>NC_032000.1:17239824-17327936 GCF_001879085.1 Nicotiana attenuata | reverse complement strand
CCCCCCCCAAAAAAAAAACATATATATGAGAATCATTGAACCACCATATATATAACAATTGTTTTAAAACATTAGTGATACAAATTTAGAAATACTTAGCAATACTATATTGAAGAAATTAAAAGAGATTATGGCATCAAATAAAGAGGTTGCAGCAGTTACTGTGAACCAATGCTAACACCTTACTTTCTTATTGTTGAATAAAGAAGAGGTACCGTGGTACTTTGTGCAAAAGCTTCATGTTTTGGGTTCATGTCTTTGCTATGCTCTCTTTGGCTGAATAGATTGTTTGATCAAAAAGTGTTAAGCTCTTTGATTAAATCAGTTAATGATGATAAGAAGGGTGGAATTTTAGTTAAGGATAATAAATTTTAGACCGAATACTAAACGGAGTAGGCAAGATGGATGATGTTAATAAGTATGTTCGAGCTGATCAAATGCTCATAAATGCAACAACATAAATGTGCAATGAATAAGATTAATGCTACTAGTATAACAAAAAGAATTTACTTCCCAATTATTGCGAGACTCGAATGATTCCTTCCCCTGACAACAACGTGGAATGAATGGAATAATAGAGAGTTCTGGGATCCTTGAATCTTGCGAATATAGAACCAAAAATGTGGGTTCGAACAAGGTAATCAATGAATGAGACAATTTCAGTATATTCTCTTGTCAACTCTTTACACAAAGTGCTTTTTTCAAGAAATCAAGATCCCCCTTTTGTTCTCTATCTCTTCCTATTTATAAGGGACATTTCCCAAAAACCCTAGACAGTACAAAGCAAGGAATATCCTAAGGAATATTCCTTGTGTCTATATTATGAACTAATGCTACCGTTGACTCCTCATCTCAGCTGCCCGTCTTTGGCATCAAACGTCTTGAGAGCAACCCTCAATTGTTATACCATGGTCGACCCCGTCCTTTATCTTACTTAGACTTTACCTTCGATACGCCAAATTTAGACCTATACAGTTAGTCCCTCCGCTTGTTGAGGTTGTGGTCTTGCATGCCCTCAATAAGCGGACCTGATTTGCCTTCGTTTCGGAAGAATTTGGTCGTTGAATAAGCAAGGTCGACCCAGATGGAGAGAACGGTGCGACTGGTGGAGTCGTGATTGGTGTGGCTACCATGGGGTGATGTCATAGCCACACGCGTCATCATTATGCATTTTCCCGAGACAGCGTCTGCATGCCTGTCGCTTCGGTTCTGGTGTCATTGACAATCCTTTGCTTTGATTCATGCGCCACCCAGCCCTATAAATAGATGGGGGTTTCGTTTTTCAGAAGTTTTCACCCTCCCTTCTCTTGCATGAACACTATTCTCCTTTGATCTTCTTTGCCAGTGTCTGCTCTTGACTTTGCTTCATGATACCATATCTCCCATTATTACTCAGTTGTTACCTTCTTTTCTAGGTTTGGTAGTATACCTTTTATTGTCGAAATATCGCAAACCCTTCGTATTCACGATGAAATTTCTGATGCCACTCCGTTATCGGTGGCCTCTCCCACTTTTTCCGCTGGCGGAAGAATTTTTGCCGGTTTTATAACTTCTGCCCGGCACAATTATCTCTGTATTTGTATAAAGCTTTTCTGATGCTGACGAAGTATGCGAAATTGGCTGGTTGTGAGGTTGATGTTCGCCACTTATTGCACTTATTCTCACCAAGTTTTTACAGAGGTACTATGATACATTTGCGACATCGTGGGACCAGAGGGCTAATAGTCGGAATGGACGACTGGACGAATCGGAAGTTTTGGCACAAATACTTCTTTATCAAAATCGAGCACTTAGTGGCGGACCCGACTGGGTTTCCCGAGCAGTGGAACCATAATCGTAAGTGCTTTTGGCATACGCTTGTTGTCTTCTTTTCGTCCTTTCGCTTTCCGCTCAGTTGTGGCTTCTTTGTTTTTTCAGCAGAGAGGCATGCACCCTCCCCTGTCTTTGGTATTGAAGACTGGGTGGCTCGCGTGTTACCTCACATGGCGGGTATTCATGATTGGGCGATTTTCTACAAATGCTTTGGACCGAAGGACCCGTCTAGTAAGTGTTACTTTTGCTTCGGACTTCTGTTGTTTGCCATTGTTCGTTGATACGACCTCCTTATGATGCCAGGTCGACGGGCTTCAAAAAAGAAAGCTTTAGTGCCAGCGTTTTGCCAGGCTATTGCATCGGCAGGGATGCAATTTACTTTGGCTGAGTCCGTCCGTGGAGGTCGTACTCAAGCTCTATCGACGAGGGATCCCCCCCCCCAGAGTATTGCTGCACGGGATGAGATCTCCTCCCGACCTATCTACCATCTCATAGACGAATCTTCTAATGGAGAGGAGTCGCCGTCGAGAAAGAGGCGAAGAGTGGAACTTGGGAAGGCCGCCCTCACTGGTATTGAACCAAAGAGAATCATTGCTCAGGAAGCGGCGCCTGCACGTGTGCCAGGCACAAGGGCTGTTTTATGGTAGATGCTATTAAGGAGGGAAGGTCTTCTAGGGCCGAGGGGGTACATGGAGGTGAGGAGCCTGTACGGACCGCAGAAGGTGGTACATCATCGGCGGCGGGAGGAGAAGGAGCGGTACCTGTGGGGGACGACGGCTCTGATTCAGACATCAACCTCGATGAGATACGGGCCTTCTTGGACAGGAACACTCGCGTAGAGGTGAGGAAGGAGGGTCCTAACAGGCACATAATCATTCCCGTGGGTTATGACCTTTTGACTAACTCTGAGCGGGCCGTACCGTCCTTTGCCCCCTTGTGCGCGGCTTCTGAGAATAGGGTGCTGCAGACGATGAGCGATGTAGAGCTATCACTGAGTATCTCCGGCATGGCTTTGCGAGTAAGTGCCCCCATCCCCCTCTTTTTTTCTTATGTTTAGGATTTGCCTCGCTTGCGTAATCTTCTTGTGCTGACTTCTTCCTTTCGCATGCCAGACTCTATTCATGGGAATTGAGCGTGACCAGTGGGAGGAGCGGAGGACGACCCTTTTTAAGAAGGTGACTTCCAAGTACAAAGATTACCGTACTAAGCACCGAACGCTGGCCGACGTCTTTAACCAAGATAGTGAGTTTCAGCTGTTTCGCGACGGGCGCAAACAGAAGGAGGAGGAGTTGGTGAGGAAAGTTGAGGAGCTGAAGGAGCGTGATGATGATCTAATGAAGCCATAGGTCGCTGCAGCGAGCTCGAAGCGGCTCTTAAGGCCAAAGACGATGAGCTCGAAGTGAGCAAGGGGATGATAGCTGAGAATGCCGACCTTCAAGCGCGGGTGGCTTCCTTAACTGCTGAGCTTGAGCGGAGGGAAGCGGAGGCTATCGCTCTGAGGGGCGAATTGAACATCAAGGTCGAGGAATTGAGCCATGCCGAAAAAGATAGAATAGCCTCCCTGTCTGAAGCAGCAGCCTTAGATGACGCCCTCCATGTTTGTAGGCCTGAGCGGGATAATAAGAGGTTGGAAGAGCTGATTCAAGATATGGAGACAGAGTTGTCCTGATTGAATGAGTAGGTTGTTGCTTTGAAGGCTGAGGAAGTGCGACGGCAGTCGCATCCATCTACGTCTCATACCTCTGTCGACCCCGTCGTGCCACGGGAGCTATACGAGATGTGGGTTCACGCCTAGGCTCAACTTGATGTGTATAAGTCCCTGAAGGCTGACGGGAGAGTTTTCGAGGAAGAACTCGAGGGTGTCCGTGTTAAAGCACGTGCGGCCCGCGAAGCTTGTGGTTATGCCCCTGGTACGCCTGGCGGGAATGATGTTGATGATGATGCGGACAGGCTCGCCTCTGATTCTTGGTATAATGATGAGTACGCCGATGGGGATGATGCGGCATAAAGCCGTTGTACTTATTTTGTTTTGTCTTGCTATTTTTGTGAGGGCGTCTCTGGGCTCTTTGTATAAAGTATTGTAATTATGACAGTTGTAATGGAATGATTACCTTTTTGCTACGTGTTTCCAGATTGCCGTTATATGTTTGTGTTTGCTATGTGGTGAAGTCCCTGACCTTTTCGATCGTTTGTGTGTAGTGTCTTGGCGTAGTCGATCGTAGATCTTGAAGTAATTCAAGCGAGGTCGAATGTGTGATGATTCGAGCGAGGTCGAATAAAAATTGATTCGAGCAAGGTCAAATAAAAAAAGATTCGAGCAAGGTCGAATATAGAATAATTCGAACGAGGTCGAACGTAAAACAATTCGAACGAGGTCGAATGTGGAGTGATTCGAGCAAGGTCGAATGTAAAATAATTAGAACGAGGTCGAATGTGGAGTGACTCAAGCGAGATCGAATGTAAACTAATTCGAACGAGGTCGAATGTGGAGTGATTCGAGCGAGGTCGAATGTAACATAATTTGAACGAGGTCGATGTGGAGTGATTCGAGCGAGGTCGAATGTAAAATAATTCGAACGAGGTCGAATGTAAAATGATTCGAACGAGATCGAATGTAAAACAATTCGAACGAGGTCGAATGTGGAGTGTGGGGACTTGGTGGAGAGTAAAGATGCTATTTTATTTCATTCATTGGAGAATATATTGGTAGAGAGTAAAAAATGCTGCTTTATTTCATTCATTGGAGAATATCTTGGTGGAGAGTAAAAAATTCTGCTTTATTTCATTCATTGGAGAATATTATAAGCGTTCTTCGTTTCATACATATATTGGAGAAGTTTCCGTGTATCCAGTCCCTTCATCATACGGCCTGGAGAAGTAGTCGGCAGGCGGGGCAATGAACTATACTTGAACTTCGAGACGTCCCCTTTGTCGCCTCGTTAAAAACCTCTTCGAGAAAACCCAATTGGGACAAAACTCAGATGAGGGAAAAAGAGTACGACGTGGGGGGCGTCCATTTTAAAAAGTTGAAGAATTTGAGATGGGCGACGTTCCAATTGTTTTGTAGTAGTTTTCCCTCCATGGTTTCTAGTTGAAAAGATCCCTTGTTTGCTGCTGCCGTGATCTTATATGGCCCGTCCCAATTGGTTCCTAGCTTGCCTTCTCTTGAATCTTTGTTTGCTTGTGTTTTAGCTTTGAGTACATAGTCTCCGACTTTGAGTGGTCGTACTTTGGCTTTTTTGTTGTAGTACCGTTCTGCTTGTTGCTTTTGGGCTACCATTCTTACGTAAGCCATGTCCCTTCGCTCCTCCGCTTCATCGAGGTCCTGTTTTCTATTTTTGTCGTTGCCCGGCCCACTTTCATTGGAGTATCTCAGACTGGGTTCACCGACTTCAACCGGTATCATGGTGTCTGTCCCGTAGACTAGTGAGTATGGCGTTTCTCTTGTGCTTGTTTTCGGCGTGGTGCGGTGTGCCCACAGTACCTCTAGGAGTAATACCAGCCATAATCCCTTGGCATCTTCAAGTTTTTTCTTCAAGATATTCAGTATTGTTTTGTTGGAGGATTCGGCCTGCCCGTTGCCGGTCGGGTGGTATGGCGTGGAGAGTATTCGCTTGATGTGCCATTTTTCGAAGAACTCGGCGGTCTTCTTCCGGTGAACTGGGGTCCATTGTCATAGCTGATTTCTTTGGGGATGCCGAAGCGGCGTATGATGTTTCTCCATATGAATGTGATAACTTCCTGTTTGCGTATTTGAGTGAACGCCCCTGCTTCTACCCATTGGAGAAATAGTCAGTTAAAACTAAAAGAAAACGTACATTACCTCGCCCTGCTGGGAGGGGTCCGATGATGTCCATTCCCCCTTTGTGAACAGCCATGGCGATGTGACAGAATGGAGGTGTTCGCCCACTTGATGTATCATAGGGGCATATCTCTGGCACTGTTCGTATTTCTTGACATAATCGGCAGCTTCCTTTTTCATTGTGGGCCAATAATATCCTGCTCGATTGAGGCATCTGACGAGGGCCCGATTGCCGGTATGGGCACCGTAGTGGCCTTCGTGTACTTCTTCGAGTACGCGCCTTGTTTGATTCGGCCCTAGGCATTTCTCTAAGGGGCCTCCAAACGTCCTTTTGTATAACTCGTGATTTATGAGGCTGTATCTGGCTGCCTGCATTCGAAGTTTTTTGACTTTTTTTTTGTCCGCTGGGAGCGTTCCTTCCTGCAAATATGTAATAATACGATTCCTCCACTCCCAAGTCAAATTTACAGAGTGTACCTCGAGTTGGTCTATTGATGAATGCAGGAGGATGACCACATTTTCCTTTGTGATGTTCTTGGTGGCCACTGCTAATTTGGCGAGGCCGTTTGCTTCGATGTTTTGTGCTCGAGGTATCTGGTCGAGTCGGCATCCATCGAATTCCGGTAGCAATTTACGAATTTCTGCCTGGTACCATTGCAGCTTCTGCTCTTTGATTTGGAAAGTCCCTGTGACTTGGTTGACGACAAGTTGCGAATCGCATCTAAGGATGACTCGGCGTGCTCCATATTTGAGAGCTAGTTTCAATCCTGCAATTACGGCCTCATACTCGGCCTCATTGTTAGTCATATCAGGGCACCGTACGGACTGGCGAATGACTTCTCCTGTTGGGACCTCGAGTACGAGTCCCAGTCCAGATCCTGACGCGTTGGACGCGCCATCGGTGTATAGGACCCATAGGTCGGGCAGATCGGACGAGGTCCGTGAAATTTCCTTTTCAACCTCTGTTATTACTTTGGCGTTGAAATCGGCGACGAAGTCGGCGAGTACCTGTGACTTTATCAATGTTCGCGGCTGATACGTTATATCATGCTCGCTCAATTCTATGGCCTATTTGGCCAATCTCCCCGACAGTTCGGGTTAATGCAGGATACTTCTTAAGGGGAAGGTTGTCACCACCAATATGGGGTGGCATTGAAAATAGGGTCTAAGCTTTCGTGACGCTACGACCAACGCCAATGCCAACTTCTCGAGGTGAGGGTACCTCATTTCGGCATCGACGAGAGTTTTGCTAATGTAATAGATCAGGGATTGCGTACCTTTATCCTCGCGGACCAGTACTGCGCTTACCGCGACTTCTGATACGGCCAAGTATATAAGGAGGCGTTCACCGGGTTCTACTTTGGCGAGTAGCGGGGGAGATGATAAGTATGCTTTTAGTTCTCTCAAGGCTTCGATGCATTCTGTATTCCACTGGAGCCCGTTGTCCTTTTTGAGCACGCTAAAGAACTTGTGGCATCTGTCGGAGGATCGCGAGATGAATCTCGATAGGGCAGCTATGCGACCTGTCAATTTTTGTACCTGTTTCTTGCTGGTTAACACTTTGGATATTCCTTCAATGGCCTTGATTTGGTCTGGATTGACCTCAATGCACCTCTGTGACACCAAGAACTGGAGGAACTTGCCCGAAGTTACACCGAAGGCACATTTTTCGGGGTTCAGTTTCATACCATACTGCCTCAGTATTTCGAAGGCTTCCTTTAGGTGGTCTATGTGATCTTCCTTCCTTTTTGACTTGACCAACATGTCTTCTATGTAGACTTCCATTGTTTTGCCAAGCTGGTTCTTGAACATTTTGGTCACCAATCTTTGATAAGTCGCTCCTGCGTTTTTCAAGCCAAATGGCATGATCCGATAACAGTATGTTCCTTGGTGGGTGATGAAACTGGTCTTCTCTTGGTCTTCTTCCTCCATGAGGATTTGGTTGTAGCCTGAGTAGGCGTCTAGGAAACTCAACAACTCGTGCCCTGCCGTTGCGTCAATGAGCTGATCGATATGAGGCAGAGGAAAGGAGTCCTTTGGGCAGGCCTTGTTTAGGTCTGTGAAATCCACGCACATTCGCCATTTCCTATTTTTCTTTTTTACCATGACTACATTGGCAACCCATTGAGGATATTTTGATTCTCGGATGGAGCCGTTAGCAAGTAGTTTATCCACTTCCTCGCTGACAGCCTCATTGATTACGGCGTTGAATTTTCTTCATGCTTGTCGTACTGGGGGGTAGAATGGATCGACGTTCAATTTCTGTGTGGCGATGTATTTCAGAATCCCTAGCATATCTGTATGGGAGAAAGCGAACAGATCGGCATTATTGGTTAAAAATTCATGAAATTTACCTGGCTCGGAGAGCTTATGGCCTATATAGGCCTTTTTGTTGCTGTTGCTACTATCTAGTTGGACGGGGTTAAGATCTTCTATTGTCGATCCTGCGGCCTCCACGATATCGGGGTCCTTAATAACATCTTTTCGATCATTGGGTTTAGACCCCGACTTCGTTAATTGCTATGCTTCTGAGCTCGTTCCTTTTAGCTACTGAGTGAATGTGCAATCTTGAGCGATACGGTAGCAATCTCGGGTTGTGCGTTGTTCGCCTCGGATGCTGGATATTCCCCACGGGGTAGGGAATTTGATTACTTGGTATAGACTGGACGGGATGGCCCTCATGGCATGTATCCATGGTCGTCCGATGATTGCGTTGTAAGCTGTATCCCGGTTCATGACGTGGAACGTCGTTTCCAAGGTGATACCTCCTGCTAGGACGGGCAGTGTTATTTCTCCTGAGGTTCGTTCGACTGCATTTTTAAAGCCCGTTAGTGTTATACATCATGGTACTATCCTGTCCTCAAGTCGCATTTGTGCGAGTACTCGAGGATGGATAATACACGCGCCGCTTCCATCGTCTACCATTATTCTCTTAAAATCAGTATTTGAAATATGTATGGTAATGACAAGAGCATCAGAGTGAGGAAAAATCAAACCGTTGGTATCCGACTTATCGAAGATGATACTTTCTTCGAGGTCGTCATACTGGTCGCGAGTGATTGATCGCTTCAGCTTGTGTGTGATGGTGAATTTTATGTGGTTGACTGCTACTTCGTCGCCTCCACAGATGATCATCTGAATGGTGCGGGCAGGAGAGGGTGGCTTTGGAGGCCCTGGTGTTGTTCTCGTCTGCGGCCGAAGTTGGCTCATCCTCGGTCACTCATTAGCTCCTTCAGGTGTCCTTGGTTTAGCATGTTAACCACTTCTTGCCGTAGGGCTATGCAGTCTTCGGTCATGTGACCCCGCTCCTGGTGAAATTCACAAAGGACGTTCGACTTTCGGGTACTAGGGTCGGACTTTATTTTTTGCGGCCATTTCACCTTCGTGCCAAGCTTCTCTCGCGCGTACAACACTTCTGAAGGAGAAACACAAAAATTGTGAGCGGATAAGAGTGGGGTCATGCCTCTTTCGTTTCGCTGAGTCCCTGTGTGCGGCCCTTCCATAAGTCGAGGGGATGGTGGAATGGTGGTTCTGACATAGTGCTGATGCCTATCTCGGTTGAGGTGCGTTCCAGGCTGATCTCTTCGATTGTCATTACGACGGTCTTTCCTTGGCTCTATTTGAATTGATGTTAAACGTTGGGTTGGACCGTTAAGGTTGTCATCATCTGCTCTCACCTCGACACAGTACGCGTTGTGAATTTTTCCCAAGTGGTGGGAGGATATTTCATGAGCCTGCTTAACAGCTTCCTGGTTGCTCTTGACCTATTTCTGTTCAACCCGTTTTGGAAGGCTGCTACCGCCATCCCTTCCGAGACTATATTCTCACTCTGTTAAACCGAGCGAGGAAGTCCCTGAGTCCCTCGCCTGGCGATTGCCTAACGGCGAATACGTCGTTCACCCTGGCCACTTTCTTAGCTCCGGAGTGGGCGGTGATGAACTTATTAGCCATTTCTTCAAACGTTGTTATGGACCGTGGTGGTAGTTGTGAGTACCAGGTTAGGGCTCCTCCAGTTAGGGTTTCGCCAAACTTTTTTAGTAGCACTGACGGTACTTGCTCCTTTCATAGTTCGTTGCCCTTTACTGCCGTGATATAGTGAAGGATGTGGTCTTCTGAGTCTAAGGTACCATCGTATATTTTTAAATATGGCGGCATTTTGAAGGTCTTGGGTATGGCATGCGGCGCTACCTCCTCGATATACGGTCGTTCAATGAATCGGCCGACGTCTCGTTTTGGTAGCAGTTTCGGAGCTCCCGGTATCTTATCGACCCTTTCTTGATGTTCTCTCATCGGGTGACGGAGTGCCTTATTTTCGTTTTCCATTTCTTCCATTTTCTTTAAAATGGCTGCCAGTGCAGTATTGATTGCATCAACAATGGTGTGAGTGTCACCTGTTGAGGGAGCTGGTTGCTCACCGGTCATCGTTATGACATCTACCGGTGTGGCATTTCGGTTCACCTTTTGAACAGGTTTGTCAAGTATGTCATTGAGAGTACTTGTCAGCCACTCCTTCAACAGTTTCTTCACTGCCAGTGGTGCTTCCTCAGCTGTGGATGTGGAAGCTCCTCTTTCATGTGAAGCGGTTACACTTTCATGAGGAGGAGGTGAATCACTCCGCCTGGGCGTAACGCTTGGCGTCACATTCTCATTGTCTTCTCTGCCATCCTCGTTGATGGTGTTCAGAATGTTTGTAGTGCCACCTGCTATTGCTTTCTGTCTTGTATCTCCTTTTCCTGCCATTGTTAGTTTATGCAAAGCGAGGAAAAGATGGCTGTCCCTTTTTATGATCTAGAAGAAACTAAAATTTTAACTAAAAACTCCCCATAGACGGCGCCAAATTGTTTGATCAAAAAGTGTTATGCTCTTTGATTAAATCAATTGATAATGATAAGAAGGGTGAATCTTAGTTAAGGATAATAAATTCTAGACCGAATACTAAACGGAGTAGGCAAGATGGATGATGTTAATAAGTATGTTCGAGCTGATCAAATGCTCATAAATGCAACAACATAAATGTGCAATGAATATAGATTAATGCTACTGGTATAACAAAAAGGATTTACTTTCCAATTATTGCGAGACTCGAACGATTCCTTCCCCTGACAACGACATGGAATGAATGGAATAATAGAGAGTTCTGGGATCCTTGGATCTTGCGAATATAGAACCAAAAACGTGGGTTCGAACAAGGTAATCAATGAATGAGACAATTTCAGTATATTCTCCAGTCAACTCTTTACACAAAATGCTTTTTTCAAGAAATCAAGATCCCCCTTTTGTTCTCTATCTCTTCCTATTTATAAGGGACATTTCCCAAAAACCCTAAACAGTACAAAGCAAGGAATATCCTAAGGAATATTCCTTGTGTATATATTATGAACTTATGCTACCGTTGACCCCTCATCTCAGCTGCCCGTCTTTGGCATCAAACGTCTTGAGAGCAACCCTCAATTGTTATACCATGGTCGACCCCGTCCTTTATCTTACTTAGACTTTACCTTCGATACGCCAAATTTTGGACCTATACAGTTAGTCCCTCCACTTGTTGAGGTCGTGGTCCTGCATGCCCTCAATAAGCGGACCAAATTTGCCTTCGTTTCGGAAGATTTTGGTCGTTGAATAAGCAAGGTCGACCCAGATGGAGAGAACGGAGCGACTGGTGGAGTCGTGATTGGTGTGGCTACCATGGGGTGACGTCATAGCCACGCGCGTCATCATTACGCATTTTCCCGAGACAGCGTCTGCGTGCCTGTCGCTTCGGTTCTGGTGTCATTGACAATCCTTAACTAAGATTCACTCTTCTTATCATTATTAATTGATTTAATCAAAAAGCTTAACACTTTTTAATCAAACATAGATCTCCCTCTATGTCAACATATTCTTTAGATTCAAAAGTAGTGCTGGTGCACCAGAAGCTAAAGTTTATATGGACATTCTATTCTACGTTAGGTTATAGCTTTAAAGAAGTTCTACTATTAGTTGGTTTTAAATTCCTATAGTTAAGGCAAAGTGCAGATTTTATCCAACATTCTGTTTTCTTTATTGGAGTTGGTTATGAACTCCTATATTTTAGGCATTAAATTTTACCATATTACCCAACGTTTTGTTTTTCTTTCAATGAAATAAATTAATTTTGAAGGGTATAAAAGTCATCTAATATTTCAAGGATATTTTTGTCGTTCAACATTTAATGTAAAATATTCGTGCTTTTATAATAATATAGATATAGATATAGATATAGATATAGATAGATAGATATAGATAGATAGATATAGATAGATAGATAGATAGATATAGATAGATGGATAAATATAGATAGATATAGATATATATAAATATACCTCTACCATACATAAAATATACATATGATATATAATCCGTGTATATGTTTTGTATATATTTGACTATTGCCCGTAATTATCTGCCAAAAATAAAAAAAATTCCAATCGTTTAATTACTTGTTTATAAACTTCTTTCTTTAAGACGAAGATTTTGAATATGGAATCAAATTTTTGTAAATGCCAAAATTCTTTCCACACGATAGCAACCTAGTCACTTGCTGAGTAGTTATTATGAGTTTTAATGTACTTTACATGTTCTATATTTAATGACGATTCCAAGTATTCTTCTAGCCGGAGCTTACATCCAAAGTACATACATAAACCTAAAAATATGTATTTTCCTTAAGAAAAGATTTTCTAAAGAGTTTCTTGTCACATAATCTCAAGTCTCAACAACAGAAACTCAGAAAGTACAACCTGCATAAAGTATAAGGCTATAAGCATACAATAAACAAAATTAGAGGGTAAATTTCCCAGACCGTGTCTAAACTTATAATTTATTGCACTGAAGTACCTAAACTCTATCTTCATGTAACAGAAAGTACAAGTCCATATTTTTCTTACTAATAAAAGACAATTTTTCTAATCAGCATGTTCGTCATCATTATCACATCATCACTACTCATCTTTTAATAACGAAATTTTTTATGTCCCTCAAAATTATACTAACACTCTCTAACCACGATTTTTGGACGGTGTATGAGCAATTTAAAATAACAACAACATATGTATACTATAATAAAACCAGTGGTATAATGCTGCCGCACCACGACACAAATAAATGACAAAGTACGAGAAGGGAGACTAGGTAACAACTTCCTAATATAAAGTTTCAGAGCGAACCTGTGCAAGAATAACAACTTTTAATTAATTTGTTCAACTTGCAGTTTTAAATTCATATATATCATGGGTCATACTTCACTTATTGGTGCTCAAAATCTAGTTTGTTCATTTCTAAAAGGATCTTTACTTAGGTGTTTGCAGACTTTTAAATAATAAAATAAGTATTTTAAGGCATAAAGTTAAACTCTTAAACTTTAAAGTTTTAAATTCAAATTTTGAATTTTAAAATTTGAAAATTGAAATTAAGTGGCTACATAAAATTATTTAATAAGACCAATATGTAAGGATCAAACTTCAAAGGCTTTCATATCATATTTTCATTGCATAATAATACTTCAAATTAACTTGTCTTATAAACTAACACATTAAGCTTAAATAAGTCTAACAAATTCAAAATAACTCAAATTGTCTCAAATCAACTTAAATACGAATTCCTGAAGGACGCACAAGACAACCCCTTGATGCGCCTCCTTAAACCAGTTGTGCTCTCCCACTTTTGATGAACATTAAAGACTCGACCACAGTTCTTGAACTCTACTTTGCGAACTTCTTCATTTTCGTCTACCACCTCAAAAGTGTTCCCAAATATGTGAACGCACTCTAGAAGCACGGGGCATGACTTAACTTGAACCTAACAAAAATGGTAACCACACTTCACTTGATAATTATAATTTTGTAATGGCTACTGTAAATAATTGACAAAACTTGAAATATTAATTAATTGAGAACTTGAGAGCAATAAGCAATTCAATAATCAAAAGGGAATTGAGAGAGAATTAGAGTAGAAGAAGAGAGCAAGTTGTGAAAAAATAAAAAAGAGGGGGGCTATTTATAGTTATTAAAAGGTTAAAAATATAATTTATCAATTATTAGGGGGTGGAGGGGCTATTCTAGTAGGGAGATAGGCCGAAATGGCTAAAAATGCAAAAATGGCCGTTGCCCAGCGGTCATTTTTGATTTTGACCGTTGGCAACAGTTAGAATTTTTAAAAAAATAAAATAAAAAATTACAACATAATCGGGCTAGAAGGGTTAGCGGGCTAGCCAGGTCCGGTGCACCGGTAGCCAAAAAAAAGCCTGACCCCATTCGGCACACCCCCTACCCCAGCTGGCCAGCCAACCCGTCCGACCCCTTACCTAACCGGGCTGAACCGGGTCGAATCGGATCGAACCAGGTTGTCAGTGGGTCGGCCCGGCCCGATTAACACCTTTAGTTGGAACTCCAGCACAATATGAAATTCCAGCATGTTATGCTGGAAGTTCACATGTAAAAAATTCGAGCTCCAGCATATTATGCTGGAATATTTTTCGGATTTTGAACAAGTGTTTTTGTTTAGATTTATCTTTACATAAAAAGTGACTAAATTTCGATTACTTTTAAAATTGTCGCTATTTTTTAATTATCATTTGTAAATCTGGCTATTTTTGAATTTTACCCTTAGATTGACCCAAATTGTTTTGAGCCTCCGAGCATATAGTTGATTTGCAAGAATGGCAATGGAAGTAGGTTATCTTGAACTTTAATTTTAACAAGTGTTACCTCTCTCTTACCCCATGGATACTGTATTGGGAAAAAACTGAATTTATAATTGAAGGTGACGTGGCATGACACGTGGACTGGTCAAATGGTCAAAACATGATGATCAGTTAAGAGGCACGGGCAATATCAGATACGAGGAGAAGAAAGTTAAATAGGCACGAGATGCTATTCAAATGATACGAGTCTCGTATCTATTTAACTTAATTAAAGCCAGGAGGTCAGAAGGAATTGAAGATATGAATCTGATGGCATAAAGGAGTCTAAATTCAGTATTAAATGTCAAATACGTTAGCGAATCAGTATTGAATAGGAATGATTGTGTAACGTTTCATTTAATATCATTTAATGCTCATAATTGCCTCTTTAAGGCTAAGGCATTATACCTTTTCCTAGAAAAATCAACTATAAAAGGAGGAGGTCTCAGCATTTGTAAGGACACGAAATATCATTGAGATTACATTGAAATACAAACTTATTTACTGCTTTATCCTCAAAAATTTCTTATTCTTTTCGTCTCCTGATTATCAGTAACCCGATTTTTCCTCTTGATTTCTAGTTTTAACCGAAATTCTATTTTTTGGTTAAACAAATTGGTTCCGTTACCGGGAATCTGATAATCAAGCATATCTCAATCTAATTTTCTTGATTGCATCAATCATGTCGAACAACAATGACAACACTCAAGGAAACCCAGAAATTCAGACAATCCAACAACTTCAGGGAGATTCCCCACAAGGCTCTCCACAAGATTCTCCACGAAGCTCCCCACGACGATCTCGTGAAGGCACTCCTGATGGATCTTATACAGATGGACAGGCTCAATTCGAAAACGTTGAAACCATGAATGAGGCTCTGCAAAAACTTATTGCCTCTCAAGTCAATAACGCTCTCCAAGCTTTTGTTCGCCAATTGCCTGCTGTCCCACCCACATCTGCTCCGAACAACAATACTTTGGAGAATCCTCGTTCAGGATTGATTAATTCTGGCAGCGGCGGAACCCCTAGTGAAACACAAGAGAGAGACCCAGGTAATCCAATTAATTCTGATTTACAAAGTCTAGTACTAACCTTGCAGAAACAGCTTAAGGAGCAAAATGAACGCATAGAGCAAATACCCGGAGTACCGCCCGCGATCAAGGGTGTGGATATAGATAAATATTCCCAACAACCATATTCCAAAGTATGATGGCACATCAGACCCACGAGATCACGTTACTGCATTCACAACAGGTGTCAAGGGCAATGATTTGACTAAGCAAGAAATTGAGTCGGTCTTGGTCAAAAAATTCGGTGAAACACTCACTAAAGGAGCTCTAACATGGTATTCTCTTTTACCTGAAAATTCTATAAATTCGTTTGCTGAGCTTGCAGATTTATTTATCAAAGCACACTCGGGAGCTCAAAAAGTTGAAAAACGAATGGAAGATATCTTCAAAATCAAGCAAGGAGACTCAGAGTTGCTTAGAGAGTTCGTAGATAGATTTCAACGGGAAAGAATGACGCTGCCACGAGTACCTGACAATTGGGCAGCCATAGCCTTTGCTAGTAATTTGAATGAGAAGAGTTCAGAAGCCACGAGGCGACTCAAAGAAAGCCTTCGAGAATTCCCAGCAACAACGTGGAATGATGTCTACAACAGATACAGCACAAAGATGAGGATTGAAGAAGACATTATTTTACGACATAAAACAGAAGAAAAGGTAAGCTCAAGGCGTGTGGAAAATGAAAAGAGATCCGGTAAAAACAGGTACGAGCCATACATGGGACCTGCGGGAAAGGACTCACGGTCAAGACAAGATAATCAAAGGTACGATCACAGACCTAGGAACAGGGAATCAGGCTCCTCATCAAGGTTTGGGAATGATCGAAACACACGCGGGTCACGAGATGATGATGGAAGTTTGAAGGCAAGATTTGGTGGATATAATTTCAATGTCGCTACCTCCGAGCTCGTAGCTGTTTTGAGGAGCATGGGAGATAANATAAAGCAATTTCAAAGGATAAAAATGCTAAACTATTCTATAAGTCCTAAATAGATCAGAAAAAGGCAAGAATAGAACATATTGAAGTACCAAGAAAACTTCTTAAAAAAGACTAAGTAAAACTTAGTCAAGCGAAATGTTTTTACAAGTGCCCCATTATGATAACTGGGGACTTAACCAAAAAATCCCTTAAAAAGGTCAAGGGATAAAACCGCCAATTAATTAAAAAAAACAACAAAGGAGTAAAATATTCAACTTGTCACTAAAGGGGTTGGAACTTCTGAAGTTGCAATGTCAACTTCACTTTCAGAAGCAGTTGTAGGCACGGTAGCAATTTCTGAGGAAGTAGCGGCAGTTGGGTTTGAAGTGTTAAATTCACCGAGGGAAGCAAGAGTCACGGGAGCTTCAGCTTCCACGGACTGTATCAGTGCAGTTTCACCCTCGGGAGCTGGAATTGTAACATTTTCAACTTCAACAGAAGCGGCTCCTTCACTTAAAGGTTCCTCAGCCACGGGAGTTTCATCTGCTGGAGAAGAAAAGTCAAGTGGTTGTTGAATCATTTCAATGGTTCTCAAAACCTTGGCCAATTCCGATTCTAAATCAAAGTTTTCTTGACTGGCTTCAGTTAAGGCATCACGGCGGGAGTTTAGAAAGGCCCAGCTCACCTCTGTGTTAAAGTTCTCCTCAACAAGCTCATAATCCATTTCCCACGAGGCAAAATCATTTTTTAACATTTGATTTTCAGCCAAAGTGGAATCAAGGGTAGCTTCAAGGGAGGCACGAGAATTCTCTAAGGCACGAACCTTATCAGAGGAAATTTGCAAGTCAGCCTGAGCCTGAGACAAGTTTTGAACTAGCTCTCCCGCGTACTCCTCTTTCTTGTTCAACAATACCTTAAGTTCTCTAATCTCTTCGCTTGACTTTGATAATTGTTCTGAAAAAGAACATTCAAGGCGCTCTTTATCCTTCTCAGCTTTACTAGAAGAAGCCTTGGCCCCCGCTAATTCAGAAGTCAGAATTTGCTTTTGCTGTTCCAGGTCACGGTTATTCTCTTTCAATTCTTTTATCTTTTTCTGAGCATTTTTAAACTGCTCTTTCCAATTGGTTGCCTCAAGCTGGGCTTCTCTAGCTATCCTCTCAGCTTCAAGAAAAGTCTGATCAGACTCGCGAGCCTTCTTTTCTAAGAGGGAAATTCTTGCCATCAATTCCGTACCAATGAGGTTAGCCTACAAAAATAACTCATGAAAGTTAGAATTAAAAAGAAAGAATTTATTAAAAAATAAAGAGAGAGTACCTTCAATGTACAGTGAACTATATCATTCATCAAAGTTAGACAACTGTGACTGTCCATCTTCTTTTTCTCAATATCCCCAATTAAGGGTTCAAGCCAAACATCTGCTCTGCCAGACTTCCTTAAAAGACTGCTATTAGCAAGAACCTCAAGTGTTACACTCCTCATAGCCATGCTTCTGCTACTAGAACCCTCCTCTGCATAATGAGCAGAGGAAGGGAGAACTATAGAAGGAGGAACGGTAGAAGAGGTGAAAATAGTAGTAGTCGAAGGAGTCGAGGTAGGTAAGGGAGCAGAAATTGACAAAGAGGTAGGAACAAACAAAGTGGGTAAGGAAACACTTGAAATTAGAGGAGGAACAGAAAGAACAGGAACGGAAGATGAAAGAGGAATTTCATCTAAAACCGGACCTAATTCACCACTTTCGAAGCCCTCAATAAAGAGGCGATGAGTGGATTCAGGGGTGTCCCTTGGAATGGTTTCTTCATCAGAGGTAATAGTAACGGGTTCGGTGGTACGAGCGGGAGAGATTTCAGTTTCATCCTCAGAAACAATGCGCCTCCTGGTTCTAGGACGAGCTGTCAAAGAGGTATCTTCATCTTCATCAACGTCAGAATCCTCTTCAACCACTTTCCTCTTTGACAGCGTGGCTTGTGTTCTTTCCAAAGCAAGAGGAGTACTGGAAGAAGTTCGAAGGGTGATAGCTACTTCAGCTGACATCCCTCGAATAGCAAATCCTGACAATAAGAAGGATAAAAAGTTAAAAGAGGTGAAAAGAATTTAACACACGAGAAGCAAAAAGGGATGTATACCGTGAGTTTTCACTTTCCAACCATGTTTGTTGGAAATAGATTTCCAAGTTCGTGCCTCCATAGGCACGGCTTTCAAGACAGCATCTACCCAACCACGGAAATTAGGAACGGGTTCCACATCTCCCATGGTTGTTACAAAAAAAGCAAAGGAATAATAATAAAATTAGAAGAGAAGTTGAAATAACGAAAGCAGATACGGCAAGAAAGAAAATACTTACATGCAAAGTTTCATTTCTCAGGAAAAGGAATACTTGATTCACCCGCCAAATCAATTGTGGGAACAGCAACAAATCGGGTGTACCAGCCACGGTCGTTATTATCTTCGGGGTTAACCAAAACCTTCTTACTTCTTGAAGATAAGGTAAAAACACCATTGCGGAATAGCTTGGGGTGATAAAGATGAATTAGATGAGGGAAAGTAAAGTCAACATCAGCTTTGGTTGACATATACCTCAAACAAGCTACTGCTCTCCATACGAAGGGACCAACTTGAGCCAAACAAATTTTGAAAAAACGACAGAAATCAAGTATGACTGGGTCAATAGCAGGAATAAATCCCAAAGTAAAGGGATAAGTGTAAACGAAAGAAAATCCAACCCTATAAGAAGATATTCTTTGGTGTGGGGTAGGAATAACAATGTGGGTGTCATCTCTCCAACGACAGTCTCTTCGAACAATTTGAATCAAAGGTTCAGTAATTAAAGAGGGATATTTATCAGCTCTCTCTACTTTAATCACTTGGTCACGAAGGGATTCTTTGTCATGTTCGAAAGATAAATCCGTTGGCACAATTTCTTCAACCAGAGGCTCTTGGTTAGACTCAGAAGGTTCTTTGCCCTTAGAAGTGGATCTGTTAGAAAGAGAGCCTCTAGAGATATTGCCAGAACTAGAAGAAGGGGTGATGGAACCAGAGGTACCACCACGAACCGACCCTGTACCACGAAGCACACCTCCTCTACCTCTTCTATGTCTAGCAGGAGCATTGGGGAAACTATCAAGAATTGGAACTCTTTTAGGGTTAGGACTCGAAGACGACATAGTGAGAAGATATGAACAGAAGGTATGAATTGAAGAAGAAGTGAACGAGAGTAAATAGCAAGAAATTTGGTAAAAAGCTTGTGAAGAAGAAGACAAAAGAAAAAGGGGGCAAATTTATATATAAACTCAACCGTCGATAATTAAGAAGTGTAATGATGGAAAGCCTATAATAAAGGCAACTATCACTTCGTGAATAGTGGAGTTAAAGAAGCCTTAGAAAAAGGCTGCAAAATCGCAGAACTAATGAGAAGGTGACACGTATATGGTGCATTAAATAGAAGAGACAATTGAAGCGCCGACACTGTCATAGCATTGATTATGGCAAAAATTCCCTTTTTAATGAAGATCCACTTCCCAAAATATTTAATTGATAAATAAATGGAAAGTGGGGGGACTATCTGTATTGGGAAAAAACTGAATTTATAATTGAAGGTGACGTGGCATGACACGTGGACTGGTCAAATGGTCAAAACATGATGATCAGTTAAGAGGCACGGGCAATATCAGATACGAGGAAAAGAAAGTTAAATAGGCACGAGATGCTATTCAAATGATACGAGTCTCGTATCTATTTAACTTAATTAAAGCCAGGAGGTCAGAAGGAATTGAAGATATGAATCTGATGGCATAAAGGAATCTAAATTCAGTAGTAAATGTCAAATACGTTAGCGAATCAGTATTGAATAGGAATGATTGTGTAACGTTTTATTTAATGTCATTTAATGCTCATAATTGCCTCTTTAAGGCTAAGGCATTATACCTTTTCCTAGAAAAATCAACTATAAAAGGAGGAGGTCTCAGCATTTGTAAGGACACGAAATATCATTGAGATTACATTGAAATACAAACTTATTTACTGCTTTATCCTCAAAAATTTCTTATTCTTTTCGTCTCCTGATTATCAGTAACCCGATTTTTCCTCTTGATTTCTAGTTTTAACCGAAATTCTATTTTTTGGTTAAACAGATACCACTTTTGATTTTTGACCTTAAAAGTTTGCTCATGGGACAAACGGGGGTAAAAAAATCAAGATCAACTATTTTCAAAGTAATTAGATATAATTTGCTGAGCTTATAATTATATTCTTGGGCCGCCCAAAAAAATAATACCAGGTAAATGAATATGTTTTGTACGTTAAGTATAAATATATACACATATACCTATAACATACATAGAGTATACATATAATATATAAAATCAATGTATATATTTTGTATATTTGACTATTGCCTGTAATTATTTTGGGCTGCCTGCCAAAAATAAAAAAAATTCATTCTTTTAATTACTTGTTTATAAACTTCTTTCTTTAAGATGAAGATTTTGACTGTAGAATCAATTTTTTGTAAATGCCAAAATTCTTTCCACACGATAGCTACCTCGTCACTTGCTGAGTAGATATTATGAGTTTTAATGTACCCCTTCACATGTTCTATATTTAATGACGATTCCAAAGTAATTTTCTAGCCGGAGCTTACATCCAAAGTACACGCATAAACTTAGGGATGTCAATGGGGCAGGGCGGGTTTTATTTGATGCGGGGCGAGGCGGAGCGGGTTTACTCTTATGCGGGTGCGGGACGGGGCGGGGCGGGGCGGTAAAAATAATTTTTAGAATTTTTAAAGCGGGGCGGGGCGGGTTGCGGGTTTAATGCGGGGCAACTTTGAATTTTATCTTTTTTGAAACAAAAATCATTTCAACTACAATTTCACATTCTTCTTCACTAGCACGAATACTATTTTGATTTATAATTAACCAATTTGCATAAGTCTCACCAAAATGATATTACATAAGTCAAGATATCGTATTAGTAATAGGAAATGATAGTAACCCATTTATTTTGGAAGATCAGCGTAATACTATCAGTTTTATGTTAATGTGATTCTATGAAACTCTCCAGTTTATAAAATAATAAAATGTCAAACTAGTTTGTTTTAGAAAAAAAATAAGTGGGGCGGGTCCAAGCGTGGCGGGGCGGGGCGGGTTTAAAACTGAAAAAATAACTATGCGGGACCGGGAGGGCAGGTTAAAATTTTTATGGGTTTCGCCAAACCCGCCCTGCCCCGCCCCGCCCCATTGCCATTGTCACGACCCGGATTTTCCACCGTCGCGACCGTGATGACGCCTAACTTTTCAGATGCTAGGCAAACCAACAGTTAAAGATTTAATACGCTAACCCTTAACCAATTCAGTAAAAAACAGCAATTAAACCAAAACAGATTAAAGGAGTGCAGAATTTCATAAAAACTCAAGTACTTATACACAACTACCCATAATCTGGTGTCACAATTCACGAACTTCTAAGAGTCACTACAAACACTGGTTGAAAGAAAGTACAACTATTTTCGAATTAACAGAAACAGAAAACTGGAATAACTGGAAGGAAACTCCAGGGTCTGCGAACGCTGGCAGATCTACCTTGGGTCTCCTGTAGGATTGAAGGCAGCAGCTCAACTCGGGTCAACACGATCCAGTACCAAAATCTGCACAGAAAGTGCAGAGTGCAGTATCAGTACAACCGACCCCATGTACTGGTAAGTGCCGAGCCTAACCTCGGCAAAGTAGTGACGAGGCTAGGACAAGACACATACATAAACCTATGCAGTTAAACAATATACTAGCAGAATAACAACTAATAGAAGCTAAGCAGAAATTAACGGGAAGGGAAGCATGCTGAGGGGGGGTTGCAAGATAAAGGATCATAGCAATAGAAGAATTTAAACAGCTAGTACACCTTGAACCAGTAATAGCAAGTAAACACAGCAAACGGAAAATGCACGGCATCACCCTTCATGCTTTTACTCTCAACCTCACCAGATAATCAATAATAGAAATGTACACGGCATCATCCTTCGTGCTTTATCACTCAGCCTCACCATATAAATAATAGAAACGTGCACGGCATCACCCTTCGTGCTTTATCACTCAACCTCACCATGTGAATAATAGAATTGTGCACGGCATCACCCTTCGTGCTAAATGACTCTACCTCACCAAACCACGAGACAACAATAACAGGGAGATAGAAATGACAACAACAAGTCTTACTTCAACACTTAGTTCCACAATACCAATCTCAACTTTGAGTAAATGCTCAATCAATACCAAATTCAATAAAACATGATAAGAAATTGCTCAACACATCGAATAGCTAGTGTAAACATGAACAATATGATAAAAAATACAACATTTACAAGAATAAGACTCACTCACATGCTATGACTCGACAACAACGTATGGGTACTCGTCACCTCGCCTATTTGTTGTACTTAACATCCAAACATGTAACAAGTAAGCATATAACACCTAATCCCTCAAGCTAAGGTTAGCCACGACACTTACCTTGCTCCCACGGCCAAACTCAAAGCTCAATCACCGCTTTTTCCATGTAGCACCAAATTACATGAAATTCTTGAGAACACTTGAAATTCCTCTTTTCTCAACCGGATGCCCGAATTGCGTCAAATCAACTCCGTTTTTCACCAAATTTCACAGACATGACTTAAATATTATTTAAACCTGTACCGGGATCCGAAACCAAAATACGGGCCCGATACAAATGAGATCAAACATTAATCAAATTCTTTAAACCATTAGATTTTCAGACTTACAATTTTTAACAAAAATTTATTACTCGGGCTAGGGACCTCCGAATCCGATTCCGGGCATACGCCCAGGTCCCATATTTAAATACGGACCCACAGTGACTGTCAAAATACGAGTCCGGATACGTTTACTCAAAATATTGACCGAAATCAACTAAATCAACTTTTAGAGGCAAAAATTATTATTTTTCTCAACTTTCCACAAGTTTTCCGAAAACACGCCCGGACTGTGCACGCAAATCGAGGAGGGATAAAATGTTATTTTGAAGGCCTTGGAACAGGGAATCGAGTTCTAAAACATAAGATGACCTTTCAGGTCATCACATTCTCCACCTCTAAAACAACCGTTCGTCCTCGAACGGACATAGAAAAGTACCTGAGCTGGGAAAAAGGTGGGGATATCTACTCCGCATATCGGACTCGGACTCCCAGGTAGCTGCCTTAACAGGGTGACCTCTTCACTGTACTCGAACCGAAGGATAACTCTTCAATCTCAACTAACAAACCTGCCGGTCTAGAATAGCTACCGGCTCCTCCTCGTAGGTCAAATGCTTGTCCAACTGGACAGTGCTGAAATCTAATACGTGGGATGGATCGCCGTGATACTTCCAAAGCATGGACACATGGAATACTGGATGTACCGCTGATAAGCCTGGGGGCAACGCAAGTCTGTAGGCCACCTCTCCCACTCGATCAAGAATCTCAAAAGGCCCGGTGAACCTAGGGCTTAGCTTGCCCTTCTTTCCAAACCTCATTACGCTCTTCATGGGCGACACCCGAAGCAACACTCTCTCTCCGACCATGAATGCCATATCACGAACCTTACGGTCGGCATAACTCTTTTGCCTAGACTGAGCTGTACGAAGTCTATCCTAAATGATCTTAACCTTATCCAAGGCATCATGTACCAAATCTGTACCCAATAACCGAGCCTCCCCCGGCTCAAACCACCCAACCAGCGATCGACACCGTCTACCATATAATGACTCATAGGGAGCCATCTGGATGCTCGACTGATAGTTGTTGTTGTAGGCAAACTCCGCTAACAGCAAGAACTGATCCCAAAGAACCTCCAAAGTCAATAACGCAGGCGCGGAGCATATCCTCCAAGATCTGAATAGTACGCTCGGACTGTCCGTCCGTCTGAGGATGAAATGCTGTGCTCAACTCGACTCGCGTACCCAACTCACGCTGTACTGCTCTCCAGAAATGCGAGGTAAACTGCGTACCTCGATCAGAGATGATAGTCACGGTCACACCATGAAGACGAATGATCTCACGGATATAAATCTCTGCCAATCGCTTCGAAGAATAGGAAACTGCCACCGGAATGAAATGCGCTAACTTAGTCAGTCTATCCACAATAACCCAGACTGCATCGAACTTCCTCTGAGTCCGTGGGAGTCCAATAACCGAATCCATAGTGATATGCTCCCACTTCCACTCAGGAATCTCTATCTTCTGAAGCAAACCACCAGGTCTCTGATGCTCGTACTTTACTTGCTGATAATTTAGACACCGAGCTACATATGCAACAATATCCTTCTTCATCCTCCTCCACCAATAATGCTGCCGCAAGTACTGATACATCTTGGCGGCGCCAGGATGAATAGAATACCGGGAACTATGGGCCTCCTCTAGAATCAACTCACGAAGTCCATCCACATTAGGCACACAAACACGACCCTGCATCCTCAAAACCCCATCATCTCCAACCATAACCTGCTTGGCATCACCGTGTCGCACTGTGTCCCTAAGGACAAGCAAATGAGGGTCATCATACTGCCACTCCTTGATACGCTCAAACAAGGAAGACCGAGCGACTGTGCAAGCTAAAACACGACTGGGCTCAGAAACATCCAACCTCACGAACTGATTGGCTAAGGCCTGAACATCTAATGCAAGCGGTCTCTCACCGACTGGAATGTACGCAAGGCTGCCCATACTGGCTGACTTCCTACTCAAAGCATCGGCCACAATATTGGCCTTCCGGGATGATACAAGATGGTGATATCATAGTCTTTCAATAGCTCCAACCACCTCCCCTGCCTCAAATTGAGTTCCTTTTGCTTGAACAAGTACTGCAAACTCTTATGATTCGTGAATACCTCACACGACATGCCATATAGATAGTGCCTCCAAATCTTCAATGCGTGAACAATGGCTGCCAGCTCCAAGTCATGAATAGGATAATTCTTCTCGTGAATCTTTAGCTACTGCAAAGCATATGCAATAAACTTGCCACCCTGCATCAATACCGCACCAAGTCCAATACGAGATGCGTCGCAATATACTGTATAGGGTCCTGAACCTGTGGGCAACACCAACACCGGTGCCGTAGTCAGAACGGTCTTGAGCTTCTGAAAGCTCGCCTCATACTCGTCCGACCATCTGAACGGGACACCCTTCTGGGTCAACCTAGTCAACGGGGCTGCTATAGATGAGAACCCCTCTACAAACCGACGGTAATAACCCGCTAAACCCAAGAAATTACGGATCTCCATGGCTGAAGTAGGTCTAGGCCAATTCTGAACGGCCTCAATCTTCTTAGGATCCACCTGAATACCCTCTGCTGATACAACGTGACCCAAGAAAGCAACTGAACTCAACCAAAACTCACATTTCGAAAACTTAGCAAATAACTGGCTGTCTCTCAAGGTCTGAAGACCGACCCGAAGATGCCTGCTCATGCTCCTCTCGATTGCGGGAGTAGATCAAGATATCATCAATAAAAGCAATCACGAAGGAATCCAGATAGGGCTTGAACACCCGGTTCATTAAATCCATAAATGCTGCTGGGGCATTTGTCAGCTCATAATGCCCATACCGAGTCTGAAAAGCTGTCTTAGGGACATCGGATGCCTTAATCCTCAACCGATGGTAGCCAGACCTAAATTCGATCTTTGAAAACACTTTGGCACCCTGAAGGTGATCAAATAAGTCATCAATCCTCGGCAATGGATACTTGTTCTTGATAGTGACTTTGTTCAACTACCGATAATCTATGCACATCCTCATCGATCCATCCTTCTTCTTTACAAACAACACCGGCGCACCCCAAGGCGAGGCACTGGGTCTAATAAAGCCCTTATCAAGTAAATCTTGCCAATGCTCCTTCAACTCTTTGAACTCTGGCGGGGCCTGCGGTATGGCGGAATAGAAATAGGCTGAGTGCCCGGAACCAAATCAATACAGAAGTCAATATCCCTCTCGGGTGGCATCCCCGGTAGGTCTGCAGGATATACCTCTGGAAACTCTCGAACAATTGGTACAGAATCCATAGAAAGAACCTCCACACTAGAATTGCGGACATAATCCAAGTAAGCTAGACAACCCTTCTCGACCATGCGCCGAGCCTTCATATAAGAAATAACCCTGCTGGTAGAATGACCAGGAGTCCCCCTCCACTCTAATCGAGGCAACACCGGCAAGGCTAAGGTCACTGTCTTGGAGTGACAGTCCAATATAGCATGATAAGGTGACAACCAATCCATCCCCTAAAGGACATCAAAGTCAACCATATCGAGAAGTAGGAGATCTACACGAGTCTCAAGACCCCCAATAATGACCACACACGAACGATAGACATGATCTACAGCAATAGAATCCCCCACCGGCATGGACACATAAACGGGAGCACTCAAAGAATCACGAGGTACAACCAAATATGAAGTAAAATAGGATGATACATATGAATAAGTAGATCCCAGATCAAATAATACTGAGTCATCCCTACTACAAACTGAAACCGTACCTATGATAACCGTGTTAGATGACTCAGCCTCAGGCCTGGCAGGAAAAGCATAGCATCGGGGCTGGGTCCCACCACTCTGAACTACATCTCGATGACGGGCCCTGTCTGGCTGGCCTCCACCTCTAGCGGCCTGACCTCCACCTCTAATACCTCGACCTCCACCTCTAGCTGTCTGACCCCTACCTCTAGCTGGCTGAGCGGGCGGTGGAACACCCGGTGCCGGGACCATGGCACGAGAACCCTGATGCTGAGAACTACTCTATGCTCGAGGGCAATACCTAGCAATGTGCCTCGGATCGCCACAAGTATAACAAGATCTCGGCTGCTGTGGCTGATGACCCTGTAACTGACCCTGGCGGCCCGAGTAACCACCCTGAAAACTCAGAGCGGAGGTGCACTGATAGGAGCTGGTGGTGCACTGTAGGCTAGCTGATCGAAATACTGCATATGAGGGCCACGACCACCTGAAGCACCGTGAGAAGCCTGAAGTGCTGAATTAAACGTCCTGGGAGGATGGCCTTTGCCAAAAGTACCCCGGCCTCCAGATGAGGCCCCACTGAATCCACCGGAGTGACGAGGCCTCTTGTCAGACCCCCTGACCAGTCCCCTGAGCTAAAACCATCTCAACTCGCCTGGCAACATTGGCTGCATCCTGGAAGGAAATCTCACTCCCAGTCTCCTTAGCCATCTGCAATCTGATAGGCTGAGCAAGTCCCTCAATAAACCTCCTCACCCTCTCTCTCTCTCTCTCGGTGGGGAGTATAAGAAGAGCATGACGGGCCAAATCAACAAATCGAGTCTAATACTGAGTGACAGTCATAGAACCTTGCTGCAGACGCTCGAACTGCCTCCGGTAGTCCTCTCTCTGAGTGACAGGAAGATACTTATCAAGAAATAGCCGAGAGAACTGGTCCCAAGTAAGAGCCGGCGACCTAGCTGGTCTGGCCAAACAAAAATCCCTCCACCATTTCTTGGCGGAACCTGACAGACGAAAGGCAGCAAAGTCGACCCCATTAGTCTCCACTATCCCCATATTACGTAACACCTCATGACAACTGTCCAGATAGTCCTGGGGATCCTCTGAAGATGTACCGCTATAGTGAGTGGTGAAAANACTGGCTGAGCTACTGGAGTCTGAAACTGGGGAGCCATCTGCTCCGGAGTGTGGGTAGCGGGAGTCTGGACTCCTCCTCCAGCCCGAGAGACGGCTGGTGCCACAGGAAAGGTGCCGGTCTGAGCGACACTCTCCATAAGGCCCACTAGATGGACCAAAGCATCCTGAAGCACTGGGGTGGCTATGAACCCTTCTGGAACCTGAGCTGGTCCGGCAGGAACAGTTTGGGCTGGAACCTCATCGTCAAACTCCACCTGAGGCTCCACTACTGGTGGTGCTGCTCGAGCCCTGGGCTGAGCCCTGCCCCTGACTCGGCCTCGACCTCTGCCCCTCGTAGGAGCTGCAACTGGGGGCTCTGGCTGCTGCTCAGCTGAAGAAGCGGTACGTTTTCTCGCCATGTGCGAAAGAACAAGAGTAGAGAGTCCAATTAGCATTGGGAGAACTAAACCGCACGATAGAGAAAGATAGAAGTGAAACTGTTCCTAACTCCACAGCCTCCGGAAGATAAGTACAGACGTCTCCGCACCGATCCTACAGACTCTACTAAGTTTGCTCGTGAATTGTGAGACCTAGGCAACCTAGTGCTCTGATACCAACTTGTCACGACCCGAATTTCCCACCGTCGGGACCGTGATGGCGCCTAACTTTTCAGATGCTTGGCAAGCCAACAGTTAAAGATTTAATACGCTAACCCTAAACCAATTCAGTAAATAATAGCAATTAAACCAAAACAGATTAAAGGAGTGCAGAATTTCATAATAACCCAAGTGCTTATACACAACTACCCAGAATCTGGTGTCACAATTCACGAACTTCTAAGAGTCACTACAAACACTGGCTGAAAGAAAGTACACATGTTTTCGAATTAACAGAAACAAAAAACTGGAATAACTGGAAGGGGACTCCAGAGTCTGCGAACGCCGGCAGAATTACGTTGGATCTCATGTAGGATTGAAGGCAGCAGCTCAACTCGGGTCAACACGGTCCAGTACCAAAATCTGCACAGAAAGTGCAGAGTGCAGTATCAGTACAACCGACCCCATGTACTGGTAAGTGCCGAGCCTAACCTCGGCAAAGTAGTGACGAGGCTAGGACAAGACACATACATAAACCTATGCAGTTAAACAATATACTAGCAGAATAACAACTAATAGAAGCTAAGCAGAAATTAAAGGGAAGGGAAGCATGCTGAGGGGGGGTTGCAAGATAAAGGATCATAGCAATAGAAGAATTTAAACAGCTAGTACACCTTGAACAGGTAATAGCAAGTAAACACAGCAAACGGAAAATGCACGGCATCACCCTTCGTGCTTTTACTCTCAACCTCACCAGATAATCAATAATAGAAATGTACACGGCATCACCCTTCGTGCTTTATCACTCAACCTCACCATATAAATAATAGAAACATGCACAGCATCACCCTTCGTGCTTTATCACTCAACCTCACCATGTAAATAATAGAATTGTGCACGGCATCACCCTTCGTGCTAAATCACTCTACCTCACCAAAACAAGAGACAACAATAACAGGGAGATAGAAATGCGAACAACAAGTCTTACTTCAATACTTAGTTCCACAATACAAATCTCAACTTTGAGTAAATGCTCAATCAATACCAAATTCAATAAAACATGATAAGAAATTGCTCAACACATCGAATAGCTAGTCTAAACATAAACAATATGATAAAAAATACAACATTTACAAGAATAAGACTCACTCACATGCTATAACACGACAACAACGTATAGGTACTCGTCACCTCGCCTATACGTTGTACTCAACATCCAAACACGTAACAAGCAAGAATATAACACCTAATCCCTCAAGTTAAGGTTAGCCACAACACTTACCTCACTCCCACGACCAAACTCCAAGCTCAATCACCGCTTTTTCCTTCACACAAGCCTCCGGACCAATAGAATCTAGCAAATTACCAACCAAACAATTCAATTTAAGCCTTAGGAACTACCCACGATTGCAAGAAATTCAATTTTGGCCATTTTTTAAAAAGTCAACAAAAGTCAACACCCGGGCCCGCTTGGTCCCAACCCATAATTCGGACCAAAACCCGATTACTCATTCACCCCCGAGCCCGAATATGCAATTGGTTTTGGAATCCGACCTTAATTCTAAATCCCCAAATTTTAAAATCCCTAGTTTCTACCCAAAAATTCCCAATTCCACCATAAAAACCTTAGATTCTAGGTTGAAATCTTATAAAATGAAGTGAAAGATTGAAAGAAATGAGTTAAGAATCACTTACCTATGATTTGTGGAAGAAATGATCTTTGGAAAATCGCCTCTTGTGGTTAGGTTTCGAAAATTTGGGAAATAAATCAAAAATTCCGTCTAAGTCCCTTTTACACAGCTGCAGATGTCGCATTTGCGGCCTGAGCTTCGCAAATGCGAAGGTACCATCGCAAATGCGAGGTCCTTCACACCTCTGCTGCTTTCGCAATTGCGAAGATATGCTCGCAATTGCAAACTTAGCTCTCCGCAAATGCGACAAAAAGATCGCATTTGCGATCACTGCCTTCCCAGCCTCACTTCGTAAATGCGAAGAATTCCTCGCAATTGCGAGGTCTGCTTGGCCCAGCTACTCTTCGCATTTGCAATGAGAGCCTCGCAAATGCGGAACCTGCAGGGTTCGCAATTGCGATGCCTGATCTCGCAAATGCGAGAGCAAAGGCCTGCAACAAGTTAAGTTATACCAGCAAAATTTCCTAAGTTTAAAACATCTTGTAGCCTATCCGAAACTCACCCGAGCCCTCGGTGTCCCAAATCAAACATGCACACAAGTCTTAAAAACATCATACGAACTTGCTCGTGCGATCAAATCACCAAAACAACACCTAGAATTACGAATTTAGCACCAAATCACATGAAATTCTTAAGAACACTTGAAATTCCTCTTTTCTCAACTGGATGCCCGAATCACGTCAAATCAACTCCGTTTTTCACCAAATTTCACAGACATGAATTAAATATTATAACTTGTACCTCACTCCGGAACCAAAATACGGGCCCGATACCAACGAGATCAAACATTAATCAAATTCTTTAAACCATTAGATTTTTAGACTTATAATTTTTAACAAAAATTCATTACTCGGGCTAGGGACCTCCGAATCCGATTCCGGGCATACGTCCAGGTCCCATATTTCAATACGGACCCACCGGGACTGTCAAAATACTAGTCTGGGTCCTTTTACTCAAAACGTTGACCGAAGTCAACTAAATCAACTTTTAAAGGTTAAAAATTATTATTTTTCTCAACTTTCCACATAAAAGTTTTCCTGAAACACGTCTGGACTGTGCACGCAAATCGAGAAGGGTTAAAATGAGGTTTTGAATGCCTCGGAACACGGAATCGAGTTCTAAAACATAAGATGACCTTTTGGGTCATCACTGCCCTTCCTACATAAACTTAAAAATATGTATTTTCCTTGAGAAAAGATTTTCTAAAGAGTTTCTTGTCACATAATCTCTCCTTCACCTGCATAAAGTATAAGCATACAATAAACAAAATTAGAGGGTAAATTTCCCAGACCGTGTCTAAACTTTTATTGCACTGAAGTATCTAAACTCTATCTTCATGTAACAGAAAGTACAAGTCTTTTCTTACTAATAAGAGGCAATTTTCTAATCAGCATGTTCGTCATCATTATCACATCATCACTGCTCATCTTTTAATAACGAAATTTTTTATGCCCCTCAAAATTATACTAACACTCTACTAACCACGATTTTTGGTAGGTGTATGAGCAATTTAAAATTACAACAACATATATATACTATAATAAAACCAGTGGTATAATGCTGCCGCACCACGACACAAATAAATGACAAAGTACGAGAAGGGAGACTAGGTAACAACTTCCTAATATAATGTTTTAGAGTGAACCTGTGCAAGAATAACAACTTTTAATTAATTTGTTCAACTTGCAGTTTTAAATTCATATACATCATGGGTCATACTTCACTCATTGGTGCTCAAAATTTAGTTAGTTCATCTCTAAAGGGATCTTTTCTTCCTAATATTCGTGCAGTTTTTCTAGGCTCGTACTGTTTAACCAAAAAATGGAATTTCGGTCAAAGCGATAATTTAGAAGAACTCGGGTTACTGATAATCAAAGAACGAATAAAAAACAATGATTTTGCCAATAATGATATAATTAGAAAAACAAAGTAAACCAGTGTATTCAGATAGTTTTTCGTGTCCTTACAATTGATCCATTCTCTCCCTTTTATAGCTATTTTGGAGATATGCGTTTTGCCTTTTTCATAATAAGGCCATTATAGCAATTAAAGACATTAAATGCTACGTTACATAATCTTTGTATTTAATACAGATTCTCTAACGTTTTTAGTATTTAAGGCTCATTAAATACTGTATCTGTACTCCCTTGTACTGTCAGGTTCATTTTCCTTAATTCTTGGACTTTAATAGGTACTGGCGCTGAGTCTTTTGAATAACCGCTCGTGCCTCTTTCTATGCCTCTGCTCGTATCTGTTGCTACTCGTGCCTCTTTGCCAATCATAACTCTTTGATCAATCTACGTGTCATGACACGTCATCTTTATACCAATTTAATATGTAAACTCAAATTTTCCCAATACAGATAGTCCCCCCACTTGCCATTTATTCATCGATTGAATATTTGGGAAGTGGAATTTTATTAAAGCGGGAATTTTTGTCACCATTAATGTCATGACAGAATCGACGCTTCAATTGTCACTTCCATTTAATGTTCTTCACACGTGTCACCTTTCCATTGGTTCTGCAATTTTGCAGCACTTTTTAAGGCTTTTTCACAGCTTCACTATTCACGAAGCATCAGTTATCATTATGACCCTTCCATCATTGCTCCTTTTCCTTTGACGGTTGCTTCTCAGTATAAATATAACTTTCTTCTTTGTCTTTACCACATAAAGTTTTCTGAACATTCAATTTCTCAAATCTTTGTTTGCTTCTTCCTTGTATTATCATGTCTTCATCAAACCCTAACCCTAGAAGGGTGCCCATAGTTGATAACTTCCCTAATACCCCCAGTAGGAGCAGAAGAGGAGGTAGGCTCCGTAATTTAGGATCTTCATCTGTACGTGGTTCTTCTATTCCTTCTCCTAGTTCTGGCCCCTCTTCTAGAACTAGAGGTTCTCTCTCACAAAGATCTTCTTCTAGGGGTAAAGAATCTTCTGAACCTCTTCGTGAACCTTCAGTAGAGGAGATAATTCTTGCGGAACTATCTTTTTATAATGACAGAGAGTCTCTTAGAAATCAAGTATCTTCTTTAGATCGTGCTGATATTTACCCCACTCAAATTACTGAAGGTTTGATTCCTTTAGTTCGCAGTGACTGTCATTGGAGTCATGACTTCCCTATCATTATTCCCAATCCGAATCAAAGAATCACCTCCTACTTAACCGGTTTTTCCTTTGTTTATACGTACCCTTTCACCTTAGGATTTAAACCTGCTATTGATCTTGTTATTCTCGAGTTCTGTCGTTTCTTTGATGTTTGCTTGGGTCAAATTGGCCCAATAATATGGAGGGTTGTTGCCTGTTTGAGACATTTGACCAATTTAGCTAAGGTGCCTTTTACTTTCTCCCATCTAATTCATCTTTACTCCCCTAGGCTTTTCCGTAATGCTGTTTTACACTAGTAGCTAGGAGCAAAAGAGTTTTAGTTAGCCCTGAAGATGACAGAGACCGTGGCTGGTACGCCAGGTTTGTTGCTGCCCCCACTGTAGGTTTAGTGGGTGATGATAACGTTCCCTTCCCTGAGAAGTGGAATTTTGCACGTGAGTCTTCTAACCTTCTCGTACCTTTTTTCTTCAATTTTTGTTTATTTTTCTAATTTTACTTTCTTTCTCCAGCAACCATGGGAGTTGTGGACGATGTTTCAATTTTCGTGATTGGGTGGAAAAGCTGTTGAGTACTGCACCAATGGATGGTAGGTCTTGGAAGACACTTTCCCAACGATTTGGTTGGAAGGTGAAAACTCATGGTAAGAGTTTTTATTTTATTTTATTTTACATATTGTTTTTTTCTGAACTTACTTCAATCCTTCTTTCTATCAGGATTTGCTGTTCGAGGAGTTACTGCTGAGGCGGTCGCGGCTTCTCGTATCTCTTTGGAAAGGGCCCAAGAAATAATCTTGGGTTCTTCATCGAAAAGAAAAGTCGTTGGTGACCAAGACTCTGAAGAAGAGGAAGATGGGGGTTCATTGGTAACAAGGCCACGGGCCCGTAGACATATTATTTCTGATGACGAAGCAGAAGCATCCCCCCTCAGTTCTTTTCCTCTTACCGAGTCTATTGAGGCCTCGATTGTGATTCCTGATGATGATGTTGCTCCCGCTGCTGCTCATGATTCTGTTGAGCAACTTTTTATCAGCGGGTTTGGTAGTGAAAGCTTAGGCCCAGTTTCTGATGAACCACCCATGGCTTCTTTTTCTACTCCCGTGTCTGTAACTCCTTCTTTGCCGACTTCGGCTGTTTCCGTTCCTCCCTAGACTATTTTTACTGCTTCTACTGTTCCTCCTTCAACAATTTTCCCTCCACCTATTCACCGTGTTGAGGTTGGTTCCTCTAGTAGGAGTGGTGCTATGAGGCAAGTGACTATTGAAGTCCCCGCTGAGGGCAATCTTTTAAGGAAATCGGGTCAAGCAGATGTGTGGCTAAAGCCTTTGATTGACCCCGTTGAGAGAGCTAAGCTAGATAGCCACAGTTCCTTGACTTTGATGAATGACATTGTGCATGCTTCTTTAAAGGTATTTTTCAAACTTTTACTTTGTCATTTTTCTATCTTTGGGATTCTCATTCCCTTTCCTTTTCCCTTTTTAGGTCAATCTTATTGGCACAGAGATGATGAAAAGGGTTACCCTCTCAGAGCAGTTAGCGTGTGACTATCAATTAGAGGCGTATAATTGGAAGGAATAGTATGAAAGTCTTCAGATTGATGTGGAGTACTTAGAGGAAAATAAGAATACTTTAGAACAGCAGGTACGGGCCTTGACTTCAGAATTGGCAATTGTAAAAGCATCCTCAAGTCAAGCAGATAAAGAAAAGGCTCGTCTTGAAACTTCTTTCTCCGAGCAGTTGTCCAAGGCAAGTGAAGAGATTAGAGAGTTGAAGGTTCTCTTGGGTGAGAAAGAAGCTTATGCTGGTGAGCTCGTGCAGAATTTAACCCAAGCCCAAGAAGACCTTCGGGCTTCTTCTGATAAGGTTTGTTCCTTAGATAGTTCCCATGCCTCTCTTCAAGCTTCTTACAAATCTACCGTGGCTGAAATTGAAAAGTTGAAGAATGAAATTGCTGACTGGGAAAGAGATTATGAGATCCTTGAGGATAAGTCTGCCATGGAAGTGAGTTGGGCGTTTTTGAATTCTCGCCGTGTTACCCTTGTTGAAGCTAGCCAAGAGAATTTTAACTTTGAATCTGAGTTAGCTAAAATCAATGAAACTATTGAGAAGGCTCAGCAAGACCAAGATTTTCCTTCTCCCGTGGCCGAAGCTTTTGCAAATGTTGAAGTTGATACGGGTATCCCACTCCTTCAAGCCAAGTTGAGTCCGCTGCCGTTGATTCACCTGTTTCAGTTCCTTCATCTTCTCAGTGACAAGTTTAAGTTGTTTAAATTTCTTTGTGTTGTTTTTTGGAAAATTGTGGTTAAAACCTTGGTCTCATTTGAGGGTTTGTTTTGGAAACTTAAGTCCCCAGACTTTTTATGGGGCAATATGTATAAACAATTTTGCAGTTTATGACTAAGCTCATACTTAGTCTTTTTAATATTAAGAAGTTTCTCGTGCCTATCTTGAGCTTCCATTTTGTTTATTCTCGCCTTTATTTCTAAGGACTTATAGAGTAATTTGCATTTTTATTGTTCAAAAATGCTTCTGTTAACTTCATGAATATTTAAATTAATCATGAATTTTATAAAAGAGGGCCCTTTTATATTCGACACTTAATGAAGAAGACGTCTCAACTTCATAACGGTGTTAACATACGATAAAAGAAATAGGAATATACATGTTTCTTGAAATAACTTTGACAAGTTTTTATTTGAACTTTGTCTAGTTTTGAATAACACTTTACATGTATTTGAATTACATCTATAACTTTCTCGTAACTGTTTTTCTTGTAACAGATTTAAAAAAAAAATAAACACGAGGTTTTTATTTATAACCCGTTTCTATACATTGCCTTTACCCTAATTATGGTAAGGTACTTTTTAAGGCTTAGCTCGTAACTTTGCTCTATACTTGACTCATTCATTGAGTGAACTTTTCAGGCTTGATCTTTGATTATTTCTCAATCTTCTTTTCCTTCTTTACACACATGCATGTGTATATTATATAATCCCCCAAGTGTTTGAGCGTTGAAGTAAGAAGCCTCGAGCACTTGATTGGTCCTCTCATTTGGTCATTTCCCTGAAAAGGAAAAACATACGGGACTCGGAGGTGCGATTATAGATATAGACTACTTAACCCGTTTGAATTTCTATCAGAATAATTGTAACCCTAGGCCGGGAAATTTAATTTATTCCACGTGCCTTGCAGGTCGTGACTCATCATTTAGCACGGTTAGCTTTTTGCCTATCATCTAAAATCGTTAGTAAAATTTTAACAATTCAAAAATTAAATTTTAAAATACGGATACCTGACCGTGGGTATTCCTTAGAAATAGTATCTCTTCAGGTGAACAACATTCCAATGTGAAGGTAGTATCTTTCCATCCATTGTTTCTAACTCGTATGCTCCTTTACCTGCAATATCACGAATCCTATAGGGTCCTTCCCATGTTGGACTTAATTTCCCCGCATTAGCTGCCTTCGTAGATTGAAAAACCTTTTTGAGCACAAAGTCCCCAATTTTGAAGAATCTGAGGCGTGCTTTTCGGTTGTAGTATCGTTCTATAACCTGCTTCTGTGCTGCCATTCTTATTAGTGCAGCTTCTCTTCTTCCTTCAAGTAAANTCAGGAGTGTGGAACTAAGGATGATGAAATTGCTAGGCTCAAGGCACGTGTGGCTGAATTGGAGATCGAGAGAGATGGCCTTAGAACTGAGCTAGCAAAAGAAAAGGAGAAGAGTGATGGAATGCTTAAGAATATGCTAAACTTTCTCCAATCTCAACCATCTAGTTCTTCCAAGCCCTAGGCCTTCCAGCACTTGTCTTTAGATCAAGTCTAGTGACCCCCAGTGACCCGATTTAGGGATGTTTCAGTTCGTTTTACTCATGTTTTGGAAGTTTTTTCTTTCTTTTTGTGGTTTGTTTGTGGAAACATATCATTGTCAATGACTACTGTTGTTTCTCTTGTTCTATGCAGCTTTTGATCTTAATAGTTCAATTATGTCTGTTGATTATTGATAATTTGATTCATGTTTTCACTTGCAGTTGCCTTAGTGGCCATGAGTAATTATTAAAATCTGGGATTCACATTGGGTATGCAACTTTTCGATGATGCCAAAAGGGGGAAGAGATATTGTGCTTTACTCTTTATTCTGAATAATGTGATATTTATAACCTAATTAAAACTGGTCCTTGATGATAAGTTAAAATTCTAAGTGTTCATGGTTAAGCTGAGTTCTTACAGATGTTTTGATCAGTAAAAGCACAGAGTTTGTCATCATCAAAAAGGGGGAATTTGTTGGCCCAAGTTCAGGTGAAGTTTTGAAGAATGACAAATGAACTCAGTCATGGACCAGGTCCATCATGTGAGGCACAGTATTTATCAACCTATACATATGAGATGCACGTGAAGGAGATAAGTCTCAGTGATCAAGGAGCAATATCTCCTGAACTGACCGAAAAGGTTGCATATTGGATAAGGAGTGAAAGTCTCCTTATGAGAAGAGAATACAATTCGGATAAACGATAGGGTTGGAGTTTGTGTTGTTCAAGGACTCAACTTCGATGGAAGATCAGAAATTGCGTCTTAATCAAACTCTAATTACTAACTCATTAAATAACAGTGATTGTTCTCTTTTACAGGTATTGCACAAATGCAGAAGTTAAACTAAATTGAGAGCAAAAGAGCGAGGCAATTTTGCAAGCAATTTATGTGAGATCCAAGTGTGCATTCCTGGAGCTACTTGGACAAGATAGAAGAATCAATTCCATTGTGTCTTTCTTTATTTCTAGTTCAATTGTAGTAGGTGATTTAAACTTGTACCTTTCAGCTTTCATAGAAGCATTTGTATTAGGTACTTTGAGTATTCAAGTTAGAGTAACTTGGAGTTGTCTCAATAGTTAGAGGCTGGTTGCTACAACGGGATTAGAGTTTAATCCTTAGGTTTACAAGAGTTTTGTAAATGCTGTTTTGGCTCAGTGATTTTAGTGTTTGGGAAAATCCTACTGAGTAGTAGGTCGTGGTTTTTTTACCTTTTGAGCCAGGTGTTTTCCACGTAAAATTCTCTGTGTTCTTTATTTTATGTACCTTTAATTCCGCAAACAGTAGTAAAAAGTATACCTAGAAGAACCAGGTTCTTCTAGAGCGAAAATTGGGTACCACACAAATCACCCCCCCCCCCCTCTTGTGTGGTATTAACGTTTAGAACATCATACATGAAATAGCCGACGACAAAGTATCATCTGACTTCTGAATACCTCTTCATAAGGAGCATTATGCTGAAATGAACACATCCGGCCTGATATAGAGCCCATATTCATAATTAGATCTATCCACGGACCTCAAGCCGATTCTGATCGCACCGCACTAGGATAATAGCCGTTCAAGGGTCCATAATAACCCCCTTTTCCCACAACACACAAGAACATCCGCCAAATTCGGAACAACTTCCATAGTTCCACTGGTCATACTAACACTGTGAAGAAAATCAAAAATCCGCAATCAGTACTTAGAGCCTCTTACACCAGACACCGATCTCAGGTGATGTTGAAGATAATACCAGCTTACTCTAAACATCTAGATATTTTTCTGCTCATCCGAGCTTGTGACATTCTTGTCAACACCGTACCGCAACCTTGATCCTCAACTTCGAAATCCCAGGACACTCACTACACTTAATCATGCCAATGCGCAAGAGTACAAAAATTTCATCATAACTCCTAAACCACTAATAGGGTAAACACTTCATCATATAGAAACCTTTTACTTACATCATCTCAAGAGAACCATCAGAACACGCAACCGAACTCCCATAACCACAGAAAATACAAACTTCGAGTAGCGGTTTAACCCACCATAATCTTTTCGAGATCCGTCTGCACATAATAGGTCACAATACTCGAAAGCCTCCAAAAAAAATCAATTACGGCGACCGTCAAACCTCTCACGTACCGTCACAAAACACATGAGTAACTCAACACGCTGAAGGAGCTGATCATTGCCATCATTATGCCGATTCAACCATTGCTAATCGAACCGGCATCTTTTATTTTATCCTGGACTTGCCTTAGAAATAATAATAACTCCATTCAAAACATAGCGAACTCAATCCGCACTCGTTTTGAGTGATTTCATTTCACAAGACCACATTGTTTCAAAACCCACGAACCATTTCACACCGTTCTTGTGCGCATAATTGCATCTTCAACCGATACACCCATTCTGATAATTTTTCTATAAATCCAAATTTACATACTCCCATTCCTCTCATGATACCCCATAGACCAAAGATAATACGGAACAATCCAAGCTCCTTTATCATAATCCGCTACAAAAGCTCGATATTCAACCATACTATGGACTCGAATTCCATCGGCACCACACATTAACCTTTGAGTCCACTAGGACCGTTGTTGAGAGCACCCACTCTGACTTGGTCCCGAATATAATCAACTCCAAGGCTCTGCTAGAACTTGAACACCCTTTTCAAAGAAATGCCCGAATCACCTTTCTTGTAAATCACCTCTACACGAAACATAAATCATCCCAAAGCGTGAACATAAAATGATAAGGCCAATTATAGCATACATTCCTCAAACCCTTTACTCAAATCGCCAGTGATGTTCCCTTTCCATAGTCGTAATAACTCACCAATATGCCGATAACTAGAAACCTCACAAGTAAACCATAAATCCAATGGTAAGCAGTGGGGCTCTCCCACTTAGCTTGAAGCCACCTATTACATAACTTTGGAATTCACCGACCTTATCCCCTATTGACATGGCCTTGCACAATCAACCCGCCAAATTCCTTGAAATCCTTCTGTTAGCATTTTATGAACACTCCGAATCACTAACTACCTTTACATATTTGACCTCTTACCAGATACCAGTAGAATTCTTCATAGAAGCTTCGTCAACACCACGCGACCGCTAACCTACTCGCAGGAGATAGCCGACCTGAGCCTGTGCCCACTCACCAGTTGTACAAGTCTGTTCACTCCTCATGGACATTAACTAAAGGTGCGACAATACCTTAAAATCCAAAGTCATGTTGTATCATTCTTCATATCAAGCAACTCCTTTCTGTTGTATCCAATCACTCGCCGTATGATAGCCAATATTTCAAATTGAGTCCGTGGACCCAGTCGCCGTCCACCATAAATCCCAAATTACTCTAAACTTCCCTCAAGGTGTGTAGTCATCCACCACAGAACCCATACGCTACTCCGCCACTCTCCCACTTTGGTTAAACTTACTCCTTTGAGCAACCGCTCGACTCCCGTTCCTCACACTTGGCCTTCTAGAAGTTTAACCACCGCATGACACCGCGACCTCTGATAGCCGCTTCTTCGACACTATTTCACGTTACCCTGCCCCAAAGTCCAATTGAAGAAAACCATAACACCAGCGAACTTAACGTATTCAACAAGGACAATGACACCTTGAACCGATAATAATAAGTAAACACGGCAAACAGAAAATGCACGGCATCACCCTTCGTGCTTTTACTATCAACCTCACCAGATAATCAATAATAGAAACGTACACGGCATCACCCTACGTGCTTTATCACTCTTCTCTCACCATTTAAATAATAGAAACGTGCATGGCATCACCATTCGTGCTTTATCACACAACCTTACCGTGTAAATAATATAAACGTGCACGGCATCACCCTTCGTGCTTTATCAGTGTTCCTCACCATATAAATAATATGAACGTGCATGGCATCACCCTTCGTGCTTTATGACTCTACCTCACCAAAACAAGAGACAACACTAATAGGGAGATAGAATTACAACCACAAGTCTTACTTCAATACTTAGTTCCACAATACCAATATCAACTTTGAATAAATGGTCAACCAATACCAACATCAATAAAACATGATAACAAATTACTCAACACATAGAATAGCTAGTCTAAACATGAACAATATGATCAAAATATACGACATCTACAAGAATAAGACTCGCTCACATGCTATGACTCGACAACAACGTATAGGTACTCGTCACCTCACCTATACGTTGTACTCAATATCCAAACACGTAACAAGTAAGCAAATAACACATAATCCCTCAAGCTAAGGTTAGCCACAACCCTTACCTCGCTCCCACGTCCAAATTCAAAGCTCAAACACCGCTTTTCCCTTCACACGAGCCTCCTGACCAATAGAATCTAGCAAATTATCAACCAAACAATTCAATTTAAGCCTTAGGAACTACACACGATTGCAAGGAATTCAATTTAGTCCATTTTGGGAAAAGTCAACACCTGGGCCCACTTGGTCCAAACCCGAAATTTGGACCGAAGCCCGATTACTCATTCACCCCCGAGCCTGGTATTACAATTGGTTTTGGAATCTGACCTCAATTTGAGGTCTAAATCCCCAAATTTCGAAACCCTAGTTTTTACCCAAAAATTCCCAATTCCACCATGAAAATCCTAGATCTTAGGTTGAAATCTTGTTATAAGAAGTGAAAAATTGAAAGAAATGAGTAAAGAATCATTTACTTATGTTTTGTGTGCTTGTGGATGGTGTGCCACATGGGTACTTTCCAGCTTCTCGAGGGTTGCGACAAGGGTTCCAAACCTAGCCTGTTGATTTTAGTTGAAGAAGTGAAAGATATGGCCTTTCGGAAAAGTGCCTCTTGAGGTTTAGGTTTTTAAAATTTGGGAAATGAATCAAAAATCCCGTCTAAGTCTCTTTTACACAGCTGCAGATGTCGCATTTGCGACTTGAGCTTCGCAATTATGAAGCTCACAAATGCGAGAAAGGCATCACAAATAAGAACTTGTCGCATCTCTGCTTCTGTCGCAAATGCGAACATATTATTCGCAATTGCGGAGCTGGAATCGTAATTGGGATCACCTTCTTCGCAAATGCGAAGAACCCCTTCCCCAGACCAACTTCGCAAATGCGAAGGATTGTTCGCAATTGCAAATATAGGCTAGCCCAGCTTCTCTTCGCATTTGCGATGAGAAGCTCGCAAATGTGACCTCAACAGTAGTCGCAAATGCGAAGCTTGACCTCGCATTTTCGAGGTCTGAGGCCTGCAACATAGCTGAAGAACACCAGAAATTTTTCTAAGTTTCAAATCACTGCATAGCCTACCCGAAACTCATCCGAGCCCTCGGGGCTCCAAACCAAACATGCACACAAGTCTTATAACATCATATGAACTTGCTCGTGCGATCAAACCGCTAAAATAACATCTAGAACTATAGATTTAGCACAAAAACACCCGAAAATCCCAAGAACACTTTGAAATTCCTATTTTCACAACCGGACGTCCGAATCACTTCAAATCAGTTCCGTTTCTCACCAAATTTCGCAGACATGATTTAAATATTATATTAAACCTGTACCGGGCTCTGCAACCAAAATACGGGCCCGATACCAATGAGATCAAACATTAATAAAATTCTTTAAACCTTTAGATTTTCAAACTTACAATTTTTAACAAAAATTCATCACTCGGGCTAGGGACCTCCAAATCTGATTCCGGGCATACGCCCAGGTCCTATATTTCAATACAGAACCACCGGGACTGTCAAAATACAAGTCAGAGTCCGTTTACTCAAAATGTAGACTGAAGTCAACTAAATTTTTTTAAAGGTAAAAATTATTGTTTTTATTAATTTTCCACATAAAATCGTTCCGGATACGAGCCTGGACTGCGCACGCAAATCAAGAAGGCATAAAATGAGGTTTTGAAGGTCTCGAAACACGGAATCAAGCTCTAAAACATAAGATGACCTTTTGGGTCATCATATTCTCCACCGCTGAAAATATCGTTCATCCTCGAATGGACATAGAAAAGTACCTGAGCTGGTAAAAAGGTGGGTCAGACCGGACTCCCAGGTAGCTGCCTCAACAGGTTGACCTCTCCACTGCACTCGAACCGAAGGATAACTCTTCAATCTCAACTGACGAAACTGTCGGTCTAAAATGGCTACTGGCTCCTTCTCATAGGTCAACTCCTTATCCAACTGGACAGTGCTGAAATCTAACACGTGAGATGGATCGTCGTGATACTTCCGAAGCATGGACACATGAAATACTGGATACACTGCTGATAAGCCTGGTGGCAGTGCAAGTCTGTAGGCCACCTCTCCCACTCGCTCGAGGATCTCAAAAGGACCGATATACCTAGGGCATAGCTTGCCCTTATTTCCCAACCTCATTACGCCCTTCATGGGAGACACTCGAAGCAACACTCTCTCTCCGACCATGAATGCTACATCACGAATCTTACGGTCGGTATAACTCTTTTGCCTGGACTGAGCTGTACAAAGTCTATCCTGAATGATCTTAACCTTATCCAAAGCATCTGTACCAAATATGCACCCAATAACCGAGCCTCCCCCCCCCCCCGGCTCAAACCACCCAACCGGCGATCGACACCGTCTACCATATAATGCCTCATAGGGAGCCATTTGGATGCTCGACTAATAGCTGTTGTTGTAGGCAAACTCCGCTAACGGCAAGAACTGATCCCGAAAACCTCCAAAGTCAATAACACAGGTGCGGAGCATATCCTCCAAGATCTGAATAGTATGCTCGGACTGTCTGTCCGTCTGAGGATGAACGGATGTGCTCAACTCAACCCGCGTACCCAACTCACGCTGTGCTGCCCTCCAGAAATGCGAGGTAAACTGCGTACCTCGATCAGAAATGATAGACACGGGCACACCATGAAGACGAACGATCTCAGGAATATAAATCTCTGCCAACTGCTTCGAAGAATAGGAAACTGCCACTAGAATGAAATGCGCTGACTTAGTCAGTCTATCCACAATAACCCAGACTGCATTAAACATCCTTTGAGTTCGTGGGAGTCCAACAACGAAATCCATAGTGATACGCTTCTTCATCCTTCTCCACCAATAATGCTGCCGCAAGTCTTGATACATCTTGGCGGCACCCGGATGAATAGAATACCTGGAACTATGGGCCTCCTTTAGAATAAACTCACGAAGTCCATCCACATTAGGCACACAAACACGAGCATGCATCCTCAAAACTCCATCATCTCCAACCGTAACCTGCTTGGCATCTCCGTGCCGCACTGTGTCCCTAAGGACAAGCAAATGAGGGTCATCATACTACCGCTCCTTGATATGCTCAAATAAGGAAGACTAAGCGACTGTACAAGCTAGAACACAACTGGGCTCAGAAACATCCAACCTTACGAACTGATTGGCCAAAGCCTGAACATCTAATGCAAGCGGTCTCTCACCAACTGGAATATTCGCAAGGCTACCCATACTAGCTGACTTCCTACTCAAAGCATTGGCCACCACATTGGCCTTCCTGGGATGATACAAGATGGTGATATCATACTCTTTCAATAGCTCCAACCACCTTCTCTACCTCAAATTGAGCTCCTTTTGCTTGAACAAATATTGCAAACTCTTATGATCAGTGAATACCGACACGCCATATAGATAGTGCCTCCAAATCTTCAGCGCATGAACAATGGCTGCCAACTCTAAGTAATGAATTGGATAATTCTTCTCGTAAATCTTTAGCTGCCGCAAAGCATTTGCAATAACATTGACACCCTGCATCAATACCGCACCAAGTCCAATACGAGATACGTCATAATATACTGTATAGGGCCCTAAACCTGTGGGCAATACCAACACCAACGCAGTAGTCAAAATTGTTGTGAGCTTCTGAAAGCTCGCTTCACACTCGTCTGACCATCTAGACAAGGCACCCTGCTGGGTCAACCTAGTCATCGGGGTTGCGATAGATGAAACCCTCCATAAATCGATGGTAATAACCCACCAATCCCAAGAAACTCCGGATCTCTGTAGCTGATGTGGGCTAGGCCAGTCCTTGACTGCCTCAATCTTCTTAGGATCCACCTGAATACCCTCTGCCGATATAACGTGACCCAAGAAAGCGACTGAACTCAACCAAAACTCACATTTCGAAAACTTAGCATATAACCGGTTGTCTCTCAGATTCTGAAGAACGGTCCGAAGATGCTACTCATGATAATCTCGACTGCGGGAGTAGATCAAGATATCATAAATAAAAACAATTACGAAGGAATCTAGATAGGGCTTGAACACCCGGTTCATCAAATCCATAAATGTTGTTGGGGCATTTGCCAGCCCAAATGACATCACTAGAAACTCATAATGCCCATACCGAGTCCGAAAAGCTGTCTTAGGGACATCGCATTCCCTGATCCTCAACTGATGGTAACCAGACCTCATTTCGATCTTTGAAAACACTTTGGCACCCTGAAATTGATTAAATAAGTCATCTATCCTCGGCAATGGATACTTTTTCTTGATGGTGACTTTGTTCAATTGCCGATAGTCTATGCACATCCTCATTGATCCATCCTTCTTCTTTACAAACAACACCGGCGCACCCCAAGGTGAGACACTAGGTCTAATAAAGCCCTTATCAAGCAAATCTTGCAACTGCTCCTTCAATTCTTTCAACTCTGGCAGGGCCATACGGTATGGCAGAACAGAAATGGGCTGAGTGCCCGGAGCCAAATCAATGCAAAAGTATATATCCCTATCGGGTGGCATCCCCGCCAGATCTGCAGGAAATACCTCTGGAAGCTCCTGAACAATTGGTACGGAATCCGTGGAAAGAACCTCCACACTAGAATCACGAACATAAGCCAAATAAGCCAAACACCCTTCCCGACAATACGTCGAGCCTTCACATAAAGGATAACATTGCGAGAACAATGAACAACAGTCCCTCTCCACTCTAATCGAGGCAACCCCGGCAAGGCTAAGGTCATTGTCTTAGCGTGACATTTCAATATAGCATGATAAGGTGACAACCAATCCATCCCTAAAATGATATCAAAATCAACCATATCAAGAAGTAGGAGATCTACTCTAGTCTCAAGACCCCTAATAATAAATATACACGAGCGATAGACACGATCTACAACAATAGAATCCCCCACCTGCATGGACACATACATGGGAGCACTCAAACAATCACGAGGCACAACCAAATATGAAGAAAAGTAAGATGACACATAGGAGTATGTAGACCCTGGATCAAATAAAACTGAAGCATCTCTACTGCAAACTGAAATAGTACCTGTGATAACAGCATCGGATGACTCAGCCTCAGGCCTGGCCGGGATAGCATAACATCGGGGCTGGGCCCCACCACCCTAAATTATATCTCTGGGACAGCCTTCTGCTGGCTGGCCTCCACCTCTACCGGCCTGACCTCCACCTCTAGCTGTTTGACCCCTACCTCTAGCTAGTTGAGCGGGCGGTGGAACACCCGGTGCCGGGACCATGGCACGAGAACCCTGGTGGTGAGAACTGCTCGATGCTCGAGGACAATACCTAGCAATGTGCCTTCGATTGCCACAAGTATAACAAGATTTTGAGCGTTGTAGCTGATGACCCTGAAACTGACCCTGGCGGCCTGAGTAACCACCCTGAAAGCTCTGAAGTGGAGGTGCACTGATAGGAGCTGGTGGTGCACTGTAGGCTAGCTTATCGGAATACTGCATATGAGGACCACGGCCACCTAAAGCACCGTGAGAAGTCTGAAACGGCCTGGGAGGGTGGCCTCTACCAAAAGTACCCAGGCCTCCAGATGAGGCCCCACTGAATGCACCAGAGTGACGAGGCCTCTTGTTAGACCCCTGACCACTCCCCTGAGCTAAAACCTTCTCAACTCGCCTGGCAACATTGGCTACATCCTGGAAAGAAATCTCATTCCCAGTCTCCTAAGCCATCTGCAATCTGATAAGCTGAGCATGTCCCTTAATAAACCTCCTCACCCTCTCTCTCTCTCTCTCTCTCGGTGGGGAGTATAAGAAGAGCATGACGGGCCAAATCAACAAATCGAGTCTAATACTGAGTGACAGTCATAGAACCTTGCTGCAGACGCTCGAACTGCCTCCGGTAGTCCTCTCTCTGAGTGACAGGAAGATACTTATCAAGAAATAGCCGAGAGAACTGGTCCCAAGTAAGAGCCGGCGACCTAGCTGGTCTGGCCAAACAAAAATCCCTCCACCATTTCTTGGCGGAACCTGACAGACGAAAGGCAGCAAAGTCGACCCCATTAGTCTCCACTATCCCCATATTACGTAACACCTCATGACAACTGTCCAGATAGTCCTGGGGATCCTCTGAAGATGTACCGCTATAGTGAGTGGTGAAAATCTTGGTAAACCTATCCAATCTCCACAAAGCCTCAGAAGACATAGCTGCTCCATCGTTGGTCTTTGCTGTAACACCCGATGGAACTACCCCAACTGGCTGAGCTACTGGAGTCTGAAACTGGGGAGCCATCTGCTCCGGAGTGTGGGTAGCGGGAGTCTGGACTCCTCCTCCAGCCCGAGAGACGGCTGGTGCCACAGGAAAGGTGCCGGTCTGAGCGACACTCTCCATAAGGCCCACTAGATGGACCAAAGCATCCTGAAGCACTGGGGTGGCTATGAACCCTTCTGGAACCTGAGCTGGTCCGGCAGGAACAGTTTGGGCTGGAACCTCATCGTCAAACTCCACCTGAGGCTCCACTACTGGTGGTGCTGCTCGAGCCCTGGGCTGAGCCCTGCCCCTGACTCGGCCTCGACCTCTGCCCCTCGTAGGAGCTGCAACTGGGGGCTCTGGCTGCTGCTCAGCTGAAGAAGCGGTACGTTTTCTCGCCATGTGCGAAAGAACAAGAGTAGAGAGTCCAATTAGCATTGGGAGAACTAAACCGCACGATAGAGAAAGATAGAAGTGAAACTGTTCCTAACTCCACAGCCTCCGGAAGATAAGTACAGACGTCTCCGCACCGATCCTACAGACTCTACTAAGTTTGCTCGTGAATTGTGAGACCTAGGCAACCTAGTGCTCTGATACCAACTTGTCACGACCCGAATTTCCCACCGTCGGGACCGTGATGGCGCCTAACTTTTCAGATGCTTGGCAAGCCAACAGTTAAAGATTTAATACGCTAACCCTAAACCAATTCAGTAAATAATAGCAATTAAACCAAAACAGATTAAAGGAGTGCAGAATTTCATAATAACCCAAGTGCTTATACACAACTACCCAGAATCTGGTGTCACAATTCACGAACTTCTAAGAGTCACTACAAACACTGGCTGAAAGAAAGTACACATGTTTTCGAATTAACAGAAACAAAAAACTGGAATAACTGGAAGGGGACTCCAGAGTCTGCGAACGCCGGCAGAATTACGTTGGATCTCATGTAGGATTGAAGGCAGCAGCTCAACTCGGGTCAACACGGTCCAGTACCAAAATCTGCACAGAAAGTGCAGAGTGCAGTATCAGTACAACCGACCCCATGTACTGGTAAGTGCCGAGCCTAACCTCGGCAAAGTAGTGACGAGNATGAGTTTGGAGCCAAAGGAGATGGCGTAACCGATGACACTAAGGTAAGAGTAAAAACTTACACGCACCTGATATTTACACTAACCTAAATAAATACATCGCACATATCTTCGCATTCATACACTCTGCTTTTTGTAAACATCGATAAATTAAGGTGTACACAAATACTACTACTATTACTTAAGTGTAGCTTCAGTTAAATAGTACTTCTTACATATTTTCAGTCTTTTCAAGATGTCTGGAAAATCGCATGTTCTTCACCATTACGACCACAAATAGTAATCCCAAGTGGATATTCTTTTCTAGTTCGACCAATTGATTTTCTTGGGCCTTGCCGGTCAAAGGTGTCTCTATCAGTAAGTGTTTAACTCTAACTTTTATAACTTGTATAACACTACTATATATATATATATATATATATGTGTGTGTGTGTGTGTGTGTGTTTTCTAAAGTTATTTTTTAAAGTTGTTGGCAATATATTATAAGATTGCAGGTTCAATTGTAGCGCCGAAAGATCCTCAAGTCTGGGATGGTTTGAATCCACATAAATGGCTTTATTTCTTTAAAGTGAAATACTTGACTGTAGAAGGAGGAGGAACAGTCGACGGGATGGGCCAGAAATGGTGGTCTAGTTCATGCAAAATTAATACAACCAATGTAATTTTATTGCCATATATAGAAATTCTTTGTGCTTTATGGAATTCTTTCACACCATATAATTAAGTCTAACGTGTTACAATTATTTTGGCAGCCCTGTCGACATGCTCCAACAGTAAGTGCTATTTCTCCCCCAATCTTATTCTTTTTAAAGTTTAACATTTATATATTGATAGCCTAAGAAAAAAAAATATTTTAAAAAAACGACCGGCTTCAATCGATTTTTCGGTTGATTATTTTACCAACAGAAGTCGATCGGTCGGTCGCAAACAATTTTGACCGAATTTTTAAAGTGAATGTATATCAGAAAGATTTACTTTTAATAATAATTTTGGTTATGCCTCATTGATTTAAGGATAATATGTACAGGCTATGACTTTCCACAAATGCAACAATCTGAAAGTGAGGGACATAAGGATGCTAAATAGTCAACAAATGCATATAACAATTTCTAAGTGTATACATGTTGAAGTATCACATCTCATAGTACAAGCACCTGCTAAGAGCCCTAACACAGATGGAATCCACATAAGCTCATCTATCCATGTTGGTATCAGAGATAGCAGTATTGGCACAGGTTTGTTTATTTTTTTGGTCTAAGAAACAAGGTTCCGTTGTCATAATAGAAAATAGGTTTGTTTATTTTTGGTCTACGCATGTTGGTATTAGTGTTCAAAGGAGCCTTGGAGCAACTGTAAAGTTGTTTAATTTTCATGTAACTTATAGGTTACGGGTTCGAGCTGCGAAAGCAGTAATTAATTCTTGCATTAGGGTAAATTGTCTATCACACCCCTTGAGGTGCGATCCTTCACTGAACCCTGCGTGAAGGCGGAATACTTTGTGCACCGCATTGTCTCTATGTTGGTATGAGAGTTAGCAATATGTTCTATTATTGTAAGTATATTTTATTTTGTTGTTACATGCACAAATTGAATCCGCCAGGAGATGACTGTATATCTATAGTGGGCAATTCTTCAAGAATCTTGGTTAAAAACATTGCTTGTGGACCAGGCCATGGTATAAGGTAGAACGTTTTACTGTTTTGTTAAGATCATTATGTGTAGACAAATTTAGTTTTTTTGTTTGATTTCTGATATTATATGCCCCATCATTTTAGCATTGGAAGCTTGGGAAAGTCAAACTCGTCGTCTCAAGTGCACGATGTCTCTGTTGATGGAGCATATCTTTCCAACACAGAAAATGGTGTGAGGATAAAGACTTGGCAGGTAATCATATATAGTAGTATTGATTTATTGTTTGTTTCATACTATATGACATTATTTCTTATTAGTTCGCAAAAAAATATAAATCTTTATATTTTGAAAACAATTTAACTTTCAGTTTTTCATTTTTGTCTGTTTTTTTTTTTCCTTAAACTTTGCTCAGTTAAACTACGACATATAAATTGAAACATAGGAAGGGAGTATCATTTAAATTTGTCATTATTCAATCATCAGTTTTCATCTTTAAGAATTTGATTAATTTGCTGAATGCAATCCCTTTTGGTTTTCCTCATAATGCTTTATATATCAGGGAGGTAGGGGGTTTGTGAGAAAGATTGCTTTTGCTAACGTGTGGATGGAAAATGTGTCAAATCCCATTATAATAGATCAATATTATTGTGATTCTCCACTCGCCTGTCCAAATCAGGTAAGTAATTTATTATTGCATGTCTAAAATTCACGCAGTTAGTATTTCATTGATAAAGTTAAATGAGCGAGGCTACTTCTATTTTGAGCTCATTATTAAGATATAGTACTTTATATCACACAGCAATTGTTGCCCTACTAGTGATGGAATTAATTAACATCCATGATTAAGTGATCATTTTCTGAGAACCAAGTGATCATAGTTAATTATCACGTACCAAACCATATATTGCACTTCTGCATGCATTAAACAGGTTATACTCACTATTGTGTCCAATTATTTGTTACATCTATTGTTTCCTAAAATTTAAATAATGTGAATTTTGATAACACTTTAAAATATAGTATTTTGTAAAAAAATATTCCAATATGAAAAGATTTGCAACTTAAAGTCTTATGTAGTAGGAATATGTATTTTTCGTATAGTTTTTAAATTAATGTTGTAACAACAATAACAACAATAACAACAACAACCCAGTAAAATTCCACCACTGAGGTCTGGAGAGGGTAGAGTGTACGCAGACCTTACCCCTACTCCGGAGGAGTAGAGAGGTTGTTTCCAATAGACCATCGGCTTAGAGTAATGTTGTAACGTATAAAATTAAAATAACGAATATTACGGTAGTCTGATTAATTAGCTGGTCAATATAAAAATATGAAAAGTGTCAAATAAATTTGGACAAAACTTCCCCGTTTGTGTTTTCTGAACACATTTGACTTCAACACTCTTGCAATTGTGTTCGTATGCATCTAACGACTGTGAATACCCGATATGCAGACTTTGGCTATTGACATTAACAGCGTATCGTTTGTGGGTATTAGAGGATCTTCAGCAACAAAAAATGCAATAACATTTGCTTGTAGTGATAGCTCCCCATGTAGAAATCTATATTTGGAAGATGTCCAACTTGTTTCATTTTTGGAGTTTCCCACGACATCGTTTTGCTGGAATGCATATGGCTCAACCTCGGGATTAAACAATCCTTCTTCTTGCTTTCCCTCGGGTGAAACCATTATTCAGCATCCCACAGAATTATCCAACTTGAGCAAGTCCATTTGATAATCTCTATGTTCAAATGTGTAGCTATATATCCTAGGCAAAGCTAGCTTAAATATAATGGTCAAGCATGTGGAAACAAGTTGATCATGACTTACTAGTCAGCACCAGGACCAAGTAGGAAAAATGAGCAGTGTTTCATGGACCATCACACCCTTGGGTTGCGGCCCTTTCTCGGACTCTGCATGAAGCAGGATGCATCGTACACCGGGCTGCTCTTTTAGTTATTGTGTAAATCCCTCAAATTTTTGCAAATAAGGTGCTTGCATATTAAGCATGTAAAATTTTGTAATGCTTGATGAGTTGAGAAGGTTATGAATAATCTGTCCTTGGAAGGATGAACTTGTTGGGACTAACCATGCGTTTACATATACTAATATTTATTATGGAACAACTATTTATTTAATTTTAATAAAGTTAATTTTGCATTAGATAAATTATTGATGAGTAGCTTTAACAAATTTATAACCGGATAACAGTATCTGACATATTCACCTTTCTCATCTATGCAAGTGAAAACAATTGTAATACAAAAACAAAGTTTAAAACTGAAGATGAGTATTACAATTATACAAGAATGGAGTTATAACCAACATTAATACACAGTAAAATCAGAAAGACAGCGACAACTATGTAGATTTGGCATACTGCAGCCTCAGTTGCTTTGCCTAAACATACAGATACAGACTACAAATATATCTCAGAACTCAGTTGGTGGTTTCGATCTAACAAGTCTCTTGATTCTATCTAACATTAATTAGAGTCCAGAGAATACATTCTTCAAAAAAACTCATAAGTCATCCTGCTTCTAAAACAGAACACTCTTCCAAGTTCCACCGCCCAGTTGTTTCCAGCTTTATGTAAAAATGCCATATATAGTATGTTTTGAACCACTTTTGCCACTACACTATAAATCCTTTATTATTTCAGCAAAGATACAAAATTTTATATATATATACAAAAAATATTTGCTTTTACGCTATGGCGCAGTGTAATTTGGATGATCCTTTCTAACATGTGGCTTTGCCACTGGTGATAATTCCTTAAATAGAATACATTTAAGGAAAATAAAATGCATTTTCCTTTTTCTTTCCTCCTTTTTTTTAGGTTCTATGATCTCGAGCAGAAAAATTCAGCAGAATGTAGCTAATAATTAGATTTCATATAACAACATTACAAATTCTGAAGAGTTGTGGGTTACGGCGAGTACATTTAGGGAAATTAAATTGTATATATAGTTCAAAGTCCGAAGCAATTTTTACACAAGCGCTAATATGCTGCATGTTTAACTGAAAAATGGGATTTTAGTCAAAGCTTTATTTTTAGAAGAACTCGGGTTACTGATAATCGGAAATGAATAAAAGAAGAATGATTTTGCCAATAATGAGATAGTCAGAAAAACAAAGTAAACCAATGTATTCAGATAATATTTCGTGTCCTTACAATTGATCCATTCTCTCCCTTTTATAGCTATTTTGGAGATATGCGTTTTGCCTTTTTCATAATAAGGCTATTATAGACAATTAAAGATATTAAATGCTATGTTACATAATCATTGTATTTAACACAGATTTTCTAACGTTTTTAGTATTTAAGGCTCATTAAATACTGTATTTGTACTCATTTGTACTATCAGGTTCATTCTCCTTAATTTTTGGACTTAAATAGGTACGAGCGTTGAGTATTTTGAATAACCGCTCGTGCCTCTTTCTATGCCTCTGCTCGTATCTGTTGCAACTCGTGTCTCTTTGCCAATCATAACTCTTTGATCAATCTACGTGTCATGACACGTCATCTTTACACCACTCTAATATGTAAACTCAATTTTTTCCAATAAAGATAGTCCCCCCCACTTGCCATTTATTCATCGATTGAATATTTGGGAAGTGGAATTTTATTAAAGCGGGAATTTTTGTCACCATTAATGTTATGATAGAATCGACGCTTCAATTGTCACTTCCATTTAATGTTCTTCACACATGTCACCTTTTCATTGGTTCTGCAATTTTGCAGCACTTTTTAAGGCTTTTTAACGGCTTCACTATTCACGAAGCGTCAGTTATCATTATGACCCTTCCATCATTGCTCCTTTTCCTTTGACGGTTGCTTCTCAGTAAAAATATAACTTTCTTCTTTGTCTTTATCACATAAAGTTTTCTAAACATTCAATTTCTCAAATCTTTGTTTGCTTCTTCCTTGTATTATCATGTCTTCATCAAACCCTAACCCTAGAAGGGTGCCTATAGTTGATAACTTCCCTAATGCCCCCAGCAGGAGTAGAAGAGGAGGTAGGCTCCGTAATTTAGGATCTCATCTGTACATGGTTCTTCTATTCCTTCTCCTAGTTCTGGCCCCTCTTCTAGAACTTGAGGTTCTCTCTCACAAAGATCTTCTTCTAAGGGTAAAGAATCTTCTGAACCTCTTCGTGAACCTTCAGTAGAGGAGATAATTCCTACGGAACTATCTTTCTATAATGACAGAGAGTCTCTTAGAAATCAAGTATCTTCTTTAGATCGTGCCGATATCTACCCTACTCAAATTACTGAAGGTTTGATTCCATTAGTTCGCAGAGACTGCTATTGGAGTCATGACTTCCCTATCATTATTCCTAATCCGAATCAAAGAATCACCTCCTACTTAACCGGTTTTTCCTTTGTTTATACGTAACCTTTCACCTTAGGATTTAAACCTACTATTGATCCTGTTATTCTCGAGTTCTGTCGTTTCTTTGATGTTTGCTTAGGTCAAATTGGCCCAATAATATGGAGGGTTGTTGCCTGTTTGAGACATTTGACCAATTTAGCTAAGGTGCCTTTTACTTTCTCCCATCTAATTCATCTTTACTCCCCTAGGCTTTTCCGTAATGGTGTTTTTACACTAGTAGCTAGGAGCAAAAGAGTTTTAGTTAGCCCTGAAGATGACAGAGACCGTGGCTGGTACGCCAGGTTTGTTGCTGCCCCAACTGTAGGTTTAGTGGGTGATGATAACGTTCCCTTCCCTGAGAAGTGGAATTTTGCACGTGAGTCTTCTAACCTTCTCGTACCTTTTTTCTTCAATTTTTGTTTATTTCTCTAATTTTACTTTCTTTCTCCAGCAACCATGGGAGTTGTGGACGATGTTCCCAATTTCCGTGATTGGGTAGAAAAGCTGTTGAGTACTGCACCAATGGATGGTAGGTCCTGGAAGACACTTTCCCAACGATTTGGTTGGAAGGTGAAAACTCATGGTAAGAGCTTCTATTTTATTTTATTTTACATATTATTTTTTCCTGAACTTACTTCAATCCTTCTTTCTGTCAGGATTTGTTGTTCGCGGAGTTACTGCTGAGGCGGTCGCGGCTTCTCATATCTCTTTGGAAAGGGCCCAAGAAATAATCTTGGGTTCTTCATCGAAAAGAAAAGCCGTTGGTGACCAAGAATCTGAAGAAGAGGAAGACGGGGGTTCCTTGGTAACAAGGCCACGGGCCCGTAGACGCATTATTTCTGATGACGAAGCAGAAGCATCTCCCCTTAGTTCTTTTCCTCTCACCGAGTCTATTTAAGCCCCGATTGTGATTCCTGATGATGATGTTGCTCCCGCGGCTGCTCATGATTCTGTTGAGCAGCTTTTTATCAGCGGGTTTGGTAGTGAAAGCTTAGGCCCATTTTCTGATGAAGCACCCCTGGCTTCTTTTTCTACTCCCGTGTCTGTAACTCCTTCTTTGCCGACCTCGGCTGTTTTCGTTCCTCCCCAGACTGTTTTTACTGCTTCTACTGTTCCTCCTTCAACAATTTTCCCTCCACCTGTTCATCATACTGAGGTTGGTTCCTCATGTAGAGGTACTGCTATGAGGCAAGTCACTATTGAAGTTCCTACTGAGGGTAATCTTTTAAGGAAATCAGGTCAAGCAACGTGTGGCTAAAGCCTTTGATTGGTCCAGTTGAAAGAGCTAAGCTTGATAGCCACAGTTCTTTGACCTTGATGAATGACATAGTGCATGCTTCTTTAAAGGTATCCCTTTTTCAAGCTTTACTTTAACCTTTTTCTATTTTCAGAGTTCTCATATTCTCTTCTCTTTTAGGTCAATTTAATTGGCACGGAGATGATGAAAAGAGTTACCCTCTCTGAACAACTAACGCGTGACTATCAAATGGAGGCGGATAGTTGGAAGGAACGGTGTGAGAGTCTTCAAATTGAGGTAGAAATGTTTGAAGAAAGTAAAAGTACCTTAGAGCAGCAGGTACGGGCTTTGACCTCAGAATTAGAAGCTGATAAGGAAAAGGCTCGTCTGGAAACCTCTTTTTTCGAGCAATTATCCAAGGCAAGTGAAGAAATTAGAGAGTTGAAGGCTCTCTTGGTGAAAAAGAAGCGTATGCTGGTGAACTCGTGCAGAATTTGACTCAAACTCAAGAAGACCTCCCGGTATCTTCTGACAAGGTTTGTTCTTTAGAAAATTCTCACGCTTCTCTTCAAGCTTCTTATGAATTTGCCTTGGCTGAAAATGAAAAGGTAAGAAATGAAATTGCTGACTGGGAAAGAGATTATGAAATCCTTGAAGATAAAACTGCCATTGAAGTGAGTTGGGCGTTTTTAAATTCTCGCCTTGATACCCTTGTTGAAGCTAGCCAAGAGATTTTAACTTAGAATCTGAGTTAGCTAAAATCAATGAAACTATTGAGAAGGGCTCAGCAAAACCAAGATTTTCCTTCTCCCGTGGCCGAAAGCTTCTGCAAATGTTGAAGTTGATACGGGTATCCCCACTCCTTAAGCCAAGTTGAGCCCGCTGCTGTTGATGCACCTGTTTCAGTTCCTTCATCTTCTCAGTGACAAGTTTAAGTTGTTGTTTTTTTGGAAAATTGTGGTTAAAACCCTTGTGTCTCATTTGAGAGTTTGTTTTTGGAAACTTAAGTCCCCAGACCTCTTTATGGGGCCAATATGTATAAACAATTTTGCAGTTTATGACTAAGCTCATACTTAGTCTTTTTAATATTAAGAAGTTTTCGTTGCCTATCTTGAGCTTCCATTTTGTTTATTCTCGCCTTTATTTCTAAGGACTTACAGAGTAATTTGTATTTTTTTTATTGTTCAAAAATGCTTCTGTTAACTTCATGAATATTTTAAATTAATCATAAATTTTATAAAAGAGGCCCTTTTATATTCGACACTTAATGAAGAAGACGTCTCAACTTCATAACGGTGTTAACATACGATAAAAGAAATAGGAATCCACATGTTTCTGGAATAACTTTGACAAGTTTTTATTTGAACTTTGTCTAGTTTTGAATAACATTTACATGTATTCGAATTACATCTATAACTTTCTCATAATTTTTTTCTTGTAACAGATTTAAAAAAGAAAAATAAACACGAGGTTTTTATTTATAACCCATTTCAATACATAACACGAGGTTTTTATTTATAACCCGTTTCAATACATTGCCTTTACCCTAACTATGGTAAGGTACTTTTTAAGGCTTAGCTCGTAACTTTACTCTATACTTGACTCATTCATTGAGTGAACTTTTCAGGCTTGATCTTTGATTATTTCTCTATCTTCTTTGCCTTCTTTACACACATGCCTGTGTATATTATATAATCCCCCAAGTGTTTGAGCGGTGAAGTAAGAAGCCTCGAGCACTTGATTGTTCCTCTCATTTGGTCATTTCCCTGAAAAGGAAAAACATACGGGACTCGGATGTGCGATTATATATATAGACTGCTTAATCCGTTTGAATTTCTATCAGAATAATTGTAACAGGAAATTTAATTTATTCCACGTGCCTTGCAAGTCGTGACTCATCATTTAGCACGGGTTAGCTTTTTGCCTATCATCTAAAATCGTTAGTAAAATTTTAACAATTCAAAAATTAAATTTTAAAATATGGATACCTGACCGTGGATATTCCTTATAAATAGTATCTCTTCAGGTGAACAGCATTCCAATGTGAAGGTAGTATCTTGCCATCCATTGTTTCTAACTCATATGATCCTTTACCTGCAATATCACGAATCCTATAGGGACCTTCCCATGTTGGACTTAATTTCCCCGCATTAGCTGCCTTCGTAGATTGAAAAACCTTTTTGAGTACGAAGTCCCCAATTTTGAAGAATCTGAGGCGTGCTTTTCGGTTGTAGTATCGTTCTATGACCTGCTTCTGAGCTGCCATTCTTATTAGTGCAGCTTCTCTTCTTCCTTCAAGTAAATCAAGATTTAAACGCATTTCCTCGTCATTAGACTCTTCTGACGCATGTGTGAACCTTGTACTCGGCTCTCCTATCTCAACTGGAATTAAAGCTTCAGCTCCATAAACCAATAAAAATGGTGTTTCTCCTGTACTTGTTTTTGTTGTTGTGCGATATGCCCATAAAACACCAGGTAACACTTCTGGCCAATTACCTTTGGATTCCTCTAAACGTTTCTTTAAATTGTTGATAATGGCTTTGTTTGTTGACTCAGCTTGCCCATTACCCACCTGGATGATAAGGTGTGGATGTAATCCTTTTAATCTGTCAACTTTGAAAGAATTCTGTGATTTGAGCGCCTATAAACTGAAGGCCATTATCACACACGATTTCCTTTGGCACACCGAATCGGCATATGATATTTCGCCAAATAAAATCTTTAACTTCCTTTTCTCGCACCTGTTTGAATGCTCCTGCCTCTACCCATTTAGTAAAATAATCAGTGAGTACGAGCAAAAATTTTACCTGTCCTTTTGCTTGTGGTAGTGGACCCACGATATCCATTCCCCATTTCATAAATGGCCACGGTGCAATGACCAGATGTAGTAACTCCGCAGGTCTATGCATATTATTTCCGTACCTTTGGAATTTATCGCATTTAACCACGAAACTTTCCGCTTTTTCTTCCATTTTAGGCCAATAATAACCTGCCCTAATTAGGGTTCTTACCAATGATCTACCTCCCGCGTGATTCCCACAATGCCCCTCGTGGATTTCTCTCATTACATATTCTGTTTGAGAAGGTCCGAGGCATCTTGCTAAGGGGCCACCGAACATTTTTCGATAAAGATTACCTTGCTTCAAACAATATCGTGCAGCCTTTTTCCGAAGCGCGTGGGCTTTTTTCTTATCTTCAGGGACGGTACCATATTGCAAAAAAGCAACAATCTCGTTTCTCCAATCCCAGGTTAAATTGTTGAATTTTACCTCATTTTTGTCCGGATCAAGTACCGAATGAAACAAATGAATTATGGAAGCATTTTCATTGCTTGCCACGTTTGCCGCAGATGCGAGATTAGCTAGGGCATCTGCTTCGACATTTTCATCTCTCGATATCTGTGTGACTTCCAGGTTTGAAATTGTCTAATTAAATCTCGTACCTTTTCCAAATACTGTTGCATTCGTGCCTCCCTGGCCATATAAGTCCCTAACATTTGGTTAACAACGAGCTGCGAATCACTTTTGATTACAATTTGATTAATGCCAAGTTCATGTGCCAGTTCCAAACCTGCAATCACAACTTCATACTCTGCCTCATTGTTAGTTATAGAATGACATTTTATGGCCTGTCGAATGGTTTCACCCGTAAGTGGCACCAAAATAACTCTTAAACCTGCACCCTTCACATTAGATGAGCCATCCACAAACAAGGTCCAAATTCCCGGATTAGACCCGTTGAACACTTGTAATTCTTTTTCCGCTTCTAATTGCATTTCTTGGCTAAAATCAGCTAAAAAATCTGCTAATACTTGAGATTTTATCGCGGTTCTGGGTTGGTATGTGATTTCATATTCACTTAGTTCTATAGCCCATTTAGCTAACCTTCCAGACAACTCATGCTTGTGTAATATGTTGCGTAACAGAAAAGCAGTTACTACGATAATAGGATGACATTGAAAATAAGGTCTTAGCTTTCTAGATGCCATGATCAGTGCAAGTGCAAGTTTTTCTAATTGAGGGTACCGCTTCTCCGTATCTAATAATGATTTACTGACATAATAGATTGGAGACTGTTTACTTGGTCTTCACTAACTAGAACAGCACTTATCGCTACTTCTGAAACAGCAAGATAAATGAGCAAACTTTCTCCAACCTTTGGTTTTGCGAGCAACGGCGTATTTGACAAGTATTTCTTCAAATTTTTGAGCGCCTGTTGACATTCTTCAGGCCATTCAAACTGACCTTGCTTTTTAAGAGCTGAAAAAAATTTAAAGCACTTTTCGGATGATTTAGAAATAAATCTCCCCAAAGCTGCAATTCTTCCTATCAACCTCTGTACTTCTTTCTTATTTGTAAGTACATCAGGATTTCTTCAATGTATTTAATCTGCGCTGGATTCACCTCAATACCACAGTTAGAAACAAGAAAACCTAAAAACTTACCTGATGCAACACCAAACGCACATTTCTCAGGGTTTAATTTCATATTGAACTTCCGCAAGATCTGAAACGTATCTGATAAGTGCGATATATGATCCCCCGAATGCTGAGTTTTAACGAGCACATCGTCTATGTAAACCTCCATAGTTTTTCCCAAGTGTTCTTGGAACATTTTGGTCACCAGTCTTTGATACGTTGCACCAGCGTTTTTGAGGCCAAAAGGCATTACTTTATAGCAATAAGTCCCCCTGTCTGTTATAAATGAAGTTTTTTCTTCATCTAAAGGATCCATTTTAATCTGGTTATAACATGAATATGCATCTAAAAAACTTAGCAATTCATGTCCTGCAGTAGCATCAATTAGTTGATCTATATGTGGTAATGGAAAAGAGACTTTGGGACAAGCTTTGTTAAGATCTGTATAATCTACACAAACTCGTCACTTACCATTCTTTTTTGGTACCACAACAGTATTAGCTAACCAATTAGGATACTTTACCTCGCGCATAGATCCATTGTTTAATAATTTTTGGACCTCATCTTGAATCACCTGATTTTTGAAAGCTCCTTGCTTTCTCTTCTTTTGTTTGACAGGTGTATATGAGGGGTCTTCATTTAACTTGTGAGTCATTACCTCCGGTGGTATTCCTGTCATATCAGAATGGGACCAAGTAAAACAATCTACGTTAGTTTTTAAAAATTCAATCAACTTACGTTTCACGTCTGGGCTGAGATTGGCCCCTATGTAGATTTTCCTTTCAGGCCAATGTACAAACAATACTACAGCCTCCAGTTCTTCGATCGTTGTTTTGATATTTTCGTTTTCTTTTGGTTCTTCAATGGAGTCAGTCTTTGAATCTACATCTGTTCGCCCTTGTTCAGTTGAGGTTTGCGTTGTGGTATCCTCAACTCAATACTGTAATTGCTATTTTTCTTCATTTCTCGTGCTTGAATCTGCGATGGAGTTAATGTTCCTAGATGTCTGTTGATCTCCACGGATTTGACATATTCCCCACGGTGATGGAAATTTAATGTCTAGATGTAAGGTCGACGGAATAGCATCCATCTCGTGGATCCATGGCCTCCCTAGAATTATGTTGTAAGCCATTTCCAACTCCACTACCTAAAACTTTGTATCTTTGACAACTCCTTCTGCGAATGTAGTAAGTATTACTTCCCCTTTCGTCGTTGATAATAGGTGAATTTGACTATAATCACACCTTAAATAATCACCTTCTTGTAAAGTTTTAATGCTAAAAGTGATGACAAAATGCTCTCATTAGTGCTTTTCATGATTTGTAGGTGATATATGTATAAGGAAGGCTAAGGAGCAGTTTTGGAGTTAAAAGTGATGAAAAAGAGGCCAACTGTGAAATTTCCCAAGTGAACCAGGCAAAACATGCCGAGGAATTCAGAGTACTGGATCCACCGCGGTTCCACCGCGACCGCGGCAGAACCGTGGTGGGAAGAAGCTGTAGAAGATGTGAGAATCCGCGAGGGTGTTTGGCCGCGGTTCTACCGCGACCGCGGTAGAACCGCGGCAGGCGCATAAAGTTCAGGGGTCAAAGTGTCAAATACGGGATTCTTAGACCTAAAACCTATTTAAAACACTAGACTTCGCCCAAGAGAGGCATGTATTGATTTTTTAGGTTTCTTTGCAAGGAAAACCATTGTGAGAAAATACTCTAAACATCTTTCTTCTTTTCTTTTGATTTTATGATGAATTCAATCTTAGTTTATTTTCCCATAGCCATGAGTAGCTAAATTCCTTGTCTAAGGCTTTGATGGAACCTATTGGGTGATGAACTTCTTGTTTATGTGAATACAAATTGCTAGTTTAATCTTTATTTGTTCAACTTCGTGTTCGTTGTAGTTAATTGACAGGATCCTCAATTAGCTGTGCCTATTTAGTGTGCATAACTTGGAAAAGAGTGCATATTTAGGGTATTGTTGAACAACACCATTCCTAGATTATTAGAGGAATCTATAATTGCGGGTTTAAAGGCGGGATTAGGAATAACAAAGCCTTGGGTGTAATCTAAAGTGAATCGTGCTAAATAAAATAAGCTAGTGTATCTCGGGAGAGTGCAGTAGTAAAAGTACTGTGATTACTCGGGAGAGATTTACGGTAAGATTAGCGTTCATGATTGATAGAGATGTGTTGGTAAATTTGTATGAGCATAAACAGAAGGGATTCCATCAATAGGGGAAATCATTGCCTTAGCTTTTCCTCATAATTGTTTACAACCTTAGTAGTTTAGTTTACAGCTATTTAGTTACTTGCAAGCATAGTTGCTAAAGAACATTCAACTGAAATTTGAATATTTGGGAAGCTGGTTCTGAAGAACTAGTGGGTCTGAAGATAGTGGTTTATAGGTTAACTCTCTGTGGATTCGACCCTAGGCGTAATACTCGGGTTATATTTGCAACGTCCGCAGAGTCCTTTTTATAAGGTATAGTTGGGTGTGATCAGTCACGACGCTAGAATTGTCGAACCCGGACAAAGTATGCGCCTTGAGTACTAATTTGGCTTCAGCTTGCATCTCGTGTAGAACTCATAGCAGAATAATATTTACAGAGCTACCTGGATCAATCAAAACTCGTTTCACATTAGTGTCATGTACAAGTAAAGATATTACCAGTGCGTCGTTATGTGGAGTTAATACGCCATCCGCATCTGCATCATCAAACGTAATGCTTTCTTCCTCTAAGACATGTCGCACCCGCTTCCCGTGGGTAATCGTGACTTTGGATACTTTATTTGCTGCTGTATACGTCACACCATTGATTTCTTCACCTCCGCTTATAACATTAACAGTCCTTTTTGGGGAAGGCGGTTTTGGGGGCTTTGCCTATTCTTCATGTATGCTTGCTTTCCTTTCTCGCTGAATAACTCAGTGAGATACCCTTGCTTCAACAGATGATCAACTTCACCCTGTAGTAACCTACAATCTGCCGTTTTGTGACCATGATCGTTATGAAATTCACACCAGTGTTCGGGATTGCGCCTGTTTGGGTTTGACCTCATCTCTTTTGGCCGCCGCACCTTATCACTCATTCTTCTTAAAACAGCAACAAGCTCGGAAGTGCTTGCATTAATATTATAACCACCGAACCGCGCCTTCAAGCTTCTATCATCATCTCGTGACTCTCGCGTGTTGCGATCATTTCCATACCTAGATGATGAACCCGATTCTCTATTTCTAGATCTATGATCGTACCTTGAATGATCATGCTTGGACCGTGAATCTTTTCCAGCTGGGCCCATATATGGTTCGTACCTGTTTTTACCTGATCTCTTTTCTGTTTCTGCCTGTCTCAAACTTACCTTTTCTTCTTTTTGAGATCGTGAGATAATATCTTCCTCGATCCTTAACTTCGTGCTATATCGGTTGTAGACGTCATTCCATGTTGTTGCTGGGAATTCACGAACATTTTCCTTGAGTCGCCTCGTGGCTTCTGAGCTTTTTTCATTCAAATTACTGGTGAAAGCTATAGCTGCCCAATTATCTGGTACACGTGGTAACGTCATTCTTTCATGTTGGAACCTATCCACGAACTCTCTGAGCAACTCAGAGTCCCCTTGTTTGATTTTGAAAATATCCTCCATTCTCTTTTCGACTTTTTGAGCTCCCGAATGTGCTTTGATAAATGAATCTGCAAGCTCAGCAAAAGAATTTATAGAATTTTCAGGTAAAAGAGAATACCATGTTAATGCTCCTTTAGTGAGCGTTTCTCCGAATTTTTTTGACCAATACTGATTCAATTTCTTGTTTGGTCAAGTCGTTGCCTTTTACGCCAGTTGTGAATGCAGTCAAGTGGTCTCGTGGATCAGTTGTTCCATCGTACTTTGGAATATCAGGCATTTTGAATTTCTTTGGAATTGGTAAAGGAGCAGCGCTTGGCTTCCAAGGTTGCTGTGAATATTTATCCATATCTATTCCTTTGATTACAGGCGGTACTCCAGGTATTTGCTCTATGCGGTCACTTTGCTCCTTAAGCTGTTTCTGCAATGTTAGAACTAAATTTTGTAGATCGGAATTGATTACGTTACCTGGTTCTCCCTCTCGTAATTCACTGGAGATTCCACCACTGCCTGAATTAACAAGCCCAGAACGAGGGTTTTCCAAAGTGTTGGTATTTGGAACTGGTGTTGATGGTACAACAGGTAATTGGCTGGCAAAAGCCTCAAGAGCTTTATTCACTTGTTGAGCGATCAACTGCTGCAAAGCTTCATTGATAGCTTCATCGTTGTTAAATTGAGTATTTGCATTTGAGTGAGATCCATCAGGAGTTCCTTCTCGAGATCGACGAGGCGAACTTTGTGGAGAAGGGATCAGAGTGTGAACATCTTGTGGATCCCCTTGAAGTTGATGGTTTCCTTGATTTCCCTGGGTGTTATCGTTAACATTTGACATGATTGTTGATGTAATGAAATAGACAAAATTAAGAAAAAATAGATTATCAGATTCCCGGTAACGGAACAAATTTGTTTAACCAAAAAATGGAATTTCGGTCAAAACGATAATTTAGAAGAACTCGGGTTACTGATAATCAAAGAACGAATAAAGAAGAATGATTTTGCCAATAATGATATAATCAGAAAAACAAAGTAAACCAGTGTATTCGGATAGTTTTTCGTGTCCTTACAATTGATCAATTCTCTCCCTTTTATAGCTATTTTGGAGATATGCGCTTTGCCTTTTTCATAATAAGGCCATTATAGACAATTAAAGACATTAAATGTCACGTTACATAATCTTTGTATTTAATACAGATTCTCTAACATTTTTAGTATTTAAGGCTCATTAAATACTGTATCTGTACTCCCTTGTACTGTCAGGTTCATTTTCCTTAATTCTTGGACTTTAATAGGTACGGGCGCTGAGTCTTTTGAATAACCGCTCGTGCCTCTTTCTATGCCTCTGCTCGTATCTGTTGCTACTCGTGCCTCTTTGCCAATCATAACTCTTTGATCAATCTACGTGTCATGACACGTCATCTTTATACCACTTTAATATGTAAACTCAAATTTTCCCAATAAACGTACGTTTATAAATACTACTGTAGCTATTTAAGTAGTTAGGTAAGACTAACAAGAAAAGGTAGTAGATACCATATTCCCAAATAATAGATCCAAACAACACCTTTTAAATTTCTAGAGAACTCTTTTTCAATATCATTAACGTGTACCCATGGGCAGGACGTCTAAAAGATAATATATGCCATTAATTTCATTTAAATTTGAAGTAATATTATACCCTATTTTATTACCATAAGAAATATTTAAGTTCATCTGTACCAAAAAAAAAGAAGAGGACAGGCCTTTATACACCATTCAATATAGGAAAATTTGAAAAGAAATAACCCGCTTGCTAGTATAGTGTCTAGCTATTAATGAAAAGCAAGATAAAATTTGTAGAGTGCCTCAAAACAATTATAGTAGTATTTTAAAATAAAGTTAACTCTAAAATAGGAGTAATATCTATAATTTGATTGGAGCATGCCAAATTTGACTACCAAGTTGGCAGAAACATTTAATTATTGCCTTTGTGGAATGCACTTCGTAAAATAACGAGTTTGGATCCAAGCCTACTTTTTCGGACTAAGGATTTCCGTTCCATGTGTAAGATTGAGGTATACTGTTTCATAGTACCAGATCTAATATTAAAACTAGAGAATATGTCCGCGCTTCGTGCGGTATTTAAAGACATTTCATTTTATCAACTTAATTTTACCAAAATAAGCAATTAATCTTTATTAAACCCTACTCTAAAATGTTTTTCACATAAATAATTGGATGTGTGACCAACCAAGACCAAAGTGAAAAAAGTTTAACACCCGTAGCGAGTTTGTTCCAATATATATTTTCCTTTTTTTTTTTTTGCACTAACTACAGGATTTGTCAAGACTAAGGAAGATTATCATAACAACTTTTTGGCCATATTTGCCAACACCCTATGTGGTAGGATAAAGGCCATTGAGATGAAAGGCTTCAAATTTTAGTCTCGGTTAAAGAGCTTACGCAACCCATCGTCATTGTTCAGGTTTTCTTGATTTACTGCCGAATGCAAACTTCATTTGGTCCGAAGAGCACCTATAAGTCAACAAACAAAAGAGAAATTGTATTCATACTAAAAATCTATTTCCACTTACAATAAACAGAGTAATCGAATATACACATTCATAATCAACATCTATACATACATACAAAAGAGAGAAAGAGAAAGGGACTTCCTAGCGCATCACATAAATATAATTGATAACCAAACTACAACTGTCAAATCCGGCTTTTCATTAAATTTAGTTGAACTATTAGAAAGAACCCAACATCCATTTCGGCTAAAAGCATATGCATAAACTACTCGTAAGCTTTCTGAAAGGATGTTGCCAAGGATGCTGCATTATTTGGATTGGAGGATGTAACAAATGAAAATATTGTACATAACAGTTTTAGAAAATAAATTTTTAAGAACTTATATAATTCTATACTAATGTTAGATTTGTGAAATCAATGGAAACCAATGCTTTGAGAAATTGCACAAACTTACAAAGGGTATATGAGAATAACAAATGTAGTTTGTCTTCTTATGTTAAGAACGAAACAGGAAAGAAAAACAAATAAAATATATTAAAAAGAACTCTTACAAAGAAAGTGGATTTCATCTCCTCGTAAGTCAACTTGCTAAGGTCAATCGATGATTAATCGCTTTATCCAACTCTACAGGAACGTTGTCTCCATAATCGCGATGACTTCGGTCTCTGGTCAATCAGTACTGGAAACTTTTTTTGATTTGTCTCTTTATAAAGCCATGGATTAAGTTTTTCTGAATTTCTCTATATTATTAAATGGATTTAGAGGGATCTAAGTTACTTTTGAGGGAGTAATGACCAAGTAAATACTCTATATTTAATGACAAAATAAAGCACTTAATTGTAAAAACTTGGGACTCAAACGGAAGCCGCATTTGCTGGCCTTAAATGATCTTTCAATATATGGCCTAGCAACTTTCATTGCCGGCCTTTGTTATAGGAAAGGAAAATTAAATCAAAAAATGATGTGGAAAAAAGCAAAAAAAAGGAGAAAAAAGATAAAAAGAGTCCTTGGCCAAAGAGAGGTACCAACTCATCTTCTATTGTCCCAACTTTATATATATATATATATATATATATATATATATATATATATATATATATATATGGACAACTACACACATACATACATATATTAAACTTCTTCCGATTTATTTTTTTTCTTTTCCTTATATCCCTCTTTTTGTAGTGCTAAACTTTGACCCGTTCTTCATGCTTACAAATTTATGTTCTTCTTTTAATTCTCTGCATATTAAAATATATAATAATTTTTACTTATATTTCAATATTATCGTTACTCGTGTTATAAATAGAGAAAAGTAACCCTCTAAGAGAATTTGTAACACATCTCCTTCAGCATCTTCCTAAAAGAAACCAATGACGAATAAAAAATGTCGGCCCCAAATCCATTACAAATTGTATGAGTCTCTCATATAATTTCCACTCTAATTTTTTCCTTTCTTTTGCTTTTTTTTTTCGTGCTTTTCCCCCCTCCTCCTCCTCCTCGCGTTTCATAGTTACTTCTTATCCAATCATTTTACAATAAAATGCCTATTTAACTGTTGTTTTTACTTCTCTAACTTCCTCTAGTCACCTTCAGTCATTAACCTGCTTTCACATCAAGAAAATTGTTCTAATTAAAAAGAAATAGAAGACAATGTAATTGACATTAGAAACTGAATATCTTGACAGACGTGCTTTCACATCAAGAAAATTCATGCATATTAGAGTTCAAAATAGGAAGGTGTACTTCCAGGTACCAAATTAAAATAAAATAGAAGAGAACAACATCAATAGAAAAACATATGATTATCAGCTAAAAACATATGAATGAATCACCAAAAAGTAAAAACAGGAAAAATTAAATTACTCCGTCAAATCAGAGAAATAAAAGAGAACAAATAGTGTTTGAAAACAATTATTATCAGGTAGAACACATCAATGAACTACCCAAAACAATTAGATAAAAATTAATTACATCAAATACAATATTCTAGGCCAATAAATTGAAAAAAAGATATAGAAAGAAGGAAAAAAGATTCCAAAGCGATCGACCTGGTATAAGAATACATTGAATTTGTCTCTCCGAGCAACTTGTCTCCTTCCTATTATATTACCATGATTAATAATGAGAAAGCAACAGGGAGAGATTTCTATCGCTTAAAAAAAAAGCAAGAGGGAGAATTCTAAAGCTTTGCCTGATATAAGTCCTTCATTTGAGTATACACAGTTTTTGCTCATTACTGCTTCTAATGAATCTCAATATTGCCTTGTTTATGGAAGCTAAGGTGCAGTTGGAGGAGGAAGCTTATTATGGAGTTTCGGCTAAAAAGAAGCAAAACGAAGGATTGACAATTAGGAAGATGAATGAAATACAGCCAATTTGTAGAAGAGAAGAACCGTTACTATAAACCTTTTCATTGTTCATAACGTTTCGGCTATTATTTGCATGACAACGTTTCAGGAATAGTTATGTGTAATTAATTGTTAGAGTCGGTAACAAAATACATAATTATAGAAAATAAAAAAGAACCAAACAATGAGTGAAAAAGCCAAAAAAATGTGAAAAAAGATAAATAGCAATTCTAGTCTAGAGGTGTCAAGTCATCACTTTTATTCCCTCCTTTATATATAGATATATAGAAGTGTGGTAGCGGCTGATATACTTACTTTTATATTACAGGTTGTGTTTTTAATGAAATCTTTTATTATTTGTATTAAATTCCTTTCAAAATTATGACTGTTGACGGTGGAATCAAATTTCGCTAATGCGGAAACTCTTTCTACAAGCATTTTGCACAACTGATTTATGGCAAGCTCTTTTAAAGAAGTGTAAAAAAGTTCTCATGACTTAATTTTTAAAAACTTCTAATATCCATTAAGTAATTTTAAACTTTTGATCCATCACCCCAACAAAGAACAATATACAACGTACTCACACAGTTATGTGGTCCATTACTCAAATGGTCGTCACTCAACTATGTAAAATTACCTATTAAAGTCATTTTTCTTTTGTTTGTAAAAGCAAAGCCACTCATTTATGCATATAACACTCAAAAGATCACTCAACTAGATTTCTTAAATTTTTGATTGTCAAATACCTATTTTACCCTCTAAATTATCAACTTTTATCTTCTTTTTATTTTTTTTAAAACTTTTTAATATAATATTATGGTTATTTTCTCTTTTTAATTTATATTATAGACTTACCTATAGAATAAATAAGTTTTATTATTAAATTAAAAAATAAAATAGTGTTTAAGCATATATAATATTGGAAAAAAATATTCAGCATAGTAAAAAATTAATTAGAACAATTTGTTCGTATTAATAATTTTGATATTAACAACAACAACTCAAAAAATTATTTACACAATTGAGAATAAAAGAAAATAAAGGTTTGTTAATATATATTCCACGCAAATAATATAAAAATAATTATTTAAAATAAAGATATTTTTATAATATGCATTATATATTCTTGAAAATTATGCTCAATTCTATTATTATTCCGACATTGTATATGCTAGAAAACTATTTTTCATTTTTTATTTTTAATTTGTAGATAAAATTTATTTGTTCTATAGGTAAGTGCATAATATCAAATACCTATTTTAGAAAGTAAAATAGGTATTCGACGATCAAAAATTTGAGAAATTTGATTGAGTGACCTCCTCATTACTATATATGACTTTTCTCACCATGTACACACTATCGGTTAAAGATAATATTTTACATGAGTGTGACCGACCAGTAACCAAATGATTAATTCAATTAATTTTGCTAAACAGTCGCATCATGCGTCAGACCACTAATTAGTGCTCAAAATTTTATTTGCTCTTTGTTTCAAGGAATCTTAATTTTCTTCCAACTATTTGTGAGTGTTTCCAAGGCTCGTGTGTATATAAATTAGTAGCTAGTTTAGTACATAGGCAAAGATTCAAAGAAATTGTCATTATATTGTTGAGGATTTTGAAAAGAGATGGGGGTTGCATCAAGATTGCTATCAACAATTTCCAAGAAGACAATCAAACCTTTTTCTCCCACCCCATCGACTCAAAGATTGCACAAGCTTTGCCTTCCTGGTCAAGCCTTCACTCCCAATCATATACCCTTGGTGTTTTTCTACCCCAAACAACAAGTAGATACCATATTCCCAAATGGACATAAACAACAACTATCTAAATTTCTAGAGATCTCTTTGTCAAAAACATTAACTTGTTACTATCCATGGGCAGGACGTCTAAAAGATAATGCAACTGTAGAATGCAATGATGTTGGAGCCGAGTATTTTGAAGTTCAAATTAATTCTTCAATGGATGAAGTTCTTCATCACTCAGATTCAAGAATCAAGGATTTGGTCACATTTCCTCAAGGTGCACCGTGGGGGAGTTGCACAGATCGTGCTTTAGCTATAGCTCAACTCAGCCATTTCGAGTGCGGAGGAATAGCAATCAGTATCTGCTTATCACATAAGGTGGGAGATGGATGCAGTTGCTACTGGTTTTTAAGGGATTGGGCCTCATTAACACGAGATCCAAACACGAAAATCGCGTCTAGTCCATACTTTGTTGAGGATTCCATAATACCATCACCACTGCCTGATGGTCCTCTTGTTTCTCCAGTGAGTAAAAAAAAGCAAGAATGTATAGAAAAGACTTTTGATTTCTCTGCCTTGAAACTAAGTGCCCTCAAAGCCTTTGTTGAAGCTGAATCAGGAGTACAAAATCCGACAAGAAACGAGGTTGTGAATGCACTTGTTTACAAATGTGCTGCTAATGCAGCTTCCATTCATCAATCTCATCAGTTGGTCCAGTACTCAAATATTCGACAAAGTGTTTCACCTCCATTACCACCAACCTCCATTGGGAATCTTCTAACAGTCTTCTCTACACCAATATATAGCAGTAGTAGAGAAGGAGACTTCAATTTATCAAAAGTAGTTTCTGATATAAGAAACTCCAAACAGAAGCTCTTAAGCATAGATATTATCAAAGAAAATGAGTGGGCTTTAGAGATACTAAATGCATATAAAACAGGAAAGGGGACATTCCAGCAAAGGAATTGTGATGTGTATGTTTGTACTAGCCTATGCCAGTTCCCTTTCCAAGATCTAGATTTTGGATGGGGAAAGCCAAGTAGAGCACGCTTAGGAGGTCATTTCATAAGCAAGTATTTTTCCTTAATAAGTACCCATGATAGAGGAATACAAGCCTCCGTCCATTTGAATGAACAACAAATGTCTGTCTTTGAGAAGGATGAGCACCTTCTCCGGTTTGCTACTCCTACTGGTCAGGACTAGGGGTGTCAAATGGGCGAGTTGGGCCCATTTTGGGTTAAAAGGGGTAGAGTCAATAATTGGGCGGATCAAATGACCCGTCCAAAAGTTACTTGATATTAGACGGACTAGGCCAACTTGGGTTGAAATTTGGGTCATATAACCCAATCCATTTAACTACTATCAAGCTTTACTTAATATGTGTTATTTTCTTAAAAATTGTGTAATTACTAAATAAAAGTTTTTTTTTTTTATTAAGGTCACATAACATCAAACAAAAACAAATATTTGTACGATATTTTAGCGAAGTTACTCATGGATCAATTTGGGCTAAAAACCAGTCCAACTTTAAATGAGTTAAGATTAATTGAATGAAGATGTGCTGAATTTAATAAATGACTGGGTCAATAACCAGCCCAACCTTGGACGGGTTGGACGAGTCATTTGGGCTTGGGCCAAATTTGACGGCCCTAGTCAGGATGTTGGTCTGGAACAGATGGAAGCTTCTGAGCATATTGAAAGTACAAGAGGGGGTGGGGGTGGGGTGAATTATGGTCTATTTAAAAATTAGTTGAATAAGGATGATTTTAGGCGACTAGATTTCATATAGAATGTGAATAACAGTAAACAAAAGAGAACAGAATAAACATAATAATTTTTATACTGGTTCGGTACCGGTGTGGTACTTACATCCAGTTTCCCTTGGGTCACAAGGGTTCCCTTAGATCTTGAAAGCAATTACAATAATGATGGTTTTAACTCGTTTACCATCAACGAAGTATAGCAACAATGTATCTTGAATAATGACACAACTCTCTTTTACGTTCTAACTCTTCCTATCTTTTATGACACTGGTAAACTGAGGAATACAGTGTTAATGCTAAGAAGTAGAGAGATTTAAAAGACAATGTTTGTAGTTGCATGTCTTCCATTTGATCTGAGCAGACTTCTTATAGGAGAGTTTGAGAGCCGTTGTGTTTTGACTTTGATTGAGGCACATGATCTTCAAAGGGATTTGACACAAGGTCTGCCTCTCGAATCCTGCTCTTGGGAAGGGAAGGATTCATTCAGGACTTTCCTTGTCACGTCCTTACATAGTGGAGAGATTCGAGCCTTCGAAAGTGCTAACTGATGATGCCGAATATTCTGGATATATTTCCTTGTTTGATCTCCTTCGATTGAGGCTGAAAATATATGAATGATTTGATTTCCTTTTTCTTGTCCTTTGATTCAACATTATCTCTTTTGGTTCAGATATCATCAGGTCCTTTGATTTAGCAAATCTCTTTTGGTTTTTGACATCACTAGCTTCGTTTCTTTTAACAGCTTCTTGACAATTTTTTTTCCTTTTGTTGATATCTTGATCTCTGCAAAACAATGTAAATTGGTTGTCATCATTGAAACTTAGATTTAGACTTAACAATCTCCCCCTTTTTGATGATGACAATAAAGAGAAAATAAACAGAGGATAAATGTAAATAAATATAAGCCATGTAGACTTCCCTTTTTGGTATGTCCGTTCCCCTGCGTTTGTACTCATTTGCTCCCCCTGAGTTGATGCTTTAGTTTTCTACTGTTCTCCCTTTTGGCATCAATTAAAAAGGAAAGAGAAACAAACAACACGAATAATATATGACATAATATACATAATAACAAGCTAGGTAGGACAACAAAAGTAATGCCTTCAGCAGAGGCATAGTTTATACAGACCCAAGCAAAAATAAGTTTTAAAAGCAAGAAAGCAAGAGCAAAAGAGAAAGAGAAAGATTGTCTTTAACAACATCATCACACAAATACGTATTAGCTTCTTCCCAGGAAGTACTTGAGGGTGTTGATCACTTTGGTGCAGAAGGAGTCATAGGAATTTTCGACATCTTTGACAAGCTTATCCATCTATTCACTCATGAAATTGAATGTCGTGGTTCCTTGCCTCCGTGTGGCTCCCATATCCATCCTGAGCTTGGACACATCTGTGCCTGTCTCTTTGGTGACTTCCCTGATCTTGTCTACCTGTTCCTTCATCTCAACAATAAGTAGTTTTACCCCATCTAGATATTGCTGAATCTGCTGAAGATTTTGAGAGGCAGTCGACAGAGATTCTGGTTGTTCAGTTTGAGCTTCAACTGGCACTGGAACACTTTCAACTTTGGCACGCTTAACCCATCCATCATCACCCAAGGTGTACCCCATCATTGAGAAAGCTGTCTTATCATAAGTGCTGGTAATATGCTTGGGTGTGAAAGGTGCCAAGTCTACCTTCATAACTTCGAGAATGTATGAGATAAGGAGACCATATGGTAAACAGGCAGCAGAAGAAGATATGTCCCTGATACTTTCAAGCATGTATTGGCGAATCCATACAAACTAGTCCATTCATTTATTATTAACAAGACAATAAAGGACAAACACATCCCTAGTGGATAAAGTTCTAAGGGATCCAGTTCTGGGAAGTAAAGTAGTGGCAATCATGCGGGCCAAAACACGGTGTTCAAACTTCAGATTCTTGGGACTAACATCAGGAGGGTTATCATACAAAAAGGCTTTTGCTTATTCAAAAGAGACTTCAAAATCTTTTGGCCAAGAATTTTGCACAAATACATCAAACCCACTAAACTTAGCAAAGAAAATATTTTCAAATTGATAAGAGCCAGAACAATTCGAGTGCCTAAAACCATGTATTCCAAATCATCTTTATCATTCACAAACAGATTTGCATAGAACATCCTTACTGGATCCTCATAAAGAGTGTTTCCAACAGTATCAAACAGAGAAGAGAGGAGATGTTGAAAATTAAATATAGCAGTCACATCACAATACAGTTCTTTTATAAGAGAAAGACTTACAGAGCGTCCATAAGCCATAGATTTTGACTTGTAGGACTCAAACTTTGATTTTTCACTAGGGCCATAGAAGATCAATTTGTCCTCTGGTCTGAATTCAGTGCTCTCCACCTTTCCTTTCTTGCATGCAGACTTTTTGGGTGTTTGCTCCATGGGCCTTTTTCCTAATTTTTTCTGGCTAATAGGAAGATTTTCGGAAGATTCACTACTCTCATTGTCTGTTTTGAGGAAATCTGTCAATGGATGACTCCAGGTCTATAGGTTCTTCAGGGTTGAGGGGTTTTTGAAATCTTCTGTTGCGTCTGGTTGCAGTGGATTACAGTGGAAGAGGAAGGATTTCTTTTAGCCATGGTGAGAGGGTTTTCTTAGATGAGAATGAGAAGGGAAACGAAGAAGAGAGGGTTTTTAATAGAGCCTTGGAGGGATTGAAAGCCTTGGTTAATGGAAAGGGAGGATTCGGAAGGGAAGTGACGTTTCTGAAGAGATGGTTCGGCGGTTCTGATTGGAAAAATAATAATGATACTTACAAGGTATTAAACTTAAACACGCATAATAAAGGAAATAAAATATTTTAAAAATATATAACAGATTTATTTTACAAATTTGGAACAATGCAAATCTTTTTTTGTAGTAAACAAAATCTCTCATCCAAAAGAGGTTTTGTAAAAATATCAACAAGTTAAAATTCAGTGCTAATGAATTCTAATACAATATCACCTTTAGCAACATAATCACGGATAAATGATGCTTGATTTCTATATGCTTTGCTCTAGAATGATGCACGGATTTTTTTTATAAACAAATGGCACTAGTATTATCACAAAATATAGGAGTAGAGGTAAGAGATAAATCATAGTCGAGAAGTTGAAGCATTATCCATAGAACTTGTGTATAACAGCTTCCAACAGCTAAATATTGTGCTTCAGTTGTTGATAAGGCAACACAATTTTATTTCTTGCTATGCCAAGAAACTATTGCATTTCCCAACAGTTGACATGTGCCACTGGTACTTTTCCTGTCGATCTTATCACCTGGAAAATCTGCATATGAGAATCCACTTTAAGCAAAATTGTTAGAATGAGCATACCATAATCCTAGTTCAGAGGTACGAATAAGGTATCTTATAATACATTTAACAATAGTAAGGGATTCCTTAGGAGCCCAGCAAAATCTTACACACTTGCAAGCACTGGAAATAATATCTGGTCGACTAGCAGTGAGATATAATAAGGATCCAATCATTCCTCTATACATAGTTTCATCAACACTTTTTCCATTGCTGTCTTCATCAAGCATCGTTGTTGGACTCGTTGGAGTTCCAATGGACTTAGCATCCTCCATGCCAAACTTCTTTATAAGTTCCTTAGTATACTTGGTTTGGCTAACAAAGATCCCTTTAGGAGACTGTTTGATTTGCAATCCAAGGAAGAAAGTTAATTCCCCTATCATACTCATTTCAAATTTTCCTTTCATATAAAGAGCAAATTCTTCAAATAGAACAAAGTTAGTTCTACCCAAAATAATATCATCAACATAAATTTGAGTAATAAGATTACATGAACTTTAATGCTTAATAAACAGAGTTGTATCTCTAGTACCTCGTTTGAAACCTTGATTTAGCAGGAAAGAGCTTAATCATACCATGCACGAGGGGCTTGCTTGAGTCCGTACAGAGCTTTAGTCAGCTTGTATACATGATCTGGGAGAGTAACATTTACAAACCCAGGAGGTTGCTTTACATAAACTTCTTCGGAGATCTACTTGTTTAGAAACACACTTTTTACATCCATTCGAAACAGTTTGAATCCTTTGTGAGCGACAAATGCAAGTAGTATTCGAATAGATTCCAATCTTGCTACAGGTGCAAAGGTTTTATCATAGTCAATTCCTTCTTGCTGAGAGTATCCTTGCGCAACTAGCTTTGCTTTATTTCGAACTACTTGTCCGGATTCATTCAATTTATTCCTGAACACCCATTTTGTTCCTACAAAGGATGAGTTTGAAGGTTTTGGAACCAGTTCCCACACTTTATTTCTTTCGAACTGATCAAGTTCATCTTTCATTGCTTTGATCCAGTGAACATCTTTCATAGCTTCATCCACTTTCTTTGGCTCAAGTTGAAAAATTAAAGCCACGTGTGATTTGAGCTGTTGGGATCTTTTAGTTGTGATTCCTTCTTGTGGATCTCCGATAATGAATTCTTGAGGATAGCCAGGTTCACTTTTCCATTCATTAGGAGTGTTTGAGGAAGGTTCTCTTTCCACATTAGCCGACTTATCTATTTGGGAAGGTTCATGATCTTCAATATGCTCTTCAGTTGACTGAGTTTGCTGACCAGTTGACTCATTTTGAGGTTCGTTTCCTACAACAACAGATTTAGGGACAAAAACAACATGAATAGGTTAGTATCAACAAAAACAACATGAATAGGTTCTTCAATGCATAAGGTTCTTTTTTTATAAACCCTATATGCTCTACTTGAGGGAGAGTATGCAAGAAATATACCTTCGTCACTTTTAGGATCAAACTTACCCAGACTGTCTTTTCCATTGCTGTGAGTAAAGCATTTGCATCTAAAAGGGTAAAAATAGCTGATGTTGGGTTTCTTACCATTCCATAGTTCATATGGAGCCTTTTTGAGGATTGGTCGTGTCACGCCCCGAACCTGGACCTCGACGTAACAAGGCACTCGGTGCCTGACTACATGAGACCGAGCGAACCAACCGGCTGACTGAATCAATATGTGATATCATAACATACTAAATACGAAAGATAAACTAACACATGGTGATATACTGAAAGTCTGAATGATAAAAATCAAAGTGTGGAAACACTGATACAAGTCTAAAACATGTCTGTAGCCAAGATTGCTTAACACAAAAAGCTTGTGACTCTGTCTAACTGTTACTCTAGTTTATGAAGCCTCTAATGAAGTACTGAAAACACTGACTGTCTGAAAATACTGAAGACTGTAAGGTAATGATAATGCCCCGAAAGAACTGGGGATCACCAAATAGCTGGTACGAGAATCCTAGGGCTCTGAATCATCAACCTGTAAATCATTACCTGCATCGTGAGATGCAGGCCTCAGGCAAAAGGGACGTCAATACATTTGAATTGCACTGGTATGTAAAGCAACGGAAAGAAAGAATTATAAATGCTGAAACTGAAACTAAGCTGATAACTGAGAATTGATAATTGATAACTGAAATGATAACTATTGAAACTGAAACTGAAATGATAACTGATAACTGAACTGATAACTGATAATTGAACTGATAACTGGTAACTGAAATGATATCTGATAAGTGAAATGATAGCTGATAACTGAACTAAACAAATGAAGTAAGGATATGAATACTCTCTCTTATGAATGATGAACAACCTATTTATCTGAATAAGCTACAGCCTTGGGCGCAATATATATGTGCACAAGCTACAGCCTCAGGCCCAAGTATACGTATACATAACTAAGGCCTTAGGCCCAAAAATGCATAAAGCATCAACTACGGCCTCAGGCCCAAACATGCATAAAGCATAAACTACGGCTTTAGGCCCTTGTATGCATAAAGCATATAAAATACGGCCTCAGGCCCAAATACAGGTGTTCAACATTCAGGATCTGAGAATCATACTGAAATACATGATGCTGAAATACTGAACCATACTGAGTTACATAATACTTGAATGCTGAATAGAGCTAGAGTGAGACATGTATTCATGAACTGATTATGAAAAACTGAAACTTCAATTGTTTATGACATGCTGAGTAATCTAGACTGAGACTCATGGGCATCAAACCCAAGTCTATATTGATTATGCACTGATTTGACAACGTCTAGAATGAAAGTCATGAATGAGTTACGAAGCTAGAGAATATAAGTTCTACGACTATTCATGGAACTAAGGCATAATCACTTTCTGAGGGAACTAGTAATAGTCATAATGAATGGGACGTAGGGAGAATCATAGACATTCCCACGTAAAGAGAGTTAGCCTTACATACCTCAATTTCGCCCCTTAGTGATACTATAATGATCCGCAATACTAAGAACCTTCAATCTACAATAGCAACATCCAATGGAACCCAATATTAGTAACAAATTTCAATAACTTAAGCCATTTAGGCATATTATCAAACACCTTGTAGGCATAAATCTCTACATCTCATCACCATATAATTAGTTCATCTAACTACCACCATTCATGTAGAACTTATCCCACCATCATGATTAACCAATTTATAACTTCCAAAATCACATATATGACCATCCATCCACACAAAACCAACAAATTTTCATTAAATTATCATCTTTCAATCTCTATAATAGTTGTGTAATTAAATTGGGAACTTATGTTTTCCAATCACCATACCAATAGTTCCAATACTTATTCATACTCATATTCCCTAAATAATTCCATACATGTTAGTCTAAGGGTGTAGGATTACCTTTTTGGAAGAAATCTTGCAAAACCCTCCTTTGAGTTCTTGAAGAAATCTCTTGAAGATCTAAGTATTTTATGTGTAGATTTCATCAATACCAGTGTATAAATGATGGAATTCACACCAAGATTATGGGAATTTCTTACCTTGAAGATGGGAGAGGTTGTAGGTCTTGAGAGAGTGGAGGAAAACCCTAAAATTCGTCTAAATGAAGTGGGGGAAAAAACCCCCGAAGGTTTTATATCAAAATAGGGTCGGGTTGAAAAAAAAAACCATATTTGCATAGTTGCGGCGCATATGGCATCGCATGGGGAAGCGCGGTAACGAAAAATATGTCTAGAAACGAAATTTGGAAGTGTTCTGTAAATCTACACAGCCTCGCCACATGGGGCGACGCATGGGGCGGCGCGGTAGTGTACAATTCTACCAGCTTTTGGTAGTTTGGTCATAACTTCTGGTAGGAGTGTCCAAATGACAAAAAATTTTGAAGTGTTAGAAACTAGACTCCAAGTCTTTCATTTTATAGGTTGTGCATCACGTAACACCTTATATAAATGTAGATATTCTCGTCCAAAGTGTGGTCTGGTGCGTACTCATTTGAAATTCTAGTCTATCATGTGATTTTCCAACTTGGCTTAGACTTAGGTCTCTCCTTGGACCCCAAATCACTTGTGATATGACTCGTACACTTATTATCATAACCAATTGATAACCATCACATTAATACTCATTTAATTCATCCACAACTGATTTAAATTTATGGGGTGTTACCGGTCGAATCAGACACCCGTTGATGATATGACATGCTGTGCTCACAGCTTCTGCCCAGAAATGGTGACGTAGAGAATTTTCCACAATCATGGTTCTTGCCATTTCCTGTAAAGTTCTATTCTTAAGTTCTACCTCTCCATTTTGTTGCGGTGATCTTGGTGAAGAGAAGTTGTGAGAGATTCCTTGATCATTGCAAAAGTTTTCAAAAGCTCTACTTTCAAATTCTCCTCCACGATCACTTCTGATAGTAGAAATATAGTACCCATTTTCTCGTTGAACCTTCTTACAAAATACTTCAAAATTCCTTAGTGCTTCATCTTTATGACTTAAAAACATAACCCATGTAAATCGAGAAAAATCATCCACAATAACAAAAGCATATTTCCTACCACCTATGCTAGCAGTTCTAGTTGGACCAAATAAATCCATATGCAATAGTTGAAGAGGTTTAGAGGTAGAAACAATGTTTTTGATTTTGAAAGATGAGCGAGTTTGTTTTTCTAGTTGGCATGCATCGCAAATATGATCTTTTGAGAAATCTAGTTTTGGAAGACCAATCACAAGATCATGTTTAGAAAGTTTTTGAATAGGATGCATGCTGGCATGACCAAGTTTTCTATGCCAGACCCAGGGATCATCGATCATAGAAGCAAGAGAAATTTGATCCCCAAGATTATCTAAATTGCTAATGGTATAGACATTTCTGTCCCTATTGCCTGAGAGAATGACTTTACCTGATTCGTCTTCTATAAATCAACCATGTTTCTTAAAGCGTACCTCATAGTCATTATCACACAGTTGACTGATGCTTAGAAGATTGTAGCCGAGTTCATCTACCAGGTATACTTCATCTACATCACATGTTGAGCTCAGAGGAACTTTTCCAACTCCAATTACATTTCCTTTAGATTTATCTCCAAAGGTGACTGTTCTTCCATCTAGTTTGGTGACTGTTTTGACCCATTTATTTTCACCAGTCATATGTCTGGAACACGCGCTGTCGAGATACCATTTTCCTTTTCGATTCTTCTTGCGGTGTTCCTGCAAAATAAAATTACTTGTTTTTAGGTACCCATGCCTGCTTGGGTCCTGAATGGTTAGATTTCTGCGTGTTAGTTTGATTTGAAGATTTAGGTCGCCAGACCCATCTACTGTTATCCTTGAACCTGCAATGATTAGAGGTATGGTCATGTTTACCACAATAAAAACATGATGGACTGCTAGAATTTTCAGAGCCTCTTTCTGCTCTAATTCTGTTCCTACATTGGTTAGTATTGTGACCATTTTTACCACAAAAGGAACATGCATGAGATTTTTTATGATTGTGAGGAGCGGTCTGATTTGATTTGACAGAATTATGACTGGTGAATTTTTACAATCCATTAAGTTGAAGTTAAAGCTCATTTACTTCATCTTGAAGCATATCACGCTCAATTTCACAGACTTCCAGTTTTAAGGCCCAATCTTTCTTTTCTCTTTGGATCTTTTTCATTTAGAACTCTTTCAATAACTGCAAAAGAAATATCAACAAATTCTTGAAGTTAATAACAGCTAGGATAAGTGGGAAGACGTACCTCACTGGTTCCCTCGGCTGCCATAAGACCAAGTTCGCCTGAGTCTTCTTCCTCATCTGCTCTTCTATTTCTTGTGAATCCACGCTCTCCTGACTCTTCATTGCTATCATATTTTATGGCCATGAAACACATGTTTGCAATTTCTTCATGGTCAGATTCTTCTTCATCACTCCATGCTCCAAAAGACTTCTTCTTTTGGAGATTCCTGCTGAGCTTCTTCTTCAATTTGGGACAATCAGCTTGAATGTGTCCATGTTTTTCACATTCATAGCATCTTCCATCATTTTCATTGTTTGTTCTTCCCTTTCTGAAGTTTGATTTGCCTCTCCTGCTATTTCTGTTTTTCCTTATCATGCTTGTTACAACTTGGGAGAGCATGGCTATGTTTTCATCCTGTTCTCCTCCTTCCTCTTCTTCTTCATCTTCTGGTTCAGCCACAGTTGCTTTGAAGGCAACAATTTTTTTTTCTTTTTGAATTTGCCTGTCCAAGTGTGTTTTCTCAAAGGCTATTAAATCACCTCTAAGTTCATCATAGGATATTTTGTCAAGATCCTGACATGCGGGAGCAATGAACTTTGGCTGCCAAATCGAAGGTAGACTTCTGAGAATTTTTCTGACTTGTTCTCCACTCTTTATTATTCTACCAAAGGATTATAGATCCCCAAGAATTTTGCTAAACCTAGAGAACATTTCTTCTGCAGATTCTCCATAATTCATTTGAAATAGCTCATAATCACGAACCAAGAGATTTATCCTTATTTCTTTTACCTTGTTGGTTCCTTCATATGTGACTTCCAATTTGTCTCACATTTCTTTAGCAGTTTCACAGCTTGAGATCTTTTCATACTCTTCACCACTAGTAGCATTGTACAGCAGATTTTTCGCTTTAGCATTCATAGTTACGATAGCAGCTTGCTCACCAGTGTAATCATCTAAAGCAAGTGGATCAGTCGATACTATGACTTGACTATTCTCATATTTCTTTGGGGGGATTGGAAGATTTCCCTTTTTGATCACCCGCCAGATTTTGATGTCATATGACATGGTGTATATTTCCATACGCACTTTTCAATGAGAAAAATGTTGTCCGTCGTAGTATGGTGGTCGTACTTGAGAGGTTCCTTCTATAAACAATGCACCAATGATTGTGTTAGATCCCATGATCTTTTCCGCACTAGCTGTTACGCAAAGTTTGTGAGCCTTGCTCTGATACCAATTGAAAGTACGGGGGACGGGGNATTGAAAGTACGAGAAGGGGGTGAATTGTGGTCTATTTAAAAATTAGTTGACTAAGGATGATTTTAGTCGACTAGATCCTGTACAGAATGTGAATAACAGTAAACAAAAGAGAACAGAATAATACACAACAATTTTTATACTGGTTCGGTACCGATGCGGTACTTACATTCAGTTTTCCTTGGGTCACAAGGGTTCCCTTAGATCTTGAAAGCAATTACAATAATGATGGTTTTAACTCGTTTACCATCAACGAAGTATAGCTACAATGTATCTTGAATAATGACACAACTCTCTTTTGCGTTCTAACTCTTCCTATCTTTTATGGCACTGGTAAACTGAGGAATACAATATTTATGCTAAGTAGAAAGATTTAGAAGACAATGTTTGTAGTTGCGTGTCTTCCATTTGATCTGAGCAGACTTCTTATAGGAGAGTTTGAGAGCTGTTGTTTTTTGAATTTGATTGAGGCACATGATCTTCAAAGGGATTTGACCCAAGGGGTGCCTCTCGAATCCTGCTCTTGGGAAGGGCCAAATTCGTTCATGACTTTCCTTGTCACGTCCTTACATAGAGGAGAGATTCGAGCCTTCGACTGTGCTGATTGAAGATGTCGAATATTCTGGATATATTTCCTTGTTTGATCTCTTCGATTGAGGCTGAAAATATATGAGTGATTTGGTTTCATTTTTCTTGTCCTTTGATTCAGCATTATCTCTTTTAGTTCAGATATCATCAGGTCCTTTGATTTAGCAAATGTCCTTTGGTTTCAGACATCATCAGCTTCTTTACTTTTAACACCTTCTTGATAGTTTTCTTTCCTTTTGTTGATACTTTGATCTCTGCAAAACAATATAAATAGGTTGTCATCATTGAAACTAAGATTTAGACTTAACACATATGAATCTTAATTAAAAGAACAAAATTTTATACGTACCATAATACCAATGTGCCAAGGAGTTAGCTAGCTTCTTTCACGTCTCTTTCCTTTGTCAAATAACTGTTAGAGACTGCTTCAGTCAGTTTCCTTTCTAGATGTTTCTTTCTTTTTGTGTTTTTTTTCCTTGTAGAACATAATTACTGGTAGTCTTGATGGTTGTTTCCAGTCATCATTGTGTTCTCATAATTACACCCTTGATCTACGTACCCCCACACTCCATGTTAGTGAACCTACTATAATCACAAACAGGTATGTGTTTAAGTAAATATAGCTAACATGTTTAGTAAAGTGAGACTCGGACATTTGATTTTGGAAGCTAGGTGGTTCTATTAAAAACACACACACACACGTTCTTGCTAAGATATATGCTACAATAATCAAGAACATGTAATGACAAAGAAACAGTCTCATGCTTACATGTAAATCCATCACAGGCTTTTTTATTCTACAATAAGTATGCCTGCCATATCAAGTTTTATAAATTTTACATGTATGGACTCCATAATTCTAGTATCTCGACAAGGGCAAAAGAGCATTTATCCATTTTGGGTGATATCCAATGAAAAAGCAACTATAAGAATTTTCGGGTTTGACCGTCTTAAAAAAGCAATGTCAAGGCATGGTGTATTGTTAACATCCCACAATTCTGGTATTAGGTAAAAGGTCCTATATGTTGTGAGTGGTATCATACCTATGGTAGTAGTCAGCAGTTAACCTAACACATGTAACAAGTTCGTAAGTCCTTTCTCCGATACTTAAGCTTGTTTATTTTTCTTAATTTCATCATTTTGTTGTGTTGTTCTGGTCCCAATATAAAACTTCATCTCTATATGTGGACCTTAGGGAGTTTTTTCAGTGCTAAAATGTGCGGCCAAACAACATTATCTTGCTGACTTTTACTAATTGTTCCTCTAGTTTAGTCTTCTGTCACGACCCAAGTTCTCCCTCCATGAACTGTCGTGACGTCACCTAGCCTCTACGACTAGGTAAGCCTAACAATTAGAGCCGTCAATATGGGCTTGGCCTGTTGGGCCAGCCCAGCCCAGCCCGTGATTTAGCAGGGCTGGGCTAGAATTTTTGGAGCCCATTTAAAAACGAGGCTTTTAAGCCCGGCCCGTGTAAGCCCGTAGCCCGTGAGGCTTGACTGAGGCTGGGCTGGGCCGGCCCGTGGGCTTAATAAAAATACGTATTTAAAAATAACAAGAAGAGTATCCCAGGCCTAAAGCTTATTAAGCTCATCATATTAAAAGATCAAACTCTTAGAACGTTAATTAGTTTTAAAAATTTAATTATTCTTAATATTTAACTAATTAATATTGCATACGAATTGTAGATGTAGAAGAAAGTAAAGATGTTAAGACAACCTTCTTACAAGCGGATTCAAATGTGTTTGATGAAGATGATATGTTAGATATCCTATAAGCGTCATGGGCGTTCTCGTGAATAGTTTGTTTTGAGTTTTGACTTTTAGTGAATGAAATATAGCCTTGTCTTTTACCTTTTTAGTGTTTATTGTGATATATTAGAACCGTATAGAAATTTATTAAGTTTTGTGAAATTTTTCCAATAAGATTTTTTTAACTTTCAAATATTTATCTTTTTTTAGTTTAGAACTTAAAGAAAAAATATAAAATTATATTTTAAAAAATGATGGGCCAGCCCGTGGGGGCCCGTAGCCCACATAGGGCTGGGGTGGGCTGAATATTATAAGGCCCATCAAAATGGTGGGCTAGCCCAGCCCAGCCCAGCCCGTCAATTGCTAAAGCCCACATGGGCTGGGCTGGGCTAGCCCGGCCCCGCCCATATTGACAGCTCTACTAACAATTAGCGGAAAAAAAGAATTAAAAGTACAAAACTAGCCAACTAACAGGTAAATATAAATAAAGTGTTTAAAATGCCGCTCGGCATATACAATAATAACACTCTCGACCAATAATAACACTCCCAAAATCCGGAATCTCATGAACCACAAGCTAAAGAGAATACATAGTGTTCTAACTCCAGAAGTCTAAACGAAAGAAAATACAAGAAGTTTATTGATAAAGGGAGAATAGAGAGGGACTTCTAGGTCTGCGGACGCGGCAGATATACCTCGAAGTCTCTGGATCGCCTCACCTCACGGATAGTATGGCCGAGTAGAAGAACCTGGATCTGCACACAAAAACATGTGCAGAAAAGGGCATGAGTACACCACAGCGGTACCCAGTAAGTGCCAAGCCTAACCTCGGTCGAGTAGTGACGAGGAAGGTCAGGGCCCTACCGGTCATTTATATATAACAAGGTAAAAACAGTAAGAAATGTGACAGTATTATTGAACTACTAACAGTCAATAAAGATGAAATCACAGAAAGAAATAACTCAGTACACAGAGAAAACAACAGGGGATCTCCCAGGATAACGTCCCGTAGTCCCAAACGTAAATGTGCAGAGGATCTCCCGAGATACCGTCTCGTAGTCCAAATCGTAAATGTGCAGGGAATCTCCCGAAATACCGATCCGTAGTCCCAAAATAAATATCCAGTACAGGGGGATCTCCCGGGATACCGTCCCGTAATCCCAAAGTAAACATTCAAGGGGATCTCCCAAAAATCCGTTCCGTAGTCCCAAAGTAAATACACAACAGTCTCAACAACGAAATTTACAGTTCTATACAAGTTCGTATCAAGAAAACAGGTAATTCTACCCTAAACATGCTACACAGAATTCAAGTAAAACAGTTAAAGCAGTTAAGATAGTTAAGTCACGTAAGCATGTTTTCCTAAGCTAAATAGGAGGCTTCAAATACTAGTATTGCTCAATTAAAAGAAAAACAGATATTTACTTAATGAAAATGGGGTTTTCAACAATTAGCACGTGTACGCACTTGTCACCTCACGTACACGACATTCATATAACAACAGTACCAAAATCCTAAGAAGAGTTCCCACATACAAGGTTAGGCAAGCCACTTACCTCAAATCAAGCTCAAATCAAATCCGAAATCACGCTCTTGCCACGAGTATCTAACTCCGAGTGGCTCAAATCTAATCAAATCAATTTCATAATGTAAATATAACTACAAATAACTAATTTAGCTAAAGAAATCGAAGCTAAGGCAAGAAAATAGAAAAAAACGCCCAAAAATTCTCCTCGGGCATACGTCTCGGAATCGGGTAAAAGTCACAAATTATGAACACTCATTCATTCACGAGTCTAACCATACCAAAATCACTCAAATCCGATACAAAAATCTCGACCAAAATCCCAAAATTCGGCCTAAGAACTTTTCTAAATTTTTTCCAAATTTTCACCCCATATCCGAAATTAAATGATGAAATTAAGCTTAGATTAATGGGATATAATCAAAAGGAGTTAGGAATCATTTCCCACAAACTTCCTCCAAAAATCTCTCCAAATTTCGCCTCCTACCAAGCTCTCAATCCAATTTTTGAGTTATCAACTCAAACCCTCGTTTTTGGATTTTAAATTCTGCCTAGATGCGTTCTTCTTCGCAAACGCGATACTACCATCGCGAATGCGATGTACAAAATCTTACTGGACCAAATTCCTCTTTCGCGAACGCGAGGACCATGTAGCGATCGCGTAGCTTACATTGGCAGACCCTTCGCGGACGCGAGGACCAGGTCGCGAATGCGTAGGCTAAAGGATCCACACCTTCGCGAACGCGAGAGCACCATCGCGAACGCAAAGTACAACTTAGCTGCCTCTCCTGGATGCTCTTCGCGAATGCGAGACCCCTCTCGCGCGAGACCCCTCTCGCGAACGCGATGAAGGATTCTCTGCAACAAAACAAAAGAAAATCTGCCATATCTCTAGGTCCAAAAATGACCCGTTGAGCATCCGAAACACACCCGAGGCCCCCGGGATCTCAACCAAATATACCAACCTATCCTAAAACACCATACGGACTTAGTCGAGCCCTCAAATCATATCAAACAACGCTAAAGCCACGAATCACCCTCCAATCCAAACTTAATGAACTTGAAATTTCAAAATTCTACAACCGATGCCGAAACCAACCAAATCACGTCCGATTGACCCCAAATTTTGCACACAAGTCACATTCAACACTACAGACCTATCCCAACTTTCGGAATCGGACTCCGACCCCGATATCAAAATTTCACTATCGATCCGGAAACTTTAAAAATTCAACTTTCGGCATTTCAAGCCTAAATAAGCTACAGACCTCCAAAACACAATCCGGACACGCCCCTAAGCCTGAAATCACCCAACGGAGCTAACAGAATCGACGAAATTCTATTCTGGAGCCGTCTTCACACTGCTCCGACTACGGTCCAAATTCTAAAGCTTAAGCTCTCATTTAGGGACTAAGTGTCCCAAAACACTCCGAAACTCAAAATGAATCATCCCGGCAAATCACAATAGTAGAAATAAACACGGGGGAAGCAGTTAATAGGGGATCGGGGTGTTAATTCTCAAAATGACCGGCCGGGTCGTTACATCCTCCCCCTGTTAAAATATTCGTTCGTCCTCGAACGAGCATAGAGACATACCTAAAGTGGTGAAAAGATGAGGGTAAAGGCTGTGCATATCCTGCTCGGTCTCCCAAGTCGCCTCCTCGACCGGCTGACCCCCCCACTGAACCTT
>NC_032000.1:17201949-17239799 GCF_001879085.1 Nicotiana attenuata | reverse complement strand
CTGATACTGATTGGTCTAAGAGGAACATACCCTTACGTCCCTCTTCGAGTTATGAGGCAAGCAGGTAGGAAGCAAGTCATACCCAGGCTCGACAAGATGAGCCATCTTCGAGCTGACTTCCAAAATGATGATAGTCCCCACAAGTGCCAAGCCCAGCACATGTGGCACTACAAGATCGTAAAGGAGAAAGACACCATTGAGCCAGACAGATATTATGCCGGTTGTAACCCTTTCTATTCTGGTTGGTTGGAAGACAATTGGGATGGCCTGGGCAAGCGAGGGTTCGTTCAAGGCCACAGAATTATAGATGAAAAGGCCGAGGCGCAAGTCAAATGCAACCAGCTGTGCAAAAGGATCCGTGAATGCGAGAGCGAACACCACGAGATATACGAGTCCAACTAGAAGCTGATTGAGGAATGGAAAGACATGGCTATCAGTACCAACAAAAGGCTAGGATACTTAGAGCGAGGCATAGTAGAACTAGAGGGAAAATTTCTCAAAAGGGTTGAAGACTGTCAAAAGGTTGAAGGGACCGAAGGTGGACATCTAGCCAGAGCATACCTGTTGCTGGGACTTCGCGAATTGGGGAAGCTGTTCGAAGGAGCCAAGGATGTCGAGTCTGGGGAAGGTCCTTCTGGGACCAAATAGATAGGAATTTACTTTTTTGCTTTATGAATGTAATAAGGCCAATGACCATTAGTGACCTTTATTCCTTGCTTATTTAGTGTCGTTTTGGGATTCGTCTATTTTTATCAATAAAATGAGGCATTTAGCATTCTAAGTTCTCCAAATCAATTTGTCGCTAGGCCTACCTCGGGCACAAAGAGGTTCCCAAATTAGGACACGCTTTACATTCCCGCACTATGTATTTAAATATTGCAATACTTTTTATAATCCTCACTGACTTGATTACCTTTTGTTTTTGTTTTGTTTTCTTTCGTTTTATTCCCCTCCCCAAAGGTTAGTTCGTGCACTCTGGCATCATCATCTTATTTCACAAGATCCAGGGGCCCTCCACCCACTCCTCCTTCTAGTCCCTCTAAAGGCAAGAACAAAGGCAAGAATAAAATGGAAGATTTAAACAACATCAGGAAAGAGAACACAACTGAACGGGTAGAGGCCACTGATGGCCAGGGTATTCGGGTTCCTAATGAGAATGTGTCACAGCTTGAACAGAAACTGTTGAAATTCTAGGAAGAGCTCGATCAGGTTCAAAATCTGGCAAACCTGTCATTTTCCCTCAACGCCCCAGACATCAACTTCCCCAACGCTCAAAACCCTACACCTCCTCAAAATATACCAAAACAGCAGAATCATCCCGCACCTCACCATTACGCTACTCCACCAAAGAACCAATGTTACACCTGCCATACCCCAAACAACACTCCACTACTTATCCTAGGACCTTAGAACTCCACAAACGACCATTTCCACACCCATACACCAGGCCACCATAACAATCTTATCTACATGGAGACCATGCCACACTCCACCCAACCTATCTCATACACACCTGATTCTGATAAAAAGGATCTGCTTATCAGGAACTTAGCCAAGGAACTTAAGAAACTGACCAGCCGGAGGCGTCGAGGGAAGCAAAGGGATCGAGGGGCTGAACTATGAGGACCTTTGCATAGAGCTTGATGTCGAACTCCCTGAGGGGTACAAACCTCCTAAGTTCGAAATGTTCGATGGTACGGGTGATCCAAGGGTCCATCTGAGCACCTATTGTGACAAGCTGGTTGGAGTAGGGAAGGATGAAAGGATCCGCATGAAGCTGTTCATGAGGAGTTTGAAAGTAGATGCATTGTCTTGGTACATCAGCCAAGATCCCAAGAAATGGTCAAGCTAGGTGAGCATGGCATCTGACTTTATGGATAGATTCAGATTTAATACAGAGAACGCACCAGACGTGTTCTATATCCAGAATTTGAAGAAGAAGCCCACGGAGACATTTCGCGAGTATGCTACTCGCTGGAGGTCCGAAGCTGCTAAGGTCAGACCCGCCTTAGAAGAGGAGCAAATGAACAAGTTCTTTGTTCGGGCTCAGGACCCACAGTACTATGAACGATTGATGATGATTGAGAACCACAAGTTCTCCGACATTATCAAACTAGGTGAAATGATTGAAGAGGGTATTAAAAGTGGTATGGTCACAAATTTCGAAGCCTTGCAAGCTACGAATAAGGCTTTACAATCCGGTGGTGTGTCCAAGAAAAGGGACGTGGGGGGCGTGATGGTTGCACAAAGGACCAAGTCTCCCCTCAAATACTTAACTTACCCAACACCTCCACTCACATACCAGCCAACCCCAAATTACCAAGCACCCTCACCCTCGTACCAAGCTCCGCTACCAACTTATCAATCATCTCCACCTCCTACATATCAACCTACTTCACCCAGATACTCCCAACCCGCTCATGTCTACCACACTTATAATTCTCAACCATCCCATTATCAATCACCCCTTGCACGCCAAAACTTCCTTAGACCTCGACCTAATTTTGATCGCAGACATCCAAAATACTATACCGCCATCGCTGAACACATCGACCAGCTGTATGAAAAGCTTAAAGCTGCTGGTTATGTCACCCCCATCCCTGCTGCAACCCCTGAGAATCCTTTTCAATGGGTAACCCAAACAAGTCCTGTGCATACCACTCCGGCATGAAAGGGCACACCATCAATGAATGTCGCTCTTTGAAAGACAAGATACAGTATTTGATTGATAACAAGATCATTGTGGCAAAGGAACCCGCTCTAAACGTCCGCAACAATCCTCTGCCAGACCATAAGGGTGGAAGTATCCACATGATTGAAGTAGAAGATGACTGGGATCCCGAGGTATCAATCGGGTTGATCGCAGAAGGTGATGACCCAAAGAAACCGGCAATTACTCTCAATCCAATCATAGTCCAGATCCAACTGTCTAAGGACGCTGAGGTGAATATGTCTATACCTCTTGAGTTTGAAGCAGCGCCACCCGCAAAGACACCGGTACCAATTGAGGTTGAATTCGTGTCTCCGGCAAATACACCCGCACCATTTGAGGTTGCAGTCTTGCCACCCAAGGCACATGTTCCATTCAAAGTGAGGATAGCCGCGCCGATCCCAGTGGCAATGTCAACCACGCCACCCTTCTATACAAATGTTGTACCCTGGGACTATACAGCCGAGGCGAGAAGGAAGGGCAAGGTCAGGACTGAAGAAACTGTCGCAGCACAGGGTATGACAAGAACTGGTAGTATCTATACCCCTGAACATCTAGCTGAATCAAGCAAGCAGGCTTCCAATCGGCCTCCCCTCATTGAGACAGGTCCGACGACATTTCGAGGAAAGTACAAGCCAAGGAGTATTCGGTCATCGACCAGTTGAACAAGACGCCAGCACAAATATCCATTCTCTCTTTGCTACAAAATTCTGAGACGCACAGGAATGCTTTGTTAAAGGTGCTGAATGAAGCGTACGTACCAAATAACATCACTAGCGGGGAAATGGCTAATATGGTAGGACAAGTGCTGGAAAGCCATAAGATCACCTTTCATGAGGACGAGCTGCCACCTGAAGGGTTGGGGCACAACAAAGCACTGCACATCACCGTGCAATGCGAAGATCATTTCATCACCAGAATCCTGATCGATGGAATAACGCTCAAGAAGTTGGATAATGGGCTGCATCAGATAAAGAATGGAGTAATCAATGTGAAAGCTTTCGATAGTTCTCAGAGGTCCACCATTGGTGGGATTAGTCTATGCCTGCAGATGGGACCAACCTGGTTCGAGGTCGATTTCCAGGTAATAGATGTACCAGCATCTTACAACTTGCTGCTGGGACGGCCATGGATCTATGCTGCTGGGGCCGTAGCTTCAATGCTGCATCAGGCAGTAAAGTTCGAATGGAATCACCAGGAAGTGATCATTCACGGCGACGGTAGCAACCCTATATACAGTAGCCAGACTATTCCGGCGATCGAGGGAAGAAGGAAGCTGGGTGGAGAAGCTTACCACCACATTGAACGAGTAAATGCTATCGACAAAGACAAATGGTGGAATAGCAAAATCGAGAGTATTCTTAGTTGGAGTGGATCCTGGCAAAGGGCTCGGCAAGAACCTCCAAGGAATCTCTAAACCCATAAAACTCAAGAAACATGGCACCACCTTCGGTTTGGGATATGAATACACCTGGGAAGAATTCAATAGCTGGTCGCCACCATGGCGCGGTCCTTACTACCCACTAGAGCAGCCAATACTGCATCTGGAGCAGACCTTCCAATAGGCCGACATTATTTATGGGTCAGATGAAGAAGAAGCACTTGCAGCAGTGAGGAACTTGTTTCTAGAGGACGGTGATATGGACTGTTGCGCTATTCTCGAGGAGGGGGGAGAGGAAGGCCCTTCCATACAGGCTGTGAGCAGAGGGGCACATCTCAAGAATTGGACCATCAGGACAACCAAAGCCCGATGAGCCTCGGGGTAGCAAGGCTAAAACAAGCATTATTCACTGTTTTATTTACTAAATGATTTTCTTTTCGCATTTTTCAATTCCCGCAATAAGATCTTCGATGCTCAAAACAATTATTCAATTTATCAAAAGCATTTTTGATTTTTCTTATGAATCAATATTTATTGCTATCGTTTTCTCTCATTACTTTACCTATACAACATTACTATTACTTGTCTTGATGAACCAATGACTGTGACATGCAATGAGACAACGCAACAAACGGACATTGATTCAGAGGAAGATGACATACCTGACGAGATTGCCAAAGAAGTTGAGAATTTTGAGAACAGACCTAAGTCCAACCTGGACGAGACCGAAATTGTCAACCTGGGAGATGCAGAAAACGTCAAGGAAACGCGAATCAGCATTCACCTGTCCCCATCAGAGAAGAAAGAATACACAGAATTTCTAAAGGAGTATGAGGACATATTCGCCCGGTCGTATGATGACATGACTGGTCTGAGTACGTCTATTGTGGCTCACAAACTGCCAACCAATCCAATGTGTCCGCCGATAAAGCAAAAGCTCAGGAAGTTCAAGCCTGATATGAGCTTGAAAATCAAGGAAGAAGTCACCAAGCAGATCAACGCTAAGGCTCTCAGGGTAGTAGAATACCCGACGTGGTTAGCCAACATTGTGCCAGTGCCAAAGAAGGATGGGAAAGTCTGAGTCTGTGTCGACTACTGGGATCTCAACCGGGCTAGTCCGAAAGACGACTTCCCTTTGCCAAATATACACATCCTGATTGACAATTGCGCCAAGCATGTGCTACAGTCATTCGTAGATTGCTTCGCTGGTTATCATCAGATCTGAATGGATGAGGAAGATGCTGAGCAAACGGCTTTCATTACACCGTGGGGAGTGTACTGTTACAAGATGATGCCATTTGGCCTGAAGAATGTAGGGGCCACCTACATGAGGGCCATGACTACTATCTTCCATGATATGATACACAACGAGATCGAGGTATATGTGGATGATGTTATTATCAAGTACAAGAAGGCCACTGACCACATAGAAGATCTGAGGAAGTTCTTCAATAGACTACGGAAATACAACCTGAAATTAAACCCGGCAAAGTGTGCATTTGGGGTTCGTGCTGGGAAATTGCTGGGGTTTATTGTGAGCCGCCAAGGAATAGAACTGGATACATCGAAGGTCAAGGCCATTCAAGAACTACCACCGACAAGGAACAAGAAAGATGTGATGAGTTTCTTGGGAAGGCTTAACTACATCAGCCGATTCATAACACAGTCTACAGTTATCTGTGAGCCGATCAATTCAGATGCAGTCAAGCGTTACTATGTGTAATCTTTATGCTTTCCTTATATGATGTAAATTGAACTACGCCTAACCTTATTTCCGTTTAAGAGGGGATACGTAGGCAGCCCTATGGGTTCATTCACAATTCAATAAAAATTTCATTTCCCCCCGCAATTGGAAACTGGGGCAGAATTTTGAGGAGGACCCTCAAAATTCCGAAGTAATTTCAGCCGATAGCCGCCGAGCAACAGTCAGAAACGTCAACCCATCAAACTGGGGCGGAATTTTGAGGAGGACCCTCAAAATTCCGTAGCAGGAGAGGTTGCAATGTCCTGAACTACGTTATAGTCGTCGGTTCATCTAAAAGCTATTTTTAATTATACATTTATGTCATACTTTTACAAAATCATGCATGTTTATTATTGAAACTACTTTGTTTAGCAACGCAACCCAATGATACAGACGGTATCACCAGATCAAAGCCGAACGAGTCAAGCAAAGCCACCGGGGATACGAACTAACCTCCCCCTTACAAAACTCACGATTTTTCTTTGGATGCAGGCACTAGGATTGCGAAATCCTTAAACATACTGTACGCCCAGGGGACAAACATTGTTCAAAAAATACGATTCTCAGAATCGTTGCACTTACCAACATTTTCTATCAGCACACACAAGTAATGCTCCGTAGTCACAATGCTCCCAGTAATCACAATGCCGCAATCTGCTATTAGCTAAGAAAACTCTACTGTCATTTGTTATTTTATTTTCTTGCACAAGGCTACCATTCTGCCTTCCGAGACTAAACGTTGTCTCCCTCTGCATCTGCATTGCATAAGGCTACCATTCTGCCTTCCAATTTGCATAAGGCTACTATTCTGCCTTCCGAGACTAAACGCTGTCTCCATCTGCATTTGCATTGCATGAGGCTACTATTCTACCTTCCAACTTGCATAAGGCTACTATTCTGCCTTCCGAGACTAAACGCTGTCTCCATCTGCATTTGTATTGCATGAGGCTACTATTCTGCCTTCCAACTTGCATAAGTCTACCATTCTGCCTTCCGAGACTAAGCATTGTCCCCATCTGCATTCTTGCATAAGGCTACCATTCTGCCTTCCGAGGTTAAGCTCTACCTCCATCTGCATTCGCATCTTTGCATAAGGCTACTTTTCTGCCTTTCGAGGCTAAGCTCTGCCTCCAATTTTCTTCGAAACTAAGCGCTATCTCAAGCACTATTTATCTCGCTTTTCTTACGGGCTAAGCTCTGCCCTTCAATTCGCAAGATTGAGCTCTGTCTTGTCTGCATCATACTACTGCATCCTTCGTGGGCTGAAATATCGCCAACTCGTCCAAAGGCGTCATCGTTCGGAGGCACCATCTTCATGGCCCGAGAACACCATGTCATGTCCTGAGGATCTCTTTCAATCTTTTGCATATCATTATTCAAAGGCGTCATGGTTTGGAGGCACCATACTCATAGCCCGAGAACATCATTTCATGGCGTGCGAATCTTGCATCAAACAACCCATGGCCCAGGACATCATGGTCTGAGGACGTCATTCCTAACCGTCCAAAGACAACATTCATGGTCCGACGGGAATTTGAATCATGTTTAAATTACGAATATATGCTTGTATCGTTTGTTTGCAGGTAATCCGGTGAGCAACGGTCATCCTGGCAGGAGCGGTCCCGCTCCAGTTCTCCTAACCATTCCTGTAAGTCGCTTATTCGTCCAACCTATACGTTGCGTCCGTTCTTGTAAAACTTCATCGATATACTTCGCCGATGACTCCTGAACTACATACGACCTGATTCCTGTAAAACCAGGGATATGTAGGCAACTCAGAAACCAGGGTGCGGCCTAAATCTCTTCAAACCGTCTCGCTCGATCAAAATCGGCCATCATATCTTTACCCGACAACTCTTTCATCCTTCCCGGGTAAAGAGGGGTAGCTGTTGATACCCAATTTTTCCTCAAACTATTTTTAAATTAGCATATATACCTTCAAAATCACTTTTTATAATAATTGGTATTTTTCCATATTATTATCAATTTATTTTTCTAATTTATTCAGTACTTTATATCCAATAATTATTCATAAATTACATTACAAGTAATTACAAAGTATTTCTTAGCTCAATATATCATTTTTAGTCCTATTAGGATTTAATTATTTCACAAATTAGCAAATTTGGCATTGTTTGGCTATAATTACAATAATTTTGCAATTATAGCCTAATTGTACACTTTATGCTATTTTAATTCAATAATCAGTCATTCTATATTGTAAATATTAGTTAATTACCTTAATTTCACCTATTTAGCTTTAATTTCATTTGAACTAATTATTAGCTATTTTTATTAATTATTTATCTAATTTTTCATGGGTATTTAACAATTAGCCATTCTTATTTAAATTATAGCCTAATTAAACCTGGTCCAAATTAAATAACCCACCAGACCCCAAGCCCAATACCCTATCCTACCCGGCCCAATCCCCATTCCATCTGAGTCGTTGATTATTATGAATCAGCGGTCCAGATTAGCCCCTTCCTAATTTAACCCCCTAATGACTACCCCCGTCTCTCATTTCCCCACCTCTCATTCTATCTCAACCGGTCTCTCTATCTCCCTCTCTCTATATCTGGTTCTCTCTAGAACCTTCCCTTCTCCCCTCCTCTCCGATGGACCCTATCCACCTTCTCCGGCCACCTCCCTCGCTGGAAACCATGGGCTCTCATCATCTCCTGGCCTCTGCTTCACCTCATGCCGGTTTGATACTACCCTGAGGTCCTCAGGTGAACCTGCAGCGATTCAACTCCTACCCATGGTCCTTCATGCCATTTTCCGGTGACCTCCGGCCGTTCGAGTAAGATCTACGACTTTTCCGGCTAAAACCGGTAACATTTTAAGGTTTTCTCATCTTTACTGGGTTCTCTGAAACCCTAACTCTTAAGATTTTCCGATCTCTTTTAGATCTGTCTTAGATCTGTGTATATTATGAGCATTTTGTTGTTTTCCTCAAAGGTTTTTTCTGATTTTTCTAAAGTAACTCTTCATCTTCAACTAGGGTTTTAACCCTTTTTAAAAAAAAAAACGCTTTTCTTCTGATTTTTTTTGGTATTAATCTACGACTCTCACTGTGTTTAAACGTTTGTTTGAGCCTTCTCCTTTATCCGAGTTATTCTGTTGAAAACCCTAATGTTTCTTAAGTTTCTGAGTTCGTCTTGGGTGCTATGTTCAATTAATCTATATATTTCTTATGAACGTTCTGTGATTCTGTGGTTTTACCCTATGTTTCCTTGTTAGAGTGTCTGGTTGCAACTATTCCTGCCTATTATGTGATCCTATTCTATTTCTTGTTCACCAATGTTGCTGAAACTTCACTTCTCCTGCCTGTATTACATCTATTCTGTTAATTTAGGTCATCCTCTATGTGAATTCCTGATTTATATGGTTTTACCCTATGTGTGCTTGTTAGAGTTGCTGATTTTCGTCTATTATGAGTTTAATCTGTTTATTGTCATGAGCTTATGCTAATTTCTCCTAAATTGGTATTGTTCTCTCTTTGTGGGTCTTCGAATCCCCGTGATTGGTTCTTCATCGATCTTGCATGATATTCTCTACTGATTCTTGAGATATCCCTTTAATGATCTTGCATGATATTCTCTACTGATTCTTGAGATATCCCTTTAATTAAGGGTGGTTTCATGTTTATCCTTGCCTATAGCATGTTACTCCGCTCATGTGTGATATTTTCCTTTGATAAATATTGATTCCCTGTAATTAGAACCTCACTCGAGGATCTCCTTACTGATTTCCAGAATTTGAAATATCTCTTGACTTATTTCTCTGGCTGATTCCGCTGTCAAACTAATTTGTATATATTTTCCTTAAATAGGATTCTGAACTTGACCTTAATTGCATGCTCTATACCTATATTACACTTGTACTACTTCCTTATTGTGTTATAAGCAGCTTTACTTGATTCCTTTCCTTATTTTGCCACTGCTTCTTATCGTTTGAGTATGATTCCTTAATTAAAGGAAGTCTGTATACTAAATTGATTCTAATTAACGTTTATTTCTATATTTACTGCTGAACTATTATTTTTACCTTGTACTTCCGCCCGCTTTCAAACTATATATACTCTATTCATTCATTAGCATAACATACGGAAAAAAAATCTGTTCAACTCTCTCTCTCACAACTAAAACTCTCTATTCTCTCTTCTGTGCTACTTGCTACTATTCTAAGTTAGCCGACTGCAAGCCAAGGCTAACTACTACGCCTCTCCTATTTCTGCTTTGTGTTTTTGCTTTCTTCACTTCACTGGTATGTTCTAATTCAGATTTCAGGCCTCAAACCAACATGTTTCTATTACTGTTACAATTCCTTGTATTTCTGATATGCTTTTATTACTATTTTTGCTGTTCAACATGTAATTAGGATCCTGAATTCCCTCTACATGTTAAGTTATGCTTTACTTGTCAATGACCAGCATGTTTCTGTATACTTAGTACATGTTTCTTATGTGAATCCCCATGATTGGTACGTTAGTTTGATCATGGTCCTAGTTGTTTGGTGTTGATATGTTAATCTAATCCAATACCTTGGTTTTGGTTCTGAGATTGGTATGCATTCTCCTTCAAGTTGTTTTCATCAGTTAAACTTTGTTATAAAACTATTTCTATTAAGTCTCTCTTTTCAAAACTTTTTCTTACGTACCCTTTTTTTCAAAGCTATTTTCTTACTTAAACTCTTCAAAACTATGTCGAGCACTCTCACTCTACTCTTAGACCACTAAGTTCTGCCCCTTTTGTGTGAGCATTGCCTTGGGACCCTTGATCACCCTCTGAACTTTGACACACAAAAGCTGGCCTTTCCACACTGCACTTACTCTATCTTGGCTATGAAATTTGGGTGTGAGCACTGCCCGGGAGCCCTTGAAGTCCTTAGGGAACTCTGACACACCCGGATTATGAGAAAGGTTGTGAAACAATACTTGGCATTGACGACCTGGAGACTTGGGGCCTATTCTGTAGGCTCCCTATAATTAACTTCTTATTTTTTTTCTTTATTTTAAGTTATGTAATTCCTATTCAAAGTCCTGTAATAATTATTTATAAACGACTCAGGGGTTGGATAGTGAAAAAGAGGTGGGTAATATGCATGTTGTAGTATAATTCAGGGTAGAAATCATGTTCCTAGGTTTACTTTCTCTATGCGCAATAGCAGCCATGTTTAGGTACAACATGCCAAGCATGCCGTGCATTAGATATCATGCTATTTAGGATTTATATGTATTGTTTTCAGCATCTCATCCACACTTAGAAATCCTGTCTATAGGGTAGATAATAACAATAAAATAAACTGCTATTATGTGATTCTACCTATGTAAATATATTCTGAAATTATATTTAGAAATCCTGCCTTAGGGTAGACGTGTTAACACAATTTGTTATTCATGCACTCACCATATTGCAACCATGCTCCGCACTTAGAAATCCCGCTTTAGGTAAACAACATCAAAACTGTCACTCCTGCCTCTTTGAAGCTGTGCATAATTTGATGTGCATTTAGAAATCCTGTTTAAGTTATTATGCATCATGCTGCATTAGACATCATGTTATAGGATCATACTTATTCAATCACACTAGTCTAAATACAGATGTATAAACAGTCCTCCTGTTCTAAAAAAACTAGTAATTAGTCTCTGGATGTTTGCAACATTTAGAATTGCATGCTATTAGGTATAACAACCTAGAATTATTAACAAATCTGAATAACTGCTACATATTATTTTACGCGCAGGCAAGCCTTCGGTAATCAACTTTAAAATAAAACCAGAACTGTCTTTGTGATTAGTGTTTAACTGGCAGCATGTTAAAATCAGTAGGCAAGCCCTATTAGGACTTCCTCTCTGAGTTATGTAATAAATCTGACTCTGCTGTTATCACTTAGATACCATGCTTAGGATCTGAATTTAGACCTTAATTGTGTATGAGTCATGCTGTTTATGTGTACTATGTGTGGAGGTATATCTGAGCCTTTATTTGTCTTCCATGCTCCCCTTTAATTGAAGTTCTATCTGTTTATTATGTGTCGCCTTAGTATTTTACCTTTAAACTTGAGGGTTTGCCTAGAACCCCCTTTTTATAGGATAGGAGTCCTAAATTCCTCCGGGACTGATAGGAAGGGACGGGTAACAGCATGCAATAGGGGTCGAGACCAACCCTCGCTTTAATTACCTTCATGGGGTGGGGAAAGAGTAGATATGGACATGATGACCGGTTCGTTAATACCATGTGTAGCCCCACTTTGAGAAGTGTCATACCGGGCATTGCATTGATGTGATCCATATTATAAACAAACCTAGGATACCCCTTTACATTCACAAATATGCTTAGATTATAATTCTTTTCAAAATCTAGCTTTTCATTGACTGTTTTTCAACATATCTGTGTACTTAAACTTAAATCCCCTATTATTTGAGCCATACTTGTTTATTTGCTAAATTGTACAAATCCACAAAAGTTGTTTGGCCTGGAACGACACTGGTGGATCTTGAGGGGTGCCTAACACCTTCCCCTTAGGATAATTTCAAGCCCTTACCCTGTCTCTGGTTACCAAACGTAGTTATAAATGAACCCTCTAGGTGCCCTAACGCACCTTAAATCGTTAGGTGGCGACTCTTCAAAATGCAAACCCCTTTCCTAAAAGGAACGAGTTGTCTCAACCAAAATGTCATAAACCCGATTTCGCGAGAAAAAGGGGGCGCGACAAATCACCTTAACCTTCTCCAAAGCATCATGAACCAAGTCTGTGCCCAATAATCTAGCCTCGCCCGGCTCGAACAAACACATCGGGGATCTACACCGCCTACCATACAGAACCTCATACGGTGCCATCTGAATGCTGGATTGGTAACTGTTGTTGTAAGAAAACTCCGCAAGTGGTAACAATTGATCCCAAGAACCTCTAAACTCCATCACACACACACGGAGCATATCCTCAAGAATCTGAATAGTGCACTCGGACTGTCCGTTCGTCTAGGGGTGAAATGTTATACTCAACTCCACCCGAGTACCCAACTCATGCTCTGCGGCCCTCCAGAACTGTGATGTGAACTGAGTACCTCTATGTGAAATGATGGAAACTGGAATACCATGCAGACGAACAATCTCCCGAATATAAATCTCAGCCAACCGCTCTGAAGAATAGGTAGTACACACAGGAATGAAGTGCGCGGACTTGGTCAGCCGATCCACAATCACCCAAATGGCATCGAAGTTCCGTGGGAGTCCAACTATGAAGTCCATGGTGATCCGCTCCCACTTCCACTCCGGAATCTCTATCTGCTGAAGCAAGCCACCCGGTCTCTGGTGCTCATACTTCACCTGCTGATAATTGAGGCACCGAGCTACAAATGCAATTATATCTTTCTTCATCCTCCTCCACTAATAGTGCTACCTCAAATCCTGGTACATCTTCGCGACACCCGGATGGATGGAATACCGCGAACTGTGGGCCTTATCCCAAATCAACTCCCAAAGCCCATCAACATTGGATACACATACCCGACCCTGCATCCTCAATACCCCGTCATCACCAATGGTCACATCTCTGGAATCACCATGTAGGACCTTGTCCTTGAGGACAAGCAAATGAGGGTCATCATATTGAGGCTCTCTGATACGATCAAACAAGGAAGACCAAGAAACCACACAAGCAAGGACCCGACTGGGCTACAAAATATCCAATCTCACAAATTGGCTGGCTAAGGCCTGACCATCCATCGCCATGGGCCTCTCTGCTGCTGGTAGATAAGCCAAACTCCCCAAACTCTCTACCCGGTGACTCAAAGCGTCGCCCACCACATTGGCCTTGCCCGGGTGATACAAGATAGTGATGTCATAGTCCTTAAGCAGCTCTAACCACCTCCTCTGACGCAAATTAAGGTCCTTCTACTTGAACAGATGCTGCAAACTCTGGTAATCAGTGTAGATCTCATAAGGAACACCGTACAAATAATGACGCCAGATCTTCAAGGCGTGAACAATAGCAGCTAGCTCCAGATCATGGACAGGATAGTTCTTCTCATGCACCTTCAGCTGTCTGGACGCGTAGGCAATCACCCTACTGTCCTGCATCAATACCGCTCGAAGTCCAATCCTCGAGGCATCACAATAGACAGTATAAGACCCCGAACCTGTAGGCAATATCAATACTAGGGGTGTAGTCAAAGCTGTCTTGAGCTTCTGGAAGCTCTCCTCACACTCCTCCGTCCACCTGAACGGAGCACCCTTCTGGGTCAGCCTGGTTATAGGTGCTGCAATAGATGAAAACCCCTCAACGAATTGACGGTAATAACCCGCCAAGCCAAGAAAACTACGGATCTCTGTAGCTGAGGATGGTCTAGGCCAACTCTGCACTGCTTCCACTTTCTTCGGATCCACCTTGATCCCTTCACTCGATACTACGTGACCCAAGAATGCCACGAAATCCAACCAGAACTCACATTTTGAGAACTTCGCATATAATTTCTTTTCTCTCAAAGTCTAAAGCACTGTCCTCAGGTGTTGCTCATGATCTTCCTGACTCCGTGAGTATACCAGAATGTCATCAATAAAGACAATGACGAACGAGTTAAGATATGGCCGGAATACACTGTGCATCAAATGCATAAATGCTGCAGGGGAATTGGTCAGCCCAAATGACACAACAAGGAACTCGTAAGGACCATACCGAGTCCTGAAAGCAGTCTTCGGGATATCTGGCTCTCGAATCTTCAACTACTGATAACCTGAATGCAAGTCAATCTTAGAAAACACTCGAGCACCCTGTAACTGATCAAACAAGTCATCAATACGAGGCAAAGGATACCGGCTCTTCACTGTAACTTTGTTCAACTGGCGATAATCAATGCACATACGCATAGAACCATCCTTTTTCTTCACAAACAAGACAGGAGCACCCCAAGGTGACACACTGGGCCGAATAAAGCCCTTATCAAGCAATTCTTGTAACTGATCCTTCAGCTCCTTCAACTCAGGAGGAGCCATACGGTAAGGAGGAATAGAAATGAGCTGAGTGCCCGTCAACAAATCAATGCCAAAATTAATATCTCTGTCGGGTGGCATACCCAGAAGGTCAGCTGGAAACATATCAGAGAAATCCTGCACTATTGGGACTGAATTAACTGTAGGGGTATCAATACTGACATCTCTCACATAAGCTATATACGCGTCATACCCCTTCTCAACCATTCGCTGAGCTTTAAGAAATGAAATAACTCCACTAGGAGTGTGATCTAAGGGACCCCTCCACTCTACTCGCGGTACACTTGGCATAGCCTGCGTCACAATTTTGGCGTGACAATGAAGAATAGCATAATGGGGCGACAAGCAGTCCATGCCCAAGATAACATCAAAATCTACCATGCTGAGCAATAACAAATCAGCTCTGGTCTCAAAACCACTAAGAGCAATCAAACACGACCGATAAACGTGGTCCACAACAAGAGAATCTCCCACAGGAGTAGAAACATAAACAGGGGAACTCAAAGAATCCCGAGATACGCCCAAATGCGGGGCAAAATAAGAGGACACATAAGAATAAGTGGAGCCTGGATCGAATAGAATCGATGCATCTCTATGACAGACCGGAACAATACCTGTGATGACAGATCGGAGGCAACAGCCTCGGTACGGGCAGGAAGGGCATAGTATCTGGCATGGCCTCCCCCTCTAGGGCGACCTCCACCTTCCCGTCCTCCACCTCTAGCTGGCTGAGCAGCTGGGGTAGCAACTGGTGCTGTAATCATAGCCTGGGAACTTTGCGAAGCACGCTGTGGCTGAGAAGTCTATGAAGGTGCACCCCTCCTAAGTCTAGGGCGATCCCTCACCATATGGCATGTGTCGCCACACTCAAAACAAGCTCTGGGAGGACGTGGCGGTTGTGACTAGCTCGGGCCAGGTCTGCTGGACTGACCACTGAAAGCACCCCGTGCAGGAGGCGCACTAGATACTGGAGGTGCATAATAAGGCTCCTGAGGTCTAGGAGGAGCTGGAAAACCACTGGTTGCTGGAAGAGCTGAATGAACGGGGTGACTCATATAACCCCTACCTTGACTAACTGCAGCGGGGGCACGGGCACCAGAATAATGGTCCGACTCTCGAGACCTCTTGGCCTCTCTCTCCTCTCTATCCCGAGCAAGCATGCCCTCTACTCTCCTAGCAATGCTCACCACCTGCTGATAAGCAATATCCATCTCTAACTCCCGGGCCATGCTAGATTTGATGCTGGGAATAAGCCCCTCAATAAACCGGCAAACTCTCTTACGAACCATAGAAACCAAGGCCGGTGTATGCCTAGCCAAGTCACTGAAACGGACAGCATACTCTGAAACAGTCATAGAACCCTGGCGCAAATGCTCAAACTCCGCGCGCCATGCGTCCCTGAGGCTCTGAGGAACGTACTCCCTCAAAAACATATCTGAAAACTGAGTCCATGTAAGGGAAGCTGCCTCAGCCGAACTGTCCAACTCAGAAGTATGCCACCACCGATAGGCTGCTCCTCGAAGCTAGAAGGCAGTGAAAGAAACCCCACTCGACCCTGATATACCCATAGTGCGGAGGATATGGTGGCACTCCTCCAGAAATCCCTGAGCATCCTCCGATGCTAGACCACTGAATGTAGGAGGCTGGTACTTCTTGAACCTCTCAAGCCTCCGCTGCTCCTCCTCTGAAGCTACTGCCCTATCCTCGGGCTGAACTGGGGCTACAGGCGGTACCGGTATAACCTCTGGGATCTGATCAACCTGAACCCGCTGCTCAGGAGTGCGGGCGGCGGGAGTCTGTGCTCCTCCCCCAGCCTGAGATGTGCTGCAGCAAGGGGAATCAACCCTGCCTGAGGTAAAGTGCTGTACATGCTTATGAACTATGCAAGGGTCTCTTGGAGAGCTGGAGTAGTAGTAGCAGTAGGCGTATCAGGCGCCTGGGCTCCGGCTGGAGCTGCTGGTGGCTCCTCTGTGGCAGCTCGTGCGGGTGCTCTGGCTGCACCACGTGCGCGTCCTCGGCCTCTACCCCGGCCCCGGCCTCTGGTGGCTCTAGCAGGGAGTGTGGGTGCCTGGTCATCTCCGGTAGCACGTGTCCTCACCATCTGTTAGAGAATAGAAGACAGAGGTTTAGAATTTCGATATCAATAATCTCGCACGACAAGGAAACTAAATGAAGTTGAATTTTCCTAACAGTTACATAGCCTCTCGAAGATAAGTACAAACGTCTCTGTACCGATCCGCGAGACTCTAATAAACCGGCTTGTGATTCATGATTCCTATGAACCTAGAGCTCTGATACCAACTTGTTACGAACCAAGTTCTCCCTCCATGAACTGTCGTGACGGCACCTAGTCTCTACGACTAGGTAAGCCTAACAATTAGCGGAAAAAAAGAACTAAAAGTCAAAACTAGCCAACTAACAAGTAAATATAAATAAAATGTTTTAAATGCCGCTCGGCATATACAATAATAACACTCTCGACCAATAATAACACTCCCAAAACCCGGAATCTCATGAACCACAAGCTAAAGAGAATACATAGAGCTGTTTGGATGGGCTTATTTTAAGTGACTTTTAAGCCAAAATAGCTTTTAAGCCATAAGTTAGGAATTCTAGCTTTTGACTTTTGGCTTGTTTTGTCATTTTAGCTTAAAAACAGGTGCTTAAAAGCACTTTTTACTCTATCCAAACACTACAAAATAGCTTAAAAGTTATTTTGGCTTAAAAGCACTTAAAATAAGCCAATCCAAACGGGCTCATAGTCTTCTAATTCAAGAAGTCTAAACGAAAGAAAATACAAGAAGTTTATAGCTAAAGGGAGAATAGAGAGGGACTTCTAGGTCTGCGGACGCAACAGATATACCTCGAAGTCTCTGGACCGCCTCGCCTCACGGATAGTATGGCTGAGCAGAAGAACCTGGATCTGCACACGAAAAACATGTGTAGGAAAGGGCATGAGTACACCACGGCGGTATCCAGTAAGTATCAAGCCTAACCTCGGCGAGTAGTGACGAGGAAGGTAAGGGCCCTACCGGTCATATATATATAACAAGGTAAAAACAGTAAGAAATGTGACAGTATAATTGAACTACTAATAGTCAATAAAGATGAAATCACATAAAGAAATAACTCAGTACACAGAGAAAACAATAGGGGATCTCCTAGGATAACGTCCCGTAGTTCCAAACGTAAATGTGCAGAGGATCTCCCGGAATACCGTCTCGTAGTCCAAATCGTAAATGTGCAGGGGATCTCCCGGAATACCGATCCATAGTCCCAAAATAAATATCCAGTACAGGGGGATCTCCCAGGATACCGTCCCGTAGTCCCAAAGTAAACATGCAAGGGGATCTCCCGAAAATCCGTTCCATAGTCCCAAAGTAAATACACAACAGTCTCAATAAGGAAATTTACAGTTCGTATCAAGAAAACAGGTAATTCTACCCTGAACATGCTACACAGAATTCAAGTAAAACAGTTAAAGCAGTTAAGACAGTTAAGTCACATATTCATGATTTCCTAAGCTAAACAGGAGGCTTCAAATACTAGTATTGCTCAATTAAAGGAAAAATACAGATATTTACTTAATGAAAATGGGGTTTTCAATAATTAGCACGTGCACGCACTCGTCACCTCACGTACACGGCATTCATATAACAACAGTACCAAAATCCTAAGGGGAGTTCCCCCACACAAGGATAGGCAAGCCACTTACCTCAAACCAAGCTCAAATCAAGCTAATTTAGCTAAAGAAATCGAAGCTAAGGCAAGAAAATAGAAAAAAATGCCCAAAAATCCTCCCCGGGACCACGTCTCGGAATTGGGTAAAAGTCACAAATTATGAACACTCATTCACTCACGAGTCTAACCATACCAAAATCACTCAAACCCGATACCAAAATCTCGATCAAAATTCCAAAATTCGGCCTAAGAACTTTTCTAAATTTTTCCCAATTTTTCATCCCAAATCCGAAATTAAATGTTGAAATTAAGCTTAGATTAACGGGATATAATCAAAAAGGAGTTAGGAATCATTACCCACAAACTTCTTCCGAACAAATTTCGCTTCCTACCGAGCACTCAATCCAATTTTTGAGTTATGAACTCAAACCCTCATTTTTGGATTTCAAATTCTGCCCACATGCGTTCATCTTCGCAAACGCGATACTACCATCACGAACGCGAAGTACAAAATCCTACTGGCCCAAACTCCTCTTTCGCGAACGCGAGGACCATGTTGCGAACGCGCAGCTTACACTGGCGGACCCTTCGCGAACGCGAGGACCAGGTCGCGAATGCGTAGGCTAAAGGATCTACACCTTCGCGAACGCGGGAGCATCATCGCGAACGCAAAGTACAACTTAGCTGCCTCTCCCGGATGCTCTTCGCGAACGCGAGACCCCTCTCGCGAACGCGATGAAGGATTTCTCTGCAACAAAACAGCAGAAAATCTGCCGTTTCTCTAAGTCCAAAAATGACCCGTTGAGCATCCGAAACACACCCGAGGCCCCCGGGACCTCAACCAAATATACCAACCAATCCTATAACACCATACGGACTTAGTCGAGCCCTCAAATCACATCAAACAATGCTAAAACCACGAATCACCCTCCAATCCAAACTTAATGAACTTGAAATTTCAATATTCAACAACCGATGCCGAAACCAACCAAATCAAGTCCGATTGACTCCAAATTTTGCGCACAAGTCACACTCAATACTACGGACCTATTCCAACTTTTGGAATCAGATTTCGACCCTGATATCAAAATTTCACTATCGATTTGGAAACTTCAAAAATTCAACTTTCGGCATTTCAAGCCTAAATGAGCTACGGACCTCCAAAACACAATCTGGACAAGCCCCTAAGCCCGAAATCACCCAACGGAGCTAACGGTATCGGCGGAATTTCATTCCAGGACCGTCTTCACACTGCTCCGACTACGGTCCAAATTCTAAAGCTTAAGCTCTCATTTAGAGACTAAGTGTCCCAAAACACTCCGAAACCCAAAACGAATCATCCTGGCAAATCACAGTAGCAGAAATAAATACGGGGGAAGCAGTTAATAGGGGATCGGGGCGTTAATTCTCAAAATGACCGCCCGGGTCGTTACATCTTCAAAATATAAATAGAATTCTCAAGCTCTCAGATTTCTCTATAGATCGTGTAAAGATAAAAGTCTACTAATGTCTTTGTATATATCTGCCAACCATCTACTTGAACTTATATTTCCACCAGGTTTTTTTTTTTTCTGAGTATATTTCGTATGTTGAAACATATTTTTCAGGAAGATGATATTTTCTTGTGTTTGGTTTACTGAAATATTTTTAAGTAAAATATTTTTAACCCAAAGGAAAAAATAACTTTCTCACTCAGAGGTGAAAGCCACTTAATTTCCTACACAATTATCTCAATTTTTAACTTCATGTCTTGCTCAACAACCATAACATAAACCTTATTCTCAAGCTTTATACTCAAATAGTTTTACCATCAAAACAATCTAATTTGCTGCTAGTGCCATTAAATTTATAAATATTCTTTGGAAAAATATTGTTTTTCACTTCACCAATAGGGTATTAAAAACACTTCCCTTGGGAAATTGTTTTCGGTAAAATATTTTGTACAGAAAGAATTTTGTTTCATACAAAACATGTCTAGCAGTATTTTCCTTTTATGCAATCTATGCATGTTCCCAAATCATCAAAATCTAAAGGAGGTAAAATCTCACCATTATTGATCAATTTTAATCATTTTCAGTAAAACTATGGCTTACTTAAGCGCTTGTGCCATGATAAGGAAGATTTTTCAGTGATTCTAGATCTGTTGGCAACACATTCTCTACATCCAAGGATGAATAAAGGTTTTCGGAAGGTAATGATAATTTAGATAAACCTCTCAGTAAATTACCATAACCAACAACTTGGAAGTCGATACTAAAAACACATTTGAAATCTTTTTTAAACAGTGGCGGATGTAGTGTAGTATCACCGGGTTCAACTGAACCCATAAGTACTTTTGACGTGGAGTAAAAATTTATGTGTAAAAATTTATTAAAATTAAAAAAATAGTAGATATGAATCCGCTATAACTGTAAAAATATAATGGGTTCAATATAAAAAAACTTTAAAAGTTGAACCCATAAGATTTAAATCCTGGATCCACCTCTGTTTGTAAATGTATACTAGAGACTAATGTCGTATGGTGGGCCGGGCTGGGACCGGGACCGGACCGGGCCCGCGGTCTTAACGGGCTAAACAGTCCTGGTGGGCCGGTCCCCAATGGTGCAGGAGGCCCGTGGCGGGCCGGTTCACTTCTCTAAGGCCACGAGCCCGGGACCGCTAAGCCCGGGACCGGCAGGCGGGCCTGGGCCGGTTCAACCGGGCCTAACGGGCTCCAACGGCTATTTTTAAAAAAAAAAAATTTTAAAAAAAAAAGACCAACGGTCAGATTTTTAAAATCTAGCCGTTGGCCTTCATAATTTATCCGTTGGCCACTTCAAAAAATAGCCATTTGGCCCCCAAACTTTATATAATTATACTTTTTCCCAATTCTCAACTATAAATACCCCCTCATTCTTTCATTTTTACTCACCAATTCATCAATCTCTCTCAATCTATATCCAATTTCTCTTCTATAATTGCTTATTTTATTATTGCAATTTCGTGAAAAATTGTGAAGTTGGTGAATTAAAGTATTCAAGTCTTCAACGATTTTCAATTTTCAAGAAGTTGTTCGGCAATTCGGTAAACTCGTTCCAACTCTTAAGTTTTAAGAATATATTTTTTTGTGTTTTAGTTTGCATAATTGTAATTAATATGGCATTTTCTTTGAAAAAAATATTTGGTGGTAAGGGAAAAGCTAAAATTGGTGAAAGTAGTCTCCAACCTACTACCCTTCCCCTGGCTCCCCAACCCAGACCTGTTATCCGTCTTGCTGCTCATATTATTCTTGATAGTGATAACCCTTGTTTTCAATTTTCCGATAGTAAATTTTGCCATAATGTTGCGCCAGGTGAACAATTAAATGAAGAAGTTATGAATGCTCTTTATCCTAATCAAACTATCTTAGAAAATGATGAAGAAAATGAGGATGTAGATGAAACCCAACCGGATTTAGATGATACACCTACTAGTCCTGTTAATAACCCAACTGATGCCCCGCCCGACCCACCTGTAGAAACCCCTACTTTTAATAGACAACCTTCTAAACGCCTAGAAACATCAATAGTTTGGAATTTTTTTACTCAAGTAAGAGAACAAAATAAGGTTAAGTGTAAAACTTGTGGGAAATTGCTGGCGCATAAATATACTGGAGACCGTAGCGGTACGGGTAGTTTGGCTAGGCACATACAAACACACCCTAGAGATAAAGTTAAATATTTACAAATGAAAGCGCAGCAAGAGGGGACAAGTGTAGATACTGCGGTTAACCCTAGTACAGGTTCAAATCTAGTTCAACCAGGAATTAACACTGTGACCGGTGGTATTTTATATTACGATCCTAATAAAGATCGTGAAGAATTAGCAAAGATGGTTACCGTTATGTGCTTACCCTATACTTTTCCTTCTAACCCTAATTTTGTGCATTATATTAGAAAAGTTTTTAATCCTACTTATAAAGGTTGGCCTCGCGCAACAGTTAAGAGCGATATTTATAAATATAAACATGAATATGAACAATATTTGCGGTATTTATTTACTCATATAACTAATCGAATTTCTATTACTACTGATATTGGTAGAAGTAATAATGACTGTGATTATCTAACTGTTACAAGTCATTGGATAAATGAGGAGTGGATAATGCAAAAACGCATTATTGCTTATAGAATAATTAATTCACGTCACACAGGTAAGTTTATTGCTAACACTGTTGCAGATATTTGTAGATATTTTTGCATTAGAGATAAAATAATGGCAATTTCTATGGATAATGCTTCTAGTAACACTAGTGCTATAGGCATACTTACAACAACACTAAATCCTGCATTTAGTAATTGTTTCCATGTGAGATGTATTGTCATATTTACCATTTAATCGTCGGTTGATGGTATGAGAATTTTAAATTTAGAAATTGAAAAGGTTAGAATGGCTCTTAATTGGCTATTTTATTCAAACCGTAGAAGTAGACTTAGAGAGTATTTTAAAAAATGTGATGAATTTGGCCTTAGAGAAAGAAAGGTTCCTAAACCTTGTCCAACTAGATGGAATTATATGTACGAAAGTTTAGTAGTTGCATATGAATATAGAAACCCAATTAATGCAACGTTTAATGCTCGTGTTGGTGGTGAGGATGATGATGAAATCCTTACAAATCAAGATTGGACGAATGTCAAAATTCTTATAGATTTTTTAGAACATTTTCAAATTGCTACAAATGCATTTTCTGGACAATATTATCCTACTATTTCAAATTGTTTAGTTTATATTGCAGCACTATGTGATTTGTTTGTTGAATTTTCGGAGGGTGGGGAAATTTATCAACTTGCTATAAATGCAATGAAAGAAAAGTTTAAAAAATATTTTTTCCCTATCCCCCCTATTTATGGTGTTGCTGCATTGTTAAATCCTACAATGAAATTAGGAGGTCCTCACTTTTGGTACACAAATATTTATAAGGCTTTAGATCTTTCAGTTGAGGAATTTTCTACACTTGCAGAGGCAAAAGCCTCAATTAAAATAAATGCGCAAACAATTTATAATGCTTACCAACTTGCGTTAGATCATGCTAGGCCAAATGTTCCAACCCCTACTTCGTCTAGTTCACAATCATCTAAAAGAGCTGCGGGCCTACAAGCACTTAAATCTTGGACGGAGTTTAGGGGTTCTCAAGGTGATAATTTTGATGAGACTTCACATCTAAATGAGCTTCAAGTTTATTTGTCGCAGGGACTTGAAAAGGAGAATCCAGACGGCACCTTTGATCTTTTGGAATGGTGGAAGGCAAGGGAAAAATATTTTCCAGTTCTTGCAAGGATGGCTCGGGATATTTTATCTATTCAAGCTTCAACAGTTGCATCAGAGAGCGCTTTCAGTCAAGCAAGACTTCAAATAGGTGATTATAGAGCGTCTATGAGGGAGAGCTTGGAAAAATCAGTACTATTCAGAGATTGGATCCGCTCGGAAAGAAGAAACTTTGGACTTGCAGAATCACAACCGGAGATAGACGAAGCTTATGAAGAAATGATAGCGGAACTTGCGGAGGATGCTGCTTCGCCCGGAAGCGGTGATGAACAAGCTTCATTTCCGCCACCACCAACGGAACCTCCTCCGAACCATGAAGGATTTATGAGATTTGTTAGAGATACAATGTAGATTATGGTGTAACTTGTACTTTGGCATATCTTCTTTAGTTTTTTTCCTTTTAATGGTGGTATTAGTACCTTGTTGTGCTTATTCCATTGGGGGGAAGAAGACTAAGAAAGATATGCCATTTTTGGTAATAAAAATTATAAGACATGCCCTTGAATATCTCTTTGCAATATTTTTTTGTCTTTAACTTGCAATTATTTATAAGCTATAATATATATATACATAACATACAATATATACTACAAGAAAATATATAAGGGAATATATATACATAACATACAATATATACTACAACAAAATATATAAGGGAATATATATACATAACATACAATATATACTACAACAAAATATATAAGGGAATATATATACATAACATACAATATATACTACAAGAAAATATATAAGGGAATATATATACATAACATACAATATATAGTATACTATACTAGTATACTATATATATTATATATACTTGAAGAAGTAGTACTATATATACTACAAAACAAGATTTTTCAAAATGAGGGCCCCGCCCCCAATGACCACCAACGGTCATATTGCACAAATAGCCGTTTTTTTTCAATTTACAAAACTAACCTTCTCTAACACTATAAATACCCCCCTCCCTCTTCTTCATTTCAATACTCAATACTCATTTCTCAATCTAAATTTCTCTCAATCTCCAATTTTCAAGACTTCAAGTCTCAATCTCAATTTTCAAGTTAAATCATGCTTCGTACGGAAAGAGTACGCTTATTTGTTTCGCAATACTATGGAGTGCTTGAAGAAAATGAAGAAGGCCAAATATTAAAGTGCAAGAACTGTGGAAGAGTCTTAAATTTTCGTTCAGGGTGTACCACAGGCATTTTAAGGAGGCATATAAAGTATTGTGTTGAGGGTATTTATCCGCAAATTCGTCTTTAAGATTTTTCAACAATTTGTGTTATTTTAAAATTATTAGACGTATTTATGCCTCATGTTGTACTTTGTTATTAATTTATTATGCATGCCAATTTAGTTTTACTATTGTTTTGTTATTTTACTTTTTCGTCAAGCACTTTAATAATTAGATTTCTATATTATATATACTACATATATTTATATAGCCATGCATAAGAGCAATTTATATATATACATACATATATGGTTTAGAAAAAATTGCCTTAAATAAAAAAAAATTAAAAAAAAAGCCCGGAAATAAAAAAGCCCGTTAGGCCCGCTAAGCCCACGAGCCCGGCCATTTAGCCCAGGACCATATGGGCTTAGGCCCGTCACGGGCTGGTCCCACCCGTTGAGCCCACGAAGCCCGGGACCGTGAAGCCCGGGACTACCAGAGCCCGGGACCGCTAAGCCCAGGCCCGTTTAGCCCATTTAGGCCCGGGCCCGGCCCACCATACAGCCTTAGTAGAGACAAAGACTGAATTTCATCCATTCGAAAAAAAAAAAAGCACACAGAACATACCTTTTTGATACTTACTTTATATCCAATTGCTGAAAATAAGGAAACATCCCAACTAATGTGTTTGAGAAAAAATTATTAAAGAAAGGAGAATATGCTCCGTTAGAATTGAGACGCACACATGGTTGTACCATATTGCTTTGGGAGGCATCCTTCTGGATGCAAACAAAGCTAGCAAGCTTATCTGTGTCAATGATGCCAAGAGCAAGTCACAATATGAATTTTCTTTATCTCTATTCATTTTCTCCTACTTCTCCTCTAGTCTTTCTTTATTTGTACTATATTGCTTTGGAGGGGCATCTATCAATAAAAAATTTATAGCGCGATTGGACATAAATTTTTTTTCCCTTTTTTTAAAAATTTTTTCACTTTTTTTCGAAATCAGCGTTTGTTCATAAAATTTTCAATTTTCACTTGAAGATGCATTTTGGAAATTTTTAATTTTTTAAAAAACTCCAAAAACCTGTTTTTCAAAATTTTCACTCAAATCACTCACAAAACTTCGAAAACAACCCAAAATTATATTCATGTCCAAACACAAATCAAAATTTCAAATATCATTTTCACTTGAAAAAAAATTTCACCCTTGTTTGGAATTTTACAATTCTGATGTCCAAACGCTCACTTAATACAATAACAGTATGATCGCGATCTCATCCTGACATTCTCATCATCATAGTCATCATCATTTGGATGTACTATTTGAGTAGAATGGGCAACAATTAATGCAAAAGAATCAATGCCATGCACATCTTACTCTACTTGCATAAGTGTCCAATTCCAAAAATGATGCATAATAAAGGGAAAATGCCGTACCATATTGGCTGTTAATGGAGGTACCCGAACTTGTTAGAGGGAGCAGTCATTGATTAAAAGCGATGACAGAAGAAAGCCTAGCTCTCACTTATTTTACACCTTCCAGCTTGTTTGGATGGTTGGTATGTATCATTTCATAATATATCGTATAGTATTGCATTGTATTATATTGTAGTGTATTGTTTTGATATATATGTAAAAAAAAAAAAAGAGATTGTCTTTAACTAAAAAACTTGAAGCAGATGCAGAGAAGCTAAAAGAGATATTCTGTAGAAGGGCTTATTTTATTAACTGAAAGTGACGTGCCTTTTATAGGCTTACAAGCTCGTAAAGATAATATCTATCCATAACACCCACTTGACTAAAATCTAGGAAATGACTAGAAAAACAGCAACCAAATTAGAAAAAATAGAAACTGACCTAAAGACTCTGTCAACTCTAATAAAAGACTTATTCATCTCACGGTAAGTAACTTCATCTAGTCAATAAACTTAAAAGAGTTTTTGAATCAATTCCCAACACTCCCCCTTGATTCAAAATCACATACATAACATAAAGTAATTGTGTTTTGCCGGAGGAAGTGCTTTAGTAAGAATGTCTGTTACTTGCTCTTCAGTGTTGCAGTGCTTCAACTCAATCAGCCCCTTTGCAACTAGTTCACGAATGAAATGATGTCGAATGTCTATGTGCTTCGACCTTTCATGAAATACAGGATTTTTGATCATTGCAATTGCTGATAAGTTGTCACAAATGATTTTTGTTGCTTCCTTTTGCTCTTGGTAAAGATCTGTAAGTATCTACCTTAGCCATAATGCTTGACATGCTGATGACGTGGCTGCAACATATTCTGCCTCTAAAGATGACAACGCTGTTGTTGCTTGTTTCTTTGAGTTCCAAGTAATAACTGCAGAACCAAAAGTGAAAATTCCCAGAGACACTCTTCCTATCATCTAAAGATCCTGCCCAGTCACATATCCGAAAATCCATACAGATTAAAACTAGAACATCGAGAGTACCATTGTCCAAAATTCATAGTTCCTGCAACATAGCGCAAGATTCTTTTAGTTGCTCGAAGATGATGCTTTGAAGGTTTATGCATAAACCTCAAAATAACTCCAACATACAATGATATATCCGGACGGGAGTGAGTCCAATAAATTAGGCCTCCAACTAAGCTTCTAAAATAGCTTCCACCAACTTTTTCAATACCATCTTCAAGTTGCAGCTTCTCATTTACATTCATAGGAGTTGGCACTGTTTTGCAATTAAGCATATTGAACCTTTTGAGCAAATCAATGGCATACTTCCTTTGTGAAATGAAAACTCCATCTTCTCCTTGCTTCACTTCAAGTCCAAGAAAATAGTGCAACAACCCCAAATCTGTCATTTCAAACTTCTTCATCATGGAAGATTAGAAGTCACGTATAATAGTGTACGTTGAGCCCATATATATCATATCATCAACATACAAACATACCAACAGAAGATCATTTTTCTCATACTTCTTCACATATAATGTTGGTTCATTCTTACTTGTTTCAAATCCATTTTCTCTGAAATAGGAGTCGATTTTGTTATACCATGCGCGCGGAGCTTGTTTAAGCCAATAAAAGGCTTTCTTCAGCTTGTACACTTTGTTTTTCTTTCCTTTCTCTACATAGACATCTGGTTGGGCTACATAGACTTCTTCTTCCAAGTCGCGTTAAGGAACGCAGATTTAACATCAAACTGATAAACCTTCCATTTTAACTGTACAGCTAATGCTAAAAGGATTCTTACTATTTCAAAACGAGCAACTGGAGAGAAAGATTCGTCAAAGTCAATACCTTATTGCTGCGAATATCCTTTTGCTACCAATCTGGCTTTATGTTTCTGCACACTCCCATCAATATGATATTTTTTCTTGAACACCCAGTTTAATCCTATAACATTTTTGCCATCTGGAAGATCCACCAAATCCCGTATTCCATTTTTCCTTACTGCCATAAGCTCTTCTTCCATTGCACACCTCCATTCCTTTTTTGTTGAAGCTTCTTCAAAGCTAGCTGGATCTGCACCAAATAAAGCAAAAGTACATGTTTCATAAATATCTGCAAGTAATCTATTATCTGTGGAGGAGTCTCATTAGAATCATCTGAGTCGGGCACAATCAATGCTGAGCTGCTTCCAACTGGACTGATGTTACTGGAACTTCCTGAAGAGTGGCTTGGTCTATTAACAAAAGGCTGACTTTCTACTTCACTAGAAAAAAACTTCATCTTCCATTACAACTTGTGAACATTTACTGTTGCTTTCCCATTTCCAACATGAGTTTTCATCAAATACCACATCTCTTCTGATAATCACTTTGCCATTTGTGGGGTTATATAATCAAAAAAGTTTGGATTCGGAGCAATATCCAATAAAGATGCACTTCTCATATTTTTCATCAAGCTTTTGATGATGTTGAGAATTTATTAAAGCACATGCAATACAACAAAAAATTCTCAAATGACTTACCCACGACTTTCTACCTTTCCAAGCTTCAACTGGTGTTTGACCCATGACTGTTCTTGCAGGAGACATATTGAGCAAATAAACTGCAGTATGAATTGCCTCAGCCCAAAACTGATTTGGAATATTCTTGCTCTTCAGCATGCTTCTGGCCATCTCCACTACGGTTCGGTTCTTTCGCTCAGCAATTCCATTTTGCTTCAGAGTGTAAGGTGCAGTCAATTCCCTGTGAATGTCATTATCTTCACAAAACAACTTAAACTCTTGAGATACAAACTCACCTCCTCTGTTTGTACGAAGAACCTTAATTTTAGTACCAATTTGGTTCTCAACCAATGCCTTGAATTTTTTGAAGTTTGCAAAAGTTTTTGATTTGAACTTCAAAAAATATACCCAACTCATATGACTATAATCATATGTGAATAATAGAAAATATCGATAACCAACAAGTGATTACGTATTCATAGGGCCACACAGATCTGCATGAATAATTTCAAGACATCTAGTAGCTCTCCAAGATTTTCCTACAGGGAAGGATTTTCTGTGTTGCTTGCCATATATACAACCTTCACACACATTTTCAACAGATTTTATGTTTGGCAAACCATGAACCATCTTATGTTGACTCAACAACATCAATCCATTCAAATTCAAGTGTCCATAACGTAAATGCAACAACTTAGATTCTTTAAGATTTCTTTCACTAACAACCAATGCTTGTTCTAATTTTGAAATTTCAAGAGGAAACATTTTGTTCTCTGTCATATGAATACTTGCTAAGATTTGACCTGTCTTTTTATTTTTAATAACACATAAGCCATCATCAAACAAGACAGAGAATTCACTATTTAATAATTGCCCAACACTTAGCAAGTTATGCGCCAAACTAGGAGCAAAGAGAACATTTTGAATAAGTTTTACTTTACCTTGACTCGCTGGACAGCCACAGTACCTTTACCTTCAACATGTATTTCCTTATTATCTCCGAGCCAAATTTGCCTCCTTTTTGTCTCATCTAACTCTCTAAATGCTGACCTTTCTCCAGACAAGTGATGGGAGAATCCACTATCAATAAACCAAAAACCAATCTTATGATCCATGATAGTAGAGCGAGCCATAAAAAGCATGCTTTCTTCTTGTTCTTCCTCTGCATAACTAGCTTGATTATTTTTGTACCAGCAGTTAGCTTCTATGTGACCGAACTTGTGGAGTTGTAACATTGCACTCCATTTCTACCACGTCCAAATTGGCCGCTGCCTCTACCATGTCCTCTTCCTCTAAAAGCACCTCTCCCACCACGTCCTTGTGTTCTTTGCTCTGGTGACTTCTCATTCTGAATTGGAGACTCTTCCTTAACTTGAAAAGCTTGTTCTTCATTCTTCTAAATCGACTTGTTGATTCGTGACTCGTGAGATTGCAAAGAGCCCATTAGTTCATCAAACAAAAACACAAATAAGTCTTTTGATTCCTCAATGGCTGCAACCACATGATCAAACTTTGGAGGTAAACTTCTTAAAACTTTTGCAACTACAGTTTCATCACTTACCTCTTCACCATACGATTTCATTTTACTTTCAATCCCAGTAACTCTTGATAAAAAGTCTTGCACAGATTCATTATTTTTCATAAATAATGTTTCAAAGTCGCGACGAAGAGATTGTAGTTTTATTTGAAGAACCTTGAAATTCTTTTTTCAAAATCAGCCACGCCTCTTTTGAGGTAGTTGCTGCTGCAATTCTTGAGAAAATCGTCTCATGAACAGCTTGCTGAATAAAGAACAAATCTTTGGCATCCTTCTTTCTGTCTTCTTTTAATCTCCTCCCATCCTCTGCATCCGACTCTTCCACATCAACGAACCCATCTTCAGCTAAGTCCCACAATTCTTGTGATAAACAAGGTCTTCATTTTGATACTCCAAAACTCATGCTTCTCGCCATTGAAGACGGGTATGAATGGTTGTGAAGAAGAGGAAATAGCATTTGTTGTCATACCTTTTTGTTTTTCTCAAATTTCACTCCCTCACGTTTTCTCTCCTTATCCCTCTATTGCCCAGTCAAAGACCGAACGCAGGCTCTGATGCCACAATGTAGAGAAAAAGAGATTGTCTTTAACTAGAAAACTTAAAGCAAATGCAGAGAAGCTAAAAGAGATATTTTGTAGAAAGGCTTATATTATTAACTGAAAGTGGCATGCCTTTTATAGGCTTACAAGCTCATAAAGATAATATCTATCCATAACACCCACCTGACTAAAATTTAGGAAATGACTAGAAAAACAACAACCAAATTAGAAAAAATAGCAACTGACCTAAAGACTCTGTCAACTCTAGTAAAAGACTTATTCAACTCACAGTAAATAACTTCATCCAGCCAATAAACTTAAAAGAGTTTTTGAATCAATTCCCAACAATATACAATATTTGGACAGATTGTATTGATTTTCGTTATTTCATGATGTCATGCACCAACAATATGAAAAATAAACTTGCTGTTATAAATAGAATTGTATTTAAGACGAATGTCTATATTTTAGAGAGATTTTAGGGTTTGTTACTGTGAGCACGGGATTTTTGCCCTAAGCAATAATTCCCAAAATTTCAAACAAAATAATTTCTTTAGTATTTTGTAATTTTTCATGAATTTGGTGGCATTTTTGATAATTGTTGCATTTTTATTTGTGCATTTTAATTCATATGAAAATACAAAAATATGCATTTTTGCATTTAGGATTTAATTTCACAATTTTAGTATTAATTAGGTATTAATTAATTTTAGAACAAAATTTAAAGAAAATTGCAAAAAATAGTTTCTTTGCACTTTTAATTGTTAATTGTTGCACTTATCTTTAAATAAAGTTTTAAGTAATTTTAGGAGTTAAATAGTTTAATTAGGTCTTTGTTTTGTTTTAGCATTTTATAAAATCAGAAAAAATATAAAATACAAAAATGAAAGCAAAACAAAATTGAAAAAGGGGACAATTAAAATAAAAGAAAGTGGGGCTTGATAAGAAGACCAAAACTGGGCCAAAATTGGCCTGGCCCAAATCAAAATCCCCTCAGATCCGCCTAATGAGCCCAAGACCCATCCCAATACCCGGTCCAACCTCCTTCTAATTGAAACGACGTCGTTTTATGGTCTTTGAATTAGGACCGTTGGATCTCACCAATCCAACGGTCCGGAACTAACGATGTTTAAGTGTATAAAGATGTCGGAATCTACCCCCCCTACCCCTCATTCCTCATCTCAGACCACCCCTGATATCGCCGGCCTAACGCCACCGTTCACCGCCTTGGACCACCACCGGAAATCGCCTCACGGCGACGGCCGGTCTCCAAACGGTCCCAAATTTACACCGCACCATCCTCTCACCCTCCTCTTTCTAAATCCCCAAGCCTTTTTCTTCGAATCATAGTCGATCTCTTCGAATCTTCAAATCTGTGGACGCCGCCTCCGCCGCCTACGGCGGCGTCGCTTCCAAACTCGTCCAAACTAACACCCCTGAACCGCCTTGTTCTCCTCTTTCCAAACCCCCAAACCCCGTCCCTCAAATCCCCGCCGAACTCCTCGAATCTCCGATCAAAGTTCCGACCAAAACCCTAAGTTCCCCAAACCTCACCAAATTGATGCCATGTGATCCCCTCACTTCCCTCATGTTGAATCCATCGTCACTCGCATTCAAATCTCACCGGAGATGTTCGAATTTTGAATCTGAGAAGTAGCAGGACTTTAGAAGTTAAAACCAGTGAGTTTCTTAAATTCTTTTAGGTTTTTGTTTAGTTATCTGATTTAATTTCGCTCTCATTATTGTTTTGCTTCATGAATAATCGATTCGAGTTTTTTTTGGAGTCAGTAATCCTTATCTGTTTCTATTTTGTTCATTTCGTCTGAGTTCTAATAATATACAACACGAATTTGTTCGTTTAAGTTTTGTCATCATAGTTCTTTGTTGTTAGTCAGTGTGCTAGGGTGTAGGTTTAATTTTGGAGTAAGTCGGTAGGTTTTCTTTCATTTAATTGATTCTGGTTTTAGTCTTTAGTTTTTGGTTCAAATTTGCTTTGATTATCTGCTGGTTTGAATATCGTTGTCGAGTGAGTAGTTCATGTTTGCCATTGATGATTCGACCCCAGTTCAATTTAGCTTGAATTGTTGCCTTGTTTAGTGAATTAGCTTAGTTTGGATTAACAATTTAGTTAGAAGTTCCATGTTCTGATCAATTGGCTGAGTAGTTAGTTCAACTGTAGGGTTTGTTTGGTTTTAGCTGAATTCCTCTTTTTTGGGTAATTAACCATGGTTACTACTAAGGTTAAGGGCTGGGTCAGTTAATTCTAGCTTGGTCAGTAATTTCAGGGGATGCTAAGGGCAGTTTAGGCATGGAAAAGGGTAGTTTAATCAGATTTGGTAATTGTTGAAGTAAAGTAAGGGTAGAATAGGAATTGTAATGGGCATAGAACCTTCTAGGATGGACTATAGTGCAGATTTCAGTAAACTTAGGGTAGTTACTTGTGTGACAAGTAAGAAAATAAAGGATAAAAATAGAATTAAAATAGGGACTAATGGGTAAAGGGAAAATCTGAAATTGGACCCTAAGTTCACCTATAAGTAGGCATTCATTTGCCTTGATTCACAAGTTTGGGAGCCCTCAAATTCCCCCAAAAAGTTCCCCAGATTTTGATGAGCTGAAATTCAAAAATTCATAGTCTTCACATTCTCTTAGATCTTAGATCTTTAGAAAAATAAAAAAGGGTATAGAAACGACAGAAAAATACAACAAAAAAAAAGCTCTGTTCTATTGATCTGTTAGGCTACTTTCGAGTTCGGTTGGTCGCAAGCATCTTCTAGCTTCAATTTGGGCACTGGTTGGTTTCTGGAAACTCCTGGGTGGTTTTTGAGTGGCTTTTTGGTTGTATGAAACTGGATTTTGGTTGTTTTCATTAGTGTTGTTCTTCTTCTGTTCACTGGGTGGCTGTGTTGCTGGAGTTAGAAATTGATTAGTTGTTTTCTGGACTTTGACTGCTGATCTGCTGTTACATTTATCACTGTTGCTGACCTATACTTCTTCTTCGTCTTGTTGTTCTATATATCAGGTACATATTCTGAACCTCAACCTCATGTAGAGTCTCAGTCGAAATGAAATAAAAAGAAGCACAAATTCATTGGAAGCCTCAGTTGTTGCAACAGTTTTATTTTAGTTTGTTTGAACTGTATTAGATTGGGAACTGTTTAATTGGATTTATTCCTGCTCCTTTGAACTGTTTGAATGTAATAACTAGACTGAATAAATCACTACTACTCCAAAGGTGTAACAAGTTGAGTACGAGTTGTAACTTATTTCATGATCAGACAGGTGAAATAGCTTGTGTTGGCTTTAGTTGATTTCCTATCAATTATTTCGCAAGTTTCACTTAAAAACTCAAAAGCATGCTAGAGCCTTAGTAGTTGTTCTCATTTTCGGTTTGCAATTAATGATACTTGACTAAACTGTTGTAGATCGAGTTGAGTTTCAGTAGGACTAAGGTCTCAAATTCAGAGATAGTTGATTATTTGAGTTTGTATATTATTTAGGTAAGAGGTACAACATGAGTATTGTAACTATAGGCATAAGTTTGTTAGTTTGAATGTGGGAGTTGAATTTGAATTTTAGCACGTTTGTTTACCTGTTGAAATCAATATTGCGTAAGCGTCTTCTTGGACAGTTTTGAGCGTCAACATAAGCGTTAACTGGACAATTCAAAATGGTTGTAGTATATTGATTGATTAAATTCAACTTTAGTCCTATAGCCAATATTACATCCTGCTTCAATTCACCCTGTGAATCTGGGCTCAAGCGTGAGGCCCAGACAGCTTTTGTCCAAACTAAACTTGAATAATGCCTCTTGGGCCTGGTTTCCTCAGCAATAGGCCCAAGCTGTCCAATCCTTTATGTTTTGAACAAATTGATAGGCATGCTTCATTCTTCACTTCATAAGTTACTGGACTTGAATTAATTTGAAAGTGAATCATAGGGTTTGGCTTTTTTTTTATCGCTATTAAATTATTAGGCTTATTTTTCTTTTATTATTAGAGACAAAGAAAAATAGAAAATCATAGTTACTTTAGGTTTGCCCTCTAATTAATAAAAGGAGATGAGCCTCATTACAAAAGAAAAAATATAAATTGCGGGGCCCTCAATAGCTGTTATAAAATACTTAAAATTCGGGTGAACCGTTTAGCGAATTTCACGGTTTTCCCCATAGATAATAAAAGCGTAGTTGCTTTAGGCGCGTATTTTAATAATATTACCTTCCTTAATGCGGGTGCACATTTATGTGACCCAAATCTAAATCTCAACGAAGTCGGAATGCGTCAAAAGCCACGGGCGCACTGGTGCGACGTAGTTCGAGACACATTTTCACGACGTTGAAATTCTTATCAAAAAGACATAAAATAAAAGCGGTTAAAATAAAAAAAAGCACATAGGTTAGAATATGTTTAAAAATCAGATAAAAGCAAATACAACAGTTGAGCGACCGTGCTAGAACCACGGAATCCGGGAATGCCTAACACCTTCTCCCGGGTTAACAGAATTCCTTACTCGGAATTCTGGTTCGCGGACTGTTAACAGAGTCTTAATTTCCTCGGATCGGGATTCAACCGGTGACTTGGGACACCATTAATCTCCCAAGTGGCGACTCTGAATATTAATAATAAATCCCATTCCGACTGTCCTTTAATTGAAAAAACTCCTTTACGCCCTCACCAGGTGTGGAAAAAGGAGGTGTGACAGTTACTTTGTGGCTAAGTCACTTTTTCCCTATAAAAGAGGGGTTCTATTCTATTGTAAATCATCCCAAATCAATTATAATTCTCTCTTTCTACTTTTCTAATCAATAATCTTCTTCTTCTTTTATTGTTTTATAACACTTGCAATATTATAAAGAAAAAGTAAGATACGAGGTAGAATTATGATATAAAAAGGTAGTGTAAAAGATAAAATAGTATTATTTAATAATAAGGAACGGCAAGATGAGAAAAAAAAGGAAACGACGTGTAAGGACCCGGCCGGTCGTTTCGTAATTTATAGCCTTGTTTCGCCCATTTCTACTTCCTTATGTGTTCCTCAGTTATATTTTAACATATCGTGTTGGTTGGTTCGGGTCCGGAGTGGTTTCGGTGTGGAATGAGACACTTAGTCTCCTATTTAGAAGCTTAAGTTGGAAAAGTCAACCGGATGTTGACTTATGAGTAAACGACCTCGGATTTGGATTTTTATGGTTCGGTTAGCTCCATTAGGTGATATTAGACTTGGGAGCGCATCCAGAATGTAATTTGGAGGTCCGTGGTAGAATATGGCTTGAATTGGCGAAATTGGAAATTTGGGCGATTTTGGTCGGTAGTGAAAAAATTTGATATCGGGGTCGGAATGGGATTCTACAAGTTAGGTTCGTAGCGTCATTTATGACGTGCGTGCAAAATTTCAGGTCATTCGGAGGTGATTTAGTAGGTTTTGGCGTCGTTTGCGGAATTTGGAAGTTTAAAAGTTCTTAGGCTTGAATCCGAGGGTAATTTCATGTTTTGATGTTGTTTTGAGTGTTCCGAAGGTTCGACTAAGTTCTTATGTTGATATTTGACTTGTTGGTATGTTTGGTAGAGGTCCCGAGGGCCTCGGGTGATTTCGGGTGGTTGATGGAACAAGGTTGGAATTTGAGAAATGCTGAAGATTGAACTCAGTTGTCATAACCGCACTTGCGGAGTGGGGACCGCAGGTGCGAGCACGTAGAAGCGGAGAGGGGGCCACAGATGCGGCCAATGTTGAGGTTGGCTGAGAGCCGCAGGTGCGAGTAGAGGAGCGCACCTGCAAAACCGCAGGTGCGATGTTGGGATCGCATAAGCGGTTTTTGAGGGAATAAGTGGGAACCGCACCTGTGATGGATTTTCCGCAGGTGCGGCGTCGCAGATGCGACTATTGACCGCAGATGCGGAAGTTCTGGGCAGAAAGTATAAATTGTGGACTTCGCGAATTTTGGGTCATTCTTCACCATTTTTATCCGGTTTTGGAGCTTTTATGAGCAATTTGAAGAGGGATTCAAGGGGGTTTTCATTAAGGTAAGTAATTTGAGCCCTTATACTCGCGTGTAAGGTAATTTCTCGTTGTTTAATCATGTAATTAGTGGTGATTAAGGGTGAAAATTAGGGGTTAGGGCTTGGGATTTTGGAGAGTTTGATTGAGGATTTGAGGGGTTAAATAGAGTCGGATTTTGATAAATCTTGTATGTATGGACTCCTGAATGAAAGCGCTTTCTAGTTATGTTATTTTTTTCGATTCCAAGACGTGGGCCCGGGGGCCGAGTTTGAGAGGATTTCGGGATTTGTGCCTAATTTGCTAGTTTTTCTTGTGGAATTCATTCCATTAGAGCAGTTTGATGGTATTGTTCTGGTTGTGAATAGATTCGAAAACTTAACTAAATATCTCACTTCATCCTTAGTCCATAACCTTAGGAAACAACCCAGCCCTCAACATCTGAAACTCATCTTTGGACCCGAATCTAGCATCATCAGACTGTATAAACCTGAAGAAGCTGAATCGAGCCACAATTCCAACCCAGGGTACAATCACATGATGTTTCACACAACTCAAATGCCCGTAGTAATATTTTCTGGCCATAATAGCTACCCAATAACATTCTGGATGCCGTCAATACACTTCACATTGAATAGAACCTTGATTCAGACCTCCACAACGCTGTCCAAGATACAAGAAACATGCAGAAACTCTTAACCATGCATGAACTCAACAAGCCAAGCAGCTCTCTCGTCCGTCAAGGGCCATTCACCAAATCTGAGCGGAAATAGCATCATCCTTCCAAACACTCCTCACCCCCAATACGATAGTGCGAATCTCAAGTCTAAGAACCTCATTTCAGCAAAATCAAGCATCCCAACTACAACTCTTCAGGGAACCACATG
>NC_032000.1:17183330-17201929 GCF_001879085.1 Nicotiana attenuata | reverse complement strand
GCGGGCGGTTGGGTCGTTCCGACCGTTTGGGGAGTTTATGTAGTTTCGGTCCGTCCCGTAGCAACTATAAAGTTGCGTATTTGGTTGACTATATGATACTTATGTGTTTTAGAAAGAGTTTTCTGTAAAATGGGTTGAATGCCATGTTTGGACCTTTGCCAGAGCTGTTTGGACCCTTAGGGGCCTTTTGTTACTATCCTCTCACTGTTTTTGATTGAAAATCTATACTCAGTCATGTTATACTTGTTGATTTCATAACTCAGTCTTTATTACTCTTTTTTTGATGCATATAAAAGTTGTTTTGGGCTGAGTAACTTGTTTTTTACTGAGAGCCGGAGTGGCTTGAGAGGTTTATGACTAAGTGAGGCCGAGGGCCTGATTTGTGAGGATATTTAAGGGATCGGGCTACACGCCGCAGCATGTTGTTACTGATGCACCATTTAGTGAGGCCGAGGGCCTAATTGATTTATGCCACGAGATGGCTTGTTATAGCGCTGGGGCTGAAGGAGCCCCTCCGGAGTCTGCACGCACCTAGTGAGCACGGGTACCTTGAGTGTGAGTGATGGTTAGGTATGCCGAGGGGCTGTATACGAGTGATTGTGAGGTTTGCCCGAGGGGCTGTATATGAGTGATGTTTTCCCCGAGGGGCTGCTTATGAGTGATGTTTTGCCCGAGGGGTTGTTTATGATTTCATCATTTTGCTCACTGTTTCACTGAACCTCTGTTTGAGAACTATTGCAAAATATTTTCAAATGATTTTACTGAAACTGAGTTTAAACGAAATGATTTGATTCAAACTCTGTTTTTGATAGCTTGTTATATTTTTACTGAGATTTCCTGATATATACTTTATATGCTTTATTGCTCGTCACTGCTTCTCAGCCTTTATTTACTTTGGTTACTTACTGAGTTGGCGTACTCACGTTACTCCCTACACCTTGTGTGCAGATCTAGGGGTATCAAGACCCGATAGCGGCTGTTGACTAGTCCAACTGTAGATTCTTCTCGGAGTTGGCAAGGTAGCTGCTGGCGATCGTAGCCCTGTTCTTCTCCCTCCTATCTTCCTATAGTTTATTTTGTAGTTACACTTCCAGACTATGTTAGTATCGGTATCTTCGGACAAATTTTTAGTAGATGCTCATGACTAGTGACACCCCGATGTCGGGCTTTACTTTTCGCACTTTCATTATTCAGAATTTCTTTATAAAGTTTTATAATTAAATGGCTTGAAGTTATTTTTAAATTGAAATATCGGGTTATTTTTGGTAAAGAGTCGGCTTGCCTAGTACCACGATAGGCGCCATCACGACATGGTAGTTTGCGTCGTGATAAGTTGGTATCAGAGCCTAGGTTAAATAGGTCTCACGGGTAATGAGCGGGTTTAGTAGAGTCTTGCAGATCGGTGCGGAGACGTCTGTACTTATCTTCGAGAGGCTGCAGAACCTTTAGGAATACTTCAGATTCTCTAATTCTTGTCATGCAAATCTGTTGATTCTTGTAACTAAACTTTTGTTATTCTATTATCTCACAGATGGTGAGGACACGTGCTACCGGTTAGGACGGACAACCACCAGTACCACCAGTTGGGGCCGCTAGAGGCCGAGGTCGAGGTCAAGGCCGTGGTAGGGGCAGGGGTGTAGCCCGCACAGCACCTAGGGCAGCACCTACAGATCCACTAGCCGCCCAGTTTATGATCAGGTCCCAGTTGTGGATGCTCCAGCGGGACCAGCTCAGGCACTGGCTTTGCCTATTGTTATCCCAGGTCTTTAGGAGACCTTAGCTCAGATTTTGACCGTGTGCACCAGTCTTGCTCAGACGGTTGCTGTTTCTACTACAACAGCTACTTCCCAGGCCGGGGGAGGCACTCAGACTCCCGTCGCCCGTACACTCGAGCAGGTTGTTCAGGGGCTTCAAACACCAGGGGAACCACCAGCCAAGCCGGTTGTACCTGCTCAGGATTATGTGGTTCCAGTCATGCCTGATGATGAGCAGCGTAGATTGGAGAGGTTTTGTAGACTTCAGCCTCCAACTTTCAGTGGTACAGAGGTCGTGGATGCCCAGGGTTTTATAGACAAGTGTTAGAGGATTCTTCGTACAGCGGGTATTCTAGAGACCAGTGGGGTCTCGTTCACTACCTTTCAGTTCTCTGGAGCTGCCTTTACTTGGTGGGAGGCTTATGAGAGGCGTAGGCCTGTTGGTGTAGCGCCCGTTACCTGTCAGCAGTACTCTATTCTCTTTCAAGAGAAGTATGTGCCGCAGTCCCGCAGAGAGGAGCTACGCAGGTAGTTCGAGCAGTTGCGTCAGGATGATATGACTGTGACGTAATATGAGATGAGGTTCTCTGAGTTAGCCCGTCATGCTATCTGGTTGGTTCCCACAGACAGGGAGAAGATCAGGAGGTTCGTTGATGTCCTCACTTATCAACTACAGATTCTTATGACAAGAGAGAGGGTGTCTGGTGCTTCTTTTGAGGAGGTTGTTGACATTGCTCGGGGCATAGAGTCAATTCTCCATCAGGAGCGAGTGGAGAGGGAGGCCAACAGGCATCGTGGATCCGGTAGTTTTGGTGGTGCTCCTCCTGGGGGTCAGTTTCAGCATGGCAGTGGCTTTCCATTCAGACATGCTCAGTCAGTTCGCCCAGTTCAGCGTGGGGCATCAACGGGCCATGGTTCTCAGAGTTCTCATCAGGGCCATTCATCACTTAGTGCCCTCCCAGCCCAAAGTTCGTCTCGTGCTCCATCAGTTCAGGGCTCCTCCATGCCAGGTTCTTCTACCAGTCATCCCGGTGCTAGGGGTTCCCTTCAGTCCCCGTCACCAGCACCAGGGGGTTGTTATGAGTGTGGGGAGTTGGGGCATATGTGGAGGCAGTGTCCTCGTCGTCATGGGGGTCTACCTTAGCAGAGGAGTCAGCCATTGACTTCAGCACCAGTTAGTTCACCACCCGCCCAGTCAGCTAGGGGTGGAGGACAGTCATCTAGGGGTCGCCCTAGAGGAGGAGGTCGATCAGGTGGTGGTCAGGACCGTTTCTATACACTTGCAGCCAGACCAGATGCTATTGCTTCAGATGCTATGATCACAAGTATTGTCTCAGTTTGCCACAGGGATGCCTCTGTATTATTTGATCATGGTTCTATTTTTTCATATGTGTCGTCATATTTTGCTCATTATTTGCATACGCCCTTCCAGTCTCTTGTTTCATCTGTTCATGTATCTACTCTGGTGGGCGATACTATTATTGTAGACCGTGTATATCGGTCTTGTGTGGTGACTAGTGGGTGTTTGGAGACTCGAGTAGACCTTTTGATGCTTAGTATGGTTGATTTTGATGTGATATTGGGCATGGATTGGTTGTCTCCGTGTCATGTTATTCTGGACTGTCACGCTAAGACGGTGACGTTGGCTATGCCGGGGGTGCCACGGATTGAGTGGCGAGGTTCGACGGATTATGTTTCCAGTAGAGTGATTTCATTTTTGAAGTCCCAGCGGATGGTTGGGAAGGGTTGTCTTTCTTATTTGGCCTTTCCTAGGGATGTCAGTGTAGAGACTCCTTCTATTGATTCAGTTCCGGTGGTGAGAGATTTTATTGATGTATTTCCTACAGACTTGTCGGGCATGCCACCGGACAGGGATATTGACATCGATATTGATTTGGTGCCGGGCACTCAGCCCATTTCTATTCCACCGTATCGTATGGCACCGGCAGAGTTAAAGGAGTTGAAGGAGCAGCTTCAAGAACTCCTTGATAAGGGGTTTATTCGACCTAGTGTGTTACCTTGGGGTGCGCCTGTCCTATTTGTGAAGAAGAAGGACGGCACTATGAGAATGTGCATTGATTACAGGCAGTTGAACAAAGTCACAATCAAGAACAAGTATCCTTTGCCTTGCATTGATGATTTATTTGACCAGCTTCAAGGAGCGAGAGTGTTCTCCAAGATTGATCTTAGGTTAGGGTATCACCAGTTGAAGATTAGGGACTCGGACATTCTTAAGACAGCTTTCAGGACCCGATATGGTCATTATAAGTTCATTGTGATGCCTTTTGGGCTGACCAATGCCCTAGCAACGTTCATGCATTTGATGAACAACGTGTTTCGGCCTTATCTCGACTCGTTTGTTATTGTATTCATTAATGATATTCTGGTGTACTCGCGTAGCCAGGAGGAGCACGCTGAGCATTTGAGAGTTGTATTGCAGCGGTTGAGGGAGGGAAAGCTTTATGCAAAGTTCTCCAAGTGTGATTTTTGGCTCAGTTCAGTGGCGTTCTTGGGGCACGTGGTGTCCAGTGAGGGTATTCAGGTTGATCCGAAGAAGACAGAGGCGGTCCAGAGTTGGCCCAGACCGTCCTCAGCCATGGAGATTCGTAGCTTTCTTGGTTTGGCGGGTTATTACCGTCGGTTTGTTCAGGGATTTTCATCTATTGCATCACCCTTGACCAAATTGACCCAAAAGGGTGCTCCTTTCAGGTGGTCGTATGAGTGTGAGGCGAGCTTTCAGAAGCTCAAGACTGCCTTGACCACAACTCCAGTGTTAGTTTTGCCATCAGCTTTAGGTTCTTATACGGTGTATTGTGATGCTTATCGGGTTGGTATCGGGTGTGTGTTGATGCAGGAGGGTAGAGTGATTGCTTATGCTTCTTGTCAGTTGAAGCCCCATGAGAAGAACTACCATGTTTACAATTTGGAGTTGGCTGCCATTGTTCACGCGTTGAAGATTTGGAGGCATTATCTCTATGGTGTGTCTTGTGAGGTGTTTACTGATCATTGTAGCCTCCAACACTTGTTCAAACAAAAGGATCTCAATTTGAGGCAGCGGAGATGGTTGGAGCTGCTAAAGGACTATGATATTACTATTTTGTACCATCCGGGAAGGGCTAATTTAGTGGCCGATGCCTTGAGTAGGAAGGCGGTGAGTATGGGCAGTCTTGCATTTATTCCTATTGGGGAGAGACCTCTTGCGGTTTATTTTCAGGCTTTGGCCAATCAGTTTGTGAGGTTGGATATTTCGGAGCCCAGTTGGATCCTAGTTTGTGTGGTTTCTTGCTCTTCCTTGTTTGATCGTATCAGAGAGCGCCAATATTATAATCTTCATTTGCTTTTCCTCAAGGACAGAGTTCAGCACGGCGATGCCAGAGATGTGACTATTGGTGATGACGGGGTATTGAAGATGTAGGGCCGGATATGTGTGCCTAATATAGATGGGATTCGGGAGTTGATTCTAGAGGAGGCCCACAGTTCGCTGTATTCCATCCATCCGGGTGCCGCAAAGATGTATCAGGATTTGAGGCAGCACTATTGGTGGAGGAGGATGATGAAAGATATAGTTGGATCCGTAGCTCGGTGCCTGAATTGTCAGCAGGTGAAATATGAGCATCAGAGACCTGGTGGCTTGCTTTAGCAGATAGAGATTCCGGAGTGGAAGTGGGAGCGGATTACCATGGATTTCGTAGTTGGACTCCCACTGACTTTGAGGAAGTTCGATGCTATTTGGGTGATTGTGGATCGGCTGACCAAGTCCGCGCACTTCATTCCTGTGTGTACTACCTATTCTTCAGAGCGGTGGGCTGAGATTTATATCCGAGAGATTGTTCGCCTGCATGGTATCCCAGTTTCCATTATTTCAGATAGAGGTACTCAGTTTCATTGCAGTTTTGGAGGGCCGTGCAGCGAGAGTTGGGTACTCAGGTTGAGTTGAGCACAGCTTTTCACCCTCAGACGGACGGACAGTCCGAGCGCACTATTCAGATATTGGAGGACATGTTACGCGCTTGTGTCATTGATTATGGGGGTTCATGGGACCAGTTCCTACCACTCGCGGAGTTTGCATATAACAACAGTTATCAGTCGAGTATTCAAATGGCTCCATATAGGGGTGTGCATTCGATTTATCGATTCGATTTTGATCCTTATCAATAATTACTTATCGATTATCGATTTTTACATATGCTTGTCGTTATCGTTTCAATAAGGTTTCGATTTTTTCGATTTTGATTTATCGATTTTTGGAGCTTATCGATTCGGTTATCGATAACACCAATAAGCCAAGAGGGATCACAGATAACCATAGGTTCCCAAGACAAACAGATGCACAGCTATTTCATTTCGCACTGTTTCTATGACAAGAAAAAACGAAAGAAAAGGGACACGCACATAGTGAATATTATACATCTCACACGAGTAAAAACTAAAAAGAGAGCAATTACACCAAAGAAAGGTCAATTGTTCAAGTAGCAAACAACTAGGGAGAATTTCTGCTCCAATGAGAGGAAGAGTTCAAGTTTGGTCAGTCTAGATGCAATTGCAACTTTCAACCAAGAATCTAGATGAGATGAATATTCATTATCCATGAAGAAACCCACCGTCAGGGAACGTATATGCCTTCCACGCATCAGCTGCATCATGATCTGATCCACACCCATAACAAACTCATGCCTTTCCATCTCAGACATCAGGTCATACATCTCACATGAGTAAAAACTAAAAGGAGATTAATTACGTAAAAACAAGAGCTCTCAAAACAGATTATACATCAGATCACATCACAAGTTGCTAAGGAAGCAAAAGCCAAAACCAACGACACAAGACATATGACCCCAAAAGCAAGCACAAGCCAAAACCTTCCTCTGTATAAATGTTACCAACCTATACAACAAGCTAAACAAAAGCACAAAAGCATACTAGCTGTTGTGCACAAAAGCACAAAAGCTAAACAGAAGCACACACGATCTTGCCATACATAAAATGTAAATAAGACATGATTTCCAGCAAAAGAAACTGTGGCAACAAAAATGAACACGATCTTGCCATGCGCAGCTCATTTACTTGCGATGATAACTGTGGCAGCAATGGTACAGCAAAAGAAAATGAAGTTCCAACAACTTGCGAATCACCAGTTGATGGGGCAGCAATATCCAATGGCGAGGCAAAGATCAATAGTTCAACTTCACGAGCCCACTTCAACGTCATGTATAGCTATAATGCGCCGAGCAAAATCAAGAACAACCCTCAAGTTATTAAAAGAAAAATATTAAGAAACTTTGTATAACTCACTTCTTTTACAAGTATATTATTTAAAATGGAGATTACATAAGCAACTAACAAAAACTCTACAAAACATCGGTCGGTGGGAAGTTCTTTGCCAAGATTTAGTAAAAATCAATAAGAACAATATATTAACAAGTCAAGCAATTAATATATATTTACTATCTTAAGAATACAATAAATTAATTAAAATATACATTACCTTCTCGGAGGTGTCTCAAGAAAAATCTAAATCTTCACTCCAACATTACAGGAAGTGATTCACTCGAAAAGCCAATCTTTAAGGCAACTATGAGTTTCAACCAATTTAGGAGTTAATGAATCCTGAATTGGTCAAGGAATACGCCCTCCGGTACTAAATGCACTTTCAGATGCCATACTTGAAATAGAGAATAGCAAGCAATCTCGAGCCATACTTAGCAAGAATAGAAACTAGGTGAGTTGACCTTTCCACCAAACCAAGATATCAAAGTCCGGTCTTTACATTTTCAGGACTTCTGCAAGATACTTTTCCAATTCTGTTTAGAATCTACACCTCCACTTGCAGCTTTATGTTTCCTTATTTCATCTAAAAGTTCACCTAAACCAGGAGTTGAAGTTTTCATTGTGCTAAATGAAGAGGCTTGGAAAAGATGCGGTAAGAAACTCGTTTATCACCAGTATTCTCTTTGAAACCTCGACTTAGAAACATACTCATTAAACATATAAACTCATAGTAAGTGATGAAGTGAGCCTCTTTTTCAATAATTTGCTCCCGTTCATCTCCAAAACAGATCTTCTTAAGTACAAAACTAACAGTAGTAAAACTTGTAGCGAGGATCCAAAACACAAGCAATGAAAATCAATTTTGTTCATTTTTGTTGGTTCACCCCAATACTTCTCAAATTTTTTCCACATACTTAATGCCATCTCACTCAAAAGTCATCTTCAGTTTATTAATCGATTTAAGTAAACAGCAACTTGGACCAATTGCAAAGAAAATGGGAATTCGCATGTTCACATAAGTTGATCCGGACACCTTCAAAGTGAGATTATAAATATCAAGAAATTGTGCAATTCTTCTCTTACATTATCACAATCAGTTCTTGTAAGCAAACCTACAGGCTTTCCATCTGAAATAGCATCAAACATAAGATAACGTGACATAGCCGGTATCAACGATCAGAATATTCTTTAATTGCACGCTCATATTCAATAGCTCTGCTCAACATCAAGTAGGGGAATTTCCACCTTGTAGGAACATCTAAGCAGAAAGACTTCTTGACAATATTTCACTTTCACAACATTCCTGAAACTTCCTCAACCTAGCAGGAGACTGTCTAAGATCTGACTGCAATCTTAACACGAGCAATAGAAATACATGACTCTTTTAAACCATCTTTCACAATAAGATTTACAATATGAGCCATGCATCTCATGTGAAAGTGTTGACCATTCATGGAATTGGTTCCCCAATCATCTAATTTGTCAGACAACTTCTCCACGGTCACATCATTTGAACTAGCATTGTCAACTGTGACAGTGAAAATCTTTTGCAAACCCCACTCACGCAAATAATCAATAATACACCTTGCCATATCTTCACCTTTATGACTAGTAATTGGAGAAAAGTCAATAATTCTTTTATGCATAATCCATTCACTATCAATTCAATGGGCTGTGATGCACATATAGTTAATTTTTTGAATAGAAGTCCATGTATCAGTGGTAAGACTTACTCTTTGACTTGTTCCTTTAAGAAACTTCATTAATTTATTTTTTTCCACATTAAAAAGAGCAAAACAATCCCGTGTAACAGTAGTACGGGAAGGAATATGAAAACAAGGTTGTGCCACTTTAATAAAGTTTCTAAAGCCTTCCCTCTCAACAAAACTAAACGGAAGTTCATCAACAATCACCATACGACACAAAGCCATCCTACACTCTTCTTGATCAAATTTCCATGGAATAAGACCACCTTTATTACCCCCCGGTAATGTTTGAAATTGTAATAGTTTTTGACCTTTTTCAACTTTATAAGGATTCTTTGGACATTTATCGATATGACCATTCATTTGTGTCGTACTTTTGCATTTTGTCTCAAAATATTCTTGTCCACAAAATCTACATGCATATTTATTATTTCCTTTAGCATCAACTTTTTCTTCAAAAAAATCCCATGCCCGAGATTGTTTTCTCCTTTGTTTTGAAACTGTCGAGTGAATAGTTGCAACCGTAGACTCGGAACCTTTACTTTCATCAGCTACTTTATCTATATTATCATTTTCAGCCATGTGAAGTGAATGAAGAATGTAACTTACAGTCTTAAACGAGTTTGCAACTTGGCTGTACTAAAAAGACAAGCCAACCTTCAGAGTCGCACACCTCTTGGTTCAATCTTAAACACTTCTTGCTTCTGTTTTGAACTTGAATAACACTGAAGATAACTAGTCATTAATTGAACATGTCTAAGTGATAAAAAACTTAAAAAGCACAAGCAATAACACATTAAAATAAGAGCTGGATTGTGTTTACGCCTCCTCATTAATCAAGGCCTCTCACATAAATGGCAAATACAAACTGTTGCACTTTATATGTGCAACCATATAAAAAAGGTGCTACTTCACAATGCTTTAAAAAAATTCCTTAAAATATATTTAACCATCCGAACCCTAAATTTTTTGCTCCAAATGCAACACCTAAAAGATAAACAACAACTTCAAAAAGAGTGCATTTATTGTTGGTTAATGAAGTTGCTGGACAGATTTTACTATGAAGTTGCTGGACAGATGCAAAAGTGGAACTAATAGTGAAATAAATATCCATATGATGTTTAAAAAGCCAGAGTAACGTAGAAATAGAGACCTAGCAGAAGAAATATTTTCACAAACTTAAGAATATTACATTTTAACATACAAATCTTTGAAACTTCATTTTCAACAATTTATGGTTGTTATTTCATAATTTCAATGTTAGAAGTTTTGACATTTGTTACATTCTTTTTTTAATAACTAAGAAATACCTGAGGATTAGCTGATGCACGGAGGTCGCCGGAGCTTTTATGAAACCGAGAAGAATGAAAATAGACAGAACTGAGAAGCACCGGACCGGACTAAGCAGAAAGTGAAGACTGAAAACCCTTTTATTTTTGGGTCTACGCACAGTGAAGACTGAAGAGAAGCGGCACTGAAGAAGGGAGGAAAATAGGGTTAGCCGGTTAGGGTAGGGACTTAACTTAAGTGAAGGGAAAGGGTAGTATTATAAAATAAGGGCATATTTGTCTTTTTGGTATTTTTTATCGGTTTATCGATAAACCGATAAACCGAAAGGACAAAATCGAAATCGAAATCGATAACTCGATAAGAAAAATTTCGAAATCGAAATCAAAATCGATAAACCGATAAACCGATATCGATAAACCGATAACAAATAATTGATTCGATTTATCGATAAACCGATTCGAATGCACACCCCTAGCTCCATATGAGGCTTTATATGGGAGACGGTGTAGATCTCCGGTAGGTTGGTTTGAGCCAGACGAGGCTAGGCTTTTGGGTACAGACTTGGTACAGGATGCTTTGGACAAGGCGAAAGTGATTCAGGAGCGGCTTCATATAGCACAGTCAAGACAAAAGAGTTATGCTGACAGAAAGGTTAGTGATGTGTCTTACATGGTTGGGGAGAAGGTTCTACTGAAGGTGTCACCCATGAAGGGTGTTATGAGATTTGGGAAGAAGGGCAAGTTGAGCCCTCGGTTTATTGGGCCTTTTAAGGTGCTTCGGAGGATTGGGGATGTGGCTTATGAGCTTGCTTTGCCACCTAACTCGTCGGGCGTGCATCCGGTATTTCATGTTTCTATGCTCCGGAAGTATATCGGCGATCCGTCTCATGTCTTGGATTTTAGCACGGTTCAGTTAGATGGTGATTTGACTTATGATGTGGAGCCAGTGGCTATTTTGGAGCGGCAAGTCCGAAAGTTGAGATCAAAGGATATAGCTTCAATGAAAGTGTAGTGGAGAGGTCGGCCCGTGGAGGCGGCTACTTGGGAGACCGAGCGGGAGATGCGGAGCAGATATCCACACCTATTTGAGGCTTCAGGTATGTTTCTAGACTCGTTCGAGGATGAACGTTTTTTAAGAGAGGGAGGACGTAACGACTCGGCCGGTCGTTTCATGAGTTATAGCCCCGTTTCCCCCATTTCTACTTCCTTATGTGTTCCTCAGCTGTATTTCATCGTATCGTGTTGGTTGGTTCGGGTCCGGAGTGGTTTCGGTGTGGAATGAGACACTTAGTCTCCTACTTAGAAGCTTAAGTTGGAAAAGTCAACCAGATGTTGACTTATGAGTAAACGACCTCAGATTTGGATTTTTATGATTCGGTTAGCTCCGTTAGGTGATTTTGGACATGAGAGCGCTTCTGGAATGTAATTTGGAGGTCCGTGGTAGAATTTGGCTTGAATTGGCGAAATTGGAAATTTGAGCGATTTTGGTCGGTAGTGGAAAAATTTGATATCGTGGTCGGAATGGGATTTTGGAAGTTGGAGTAGGTTCGTAGTGTCATTTGTGACGTGTGTGCAAAATTTCAGGTCATTCGGAGGTGATTTAGTAGGTTTTGGCGTCGTTTGCGGTTTGGAAGTTTAGAAGTTCTTAGGCTTGAATCCGAGGGTAATTTGGTGTTTTGATGTTGTTTTGAGTGTTCTGAAGGTTCGACTTAGTTCGTATGTTGATATTTAACTTGTTGGTATGTTTGGTAGGGTTCCCAAGGGCCTCGGGTTGATTTTGGGTGGTTGACGGAAAAAGGTTAAAATTTGAGAAATGCTAAAGATTGAACTCAGCTGTCATAATCGCACCTGCGGAGCCGCAGGTGCGAGCACGCAGAAGCGGAGAGGGGGCCGCAGATGCGGCCAAGGTTGAGGTTGGCTGGGAGCCGCAGGTGCGAGTAGAGGAGCGCACATGCGAGACCGCAGGTGCGATGTTGGGACCGCAGAAGCGGTTTCTTATGGAATAAGTGGGAACCGCGATGGATTTTCCACAGGTGCAGCGTCGCAGATGCGGAAGTTCTGGGCAGAAAGTATAAATTGTGGACTTCGCGAATTTTGGGTCATTCTTCACCATTTTTATCCGGTTTTGGAGCTTTTGGGAGCAATTTGAAGAGGGATTCAAGGGGGTTTTCATTGAGGTAAGTATTTGAGCCCTAATACTCGTGTTTATGGTAATTTCCCATTGTTTAATCATGTAATTAGTGGTGATTAAGGGTGAAAATGAGGGGTTAGGGCTTGGGATTTTGGAGAGTTTGATTGAGGATTTAAGGGGTCAAATGGAGTCGGATTTTGATATATCTTGTATGTATGGACTCGTGAGTGATGGGGCTTTCTAGTTTTGTTATTTTTGTCGGATTCCGAGACGTGGATCCGGTGGCCGGGTTTGAGAGGATTTCGGTATTTGTGCCTAATTTGCTAGTTTTTCTTATGGAATTCATTCCGTTAGTGCATTTTGATGGTATTATTCTGGTTCTGAACAGAGAGCGATTGGAGGCCGAGTCGAGGGGCAAGAGCATTGCGGAGTAGAGATTTGACCGGTTTGAGGTAAGTAACGATTGTAAATCTAGTTCTGAGGGTATGAAACCCCGAATTTCGTATCGTTTTACTATTTTGAGGTGATGCACATGCTAGGTGACGGGCGTCTGGGCGTGCACCGTTGGGGATTGTGACTTGGTCCGTCCCGTAGCAACTATAAAGTTGCATCTTTGGTTGAAACTATATGATACTTATGTGTTTTAGAAAGAGTTTTCTGTAAAATGGGCTGAATGCCATGTTTGGGCCTTGTGCCAGAGCTGTTTGGACCCTTAGGGGCCTTTTTGTTACTATCCTCTCACTGTTTTTGATTGAAAATCTATACTCGGTCATGTTATACTTATTGATTTCATAACTCAGTCTTTATTACTCTATTTTTTATGCATATAAAAGTTATTTTGGGCTGAGTACCTTGTTTTTTACTGAGAGCTCGAGTGGCTTGAGAGGTTTATGACTGAGTGAGGTCGAGGGCCTGATTTGTGGGGATATTTATGGGATCGGGCTGTACGCCGCACTATGTTGTTACTGATTCATGATTTAGTGAGGCTGAGGACCTGATTGATTTATGCCACGAGGTGGATTGTTATAGCTCTTGGGCTGAAGGAGCCCCTCCGGAGTCTACACACCCCCAATGAGCGCGGGTACCCTGAGTGTGAGTGAAGGTGAGGTATGCCCGAGGGGCTGTATAGGAGTGATTGTGAGGTTTGCCCGAGGGGTTGTATATGAGTGATGTTTTGCCCGATGGGCTGCTTATGAGTGATGTTTTACCCGAGGGGCTGTTTATGAGTGATGTTTTGCCCGAGGGACTGCTTATGATTTCATCATTTTGCTCACTGTTGCACTGAGCCTCTGTTTGAGAAATAGTTGAAAAATATCTTCAAATGATTTTACTGAATCTGAGTTTAAACGAAATGATTTGATTCAAACTCTATTTTTAAAAGCGTGTTATATTTTTACTAAGATTTCCTGATATGAACTTTATATGCTTTATTGCTCGTCACTGCTTCTCAGCCTTTATTTACTTTGGTTACTTACTGAGTTGGCGTACTCACGTTACTTCCTGCACCTTGTGTGCAGATCCAGGCGTATCAGAACCCGGTAGCGGCTGTTGACTAGTCCAGCTGTAGATTCTTCTCGGATTTGGCAAGGTAGTTGCTGGCGATCGCAGCCCTGCTATCTTCCTATAGTTTATTTTGTAGTTACATTTCCAGACTATGTTAGTCTTAGTATCTTCGGACAAAGTTTTAGTAGATGTTCATGACTAGTGATACCCCGATGTCGGACTTTTCTTTCCGCACTTTCATTCAGAATTTCTTTATGAAGTTTTATAATTAAATAGTTTTGAATTGAAATATCGGGTTGTTTTTGGTAAAGAGCCGGCTTGCCTAGTACCGTGATAGGCGTCATCACGACATGGTAGTTTGGATCGTGACACGACGCGACCACACCAAATCAGTAAATTTTAAGTAACAATCAAAACAAACATTATATATAAAGTTACAATACAATACAATACAATATAACAGATTCAGGAAAACTGCAAAGTAGTCAATTTCTCTAGACAATTTTGGATCGGGTAGGGATTGGCCCATTGCTGACCCAAATCGTTTTGGGCCTCCAAGTATTTTTAGTTATTTGTTTATCTTTTCTTTTAAAAATAATGATTTTTGACTGTGGAATCAAAATTTATAGGGTGATTTGCACAAATAGGACACTTTTGGTGCCACTTTTGATTTTTCACCCGCTGGATCAATGGACAGAGCTTCAAGTTTAACAAGTATTATTCCTAGCGTGCCCCATTGGCAGCACTTTTGACTTTGACCTCAATGGTTTGCCTATGAGGCAAACGGGATCAAAAAATCAAGACCATCTACTTTCAAGATTATTGGATGTAATTCCTGTAATTTATAAATGCCAAAACTCTTTCTACAAACATTTTGAACTAGTGATTTACTCTAAGAAATTTTTGTTTTCACGGCCCAATTTTTACACAAACTTCTAGTTTCCAATCAGAAAGGTTATTCGTTTGATCAATTACTCAAACAAAATAATAATATACATTTTACTCGAAAGCTTCCTACTTCAGAAACTAGAAATAAAGAATACTAATTAAAGATCATTTTGCTAATTTACTATACATATTTGTAGTGGATTAACAATGTATCCACTTTTATTTGCCTTAAGCACACCACGGCATCCAACTTCTGCCCAATGGTTTATGTTGAACTTTATTTTATGATTTTGGAGTATGATCATTTCTTTTTCACTGAGGAGTTCAAGATATTCTGTAACAGAGACTATACATATAGATCTTGGTAAAAGAGGGATATATGACAACAATATCAGCTTTCTTGAACCATCTTATTCTTCTCAACTCAGTACAAAGTAAAAGTTTCAAGTACACCTAAAAGAAAGGTTCCACCGATTGGCTTTTTGTTGGTAAAAATAGTAATGGTTGAGTTGCTATACAGCTGGAGTTAACTGGGGAAGTAAGATATACAGCTCATGCACATAACCATAAGAACGTAACAGTAACAAATCAAACCCCACAAAAATTTGCAAAAAGAGATGTGGCATATACATACAATAAGAACCTGCCTAAATTGGTTGAATATGCTTTCACAAATTTGTCCCATCATTCTTTAGTGTCAAAGTAGTATTATTATGTTTCATAGGATGGTATTAAAAATTCACTTCAAAGACGATAAGGGGTATTAGATCGTCCGTAAAGTATCAGTATGTAAACAATTTTTTGGTACAATTACAGGGACATTATTGTATCGTCATCACTCATGTCATTATTTGTAACGACCCAACCGGTCGTTTTGCTTTCTAGGATCTCGTTCCCCTAAATAAGACTTCTCGTACTTGTTTTAACTGATTTATGACTTGCGAGGATGGTTGGTTCGTGATTTAGAAGAGTTTGGGTTGAAATCGGAACACTTGGTTCCTTAAGGTTGGCTTAAAAGGCCAAGTTTGACTTCGGTCAACATTTTGAGTAAACGACCTCGGAATCGGGATTTGACGGTTCCAATATTTTGTATGATGATTTCGGACTTGGACGTATGTCCGGATGGGATTTTGGATGACCTCCGGGAGCGCCTTGGCGCCTAATAGTGAAAGTTGATTCCTTAGACCATCTCCAAGGCTAGCACCATTTCTTGCACCAAATTTCACACCAAAATGGTGTAACACCAAATTTACTCCAACCATTACACCATTTTTTACACCAAATCTTCTCTCTCTTCTATATTATATTATTATCTTCTATTTACTTTTCATTTTTTATTTCCTTCAAACTAATACTATCTTTTTTTCCTTTTTCCATATTCATTATATATAATTCACATTCACCACTTATATAATCATTTATTACAAAATTATTTTAAAGGATAAATCAACTAAAAGTGAAATCATTGATAAAAGATAATTAAATAAATATTACATCATAGTCAAATTTAATTTAAGTACCACATAAATATTTAACTGTCGCCTCTATTTTCCCATAAATGCTCGATTAATGCATTACGAAGTGCGAAATGCGCATCTTTATCCTTAATTTTTTTGTGTCGAGCTAAAAATTCTTCAAATCGGTGATCTTCATCTACTACCATTTCTACCGTAGGAGCTGGACATTCACGTGCATCTTACATTTGTATTTTTTATTTTTAAATAATGGTTATATTTCTTTTTATACAATTATAATAATAATAAAATTAACTTATAATTTTATATAAATATAACATATACAAAAATTAATATATCAAAAAATAGGATATAAAATTAAAATTATAAAGATCTTAATATAAAAATTACTTATATACACAATATATGATAAATTAAAATTACAAAAATAAAAAGATTGAATAAAATACTAATAAACCAAATATAGAGTGATGAATAGTGTTGCACCAAATTGGGTGCAACACTATTCATGCTCTATAATAGTGCAAGAAATAGTGTTGCATTGGAGCATAAAAACACCATTCTATGCCACCAAATTTGGAGTTTGGTGCAAGAAATCGTGCAGCTTTGCAGATCGTCTTAAGAGATTTTGAAGTTTCTTTAAATTTGGTTTGGAGCGGATTTTTTGTGTTATCGAGGTCCGAATAGAATTTCGAGACCGAGAATAGTTTCATAATATCATTTAAGACTTGCACGCAAAATTGGTGTCAATCCGAGTAGTAAAGTGTTATTTCGTCACATTGGAAGTTAATTGAAGAACTTGAAGTTCATAAGTTTGAATCCATTGTTTTAGGGTGTGATTCCTAGTATTTAATGTTGTTTCGGCGTTCCGAGGTTCGAGTGAGTTTGTTTATTCAATTTCAAACTTGTCGATATGTTCGGGCTCGGGTCCCGAGCGTTAATCGATGAGGCTCGAGTTAAGTGTGAAACTGTCGACAAGGAGCTGAAGCGTCCAGGTTCTCTCGTCACGCAACCGCCACCTGCGGTTGGCCAGCCATAGGTGCGAGCCGCAGAAGCAGCTAAGCCATCGCAGATGCAGCCAGTGGGTGGCCGACGCCCAGTTACCGACAAAGCCGGACCCTCTCCGCAGAGGGGGGGGGGGGGCTCGCAAAAGCGACCCAGCAGGTCCAGTGAAGGTCCGCAGAAGCGGCCCATTTTACGCAGATGCAGTTGGCGCAGGTGCGGCCCAGGACAGCAGATGCAGAAACTACTGAAGGCAGTAGCCTTCATTAAATGACTAGAGTTTGTCATTTTGACACATTTTTCACTCCATTGTAGACGATTTTTGAGCTTCTTAAGAGGGGTTCTTCACCAAGCTTTTGGAGGTAAGTAATTCCTATTATATGTGAGTTAATTACGTGGATTTTGGATAGATTAACATGTATAGTTTAGTGAAAATTATGGGATTAGAGTAAAACCTGGATTTTTGATAAAAACAAGATTTAATCACGAAATTCGTTACGGAATGAAGTAAAAATCATATATATAGGTAACAACTTCCTTCGAAAATTTTCGGAATCCGGGCACGTGAGCCCGGGGGTGAATTCTAGGAACCTTGCCTTTGGGGTTGGATAATCACTTTAATAGCTAGAATATGAATTTGTAAACCTATAATGATTGGTTTTACACTATTTGAATAGTTTCGAATTGTGCGGCTCCGGTTTGAGAGTTTGAACGCATCCTTGAGTTGGAAGTGTTGATACCCAATTTTGTCCTACCTTTCTTTTAATTAATTTTTTGGTGCTCCCTAGTCATTAATTAATGCTCTATCTTAATTATTTGTTACCTTTTATTACTANAGATTGAATAAAATATTAATAAACCAAATATAGAGTGATGCAACACTATTCATGCTCTATAATAGTGCAAGAAATAGTGTTGCATTGGAGCATAAAAACACCATTTCTTGCACCAAATTTGGATTTGGTGCAAGAAATCGTGCAGCTTTGCAGATGGTCTTAAGGATTTTGAAGTTCTTTAAATTTGGTTTGGAGCGGATTTTTGTGTTATCGAGGTCCGAATAGAATTTCGAGACCGAGAATAGTTTCATAATATCATTTAAGACTTGCACGCAAAATTTGGTGTCAATCCGAGTAGTACAAGTGTATTTCGTCACATTGGAAGTAAATTGAAGAACTTGAAGTTCATAAGTTTGAATCCATTGGTTTTAGGGTGTGATTCCTAGTTTTAATGTTGTTTCCGGCGTTCCGAGGGTTCGAGTGAGTTTGTTTTATCATTTCAAACTTGTCGATATGTTCGGGCTGGGTCCCGAGCGTTAATCGGATGAGGCTCGAGTTAAGTTGAAAATGTGACAAGGAGCTGAAGCTCCAGGTTTCTGTCACAACCGCACCTGCGGTTGGCCAGCCATAGGTGCGAGCCCGCAGAAGCAGCTAAGCCATCGCAGATGCAGCCATGGGTGGCCAGCCCAGTTACCGCAAAAGCGGCCCCTCTCCGCAGAAGGGGGGGGGGGGGGTCTCGAACGAAACGCCGACCGAGCGTACGGTCCGAGGTAGGAACCGGTCCGACGAAGGAACGGCCCGGACCCT
>NC_032000.1:17170808-17173313 GCF_001879085.1 Nicotiana attenuata | reverse complement strand
GATGAATGGGTTGATGAACCATGTTATCAGGAATGCTACAGAGAACAACTGCAATCTCTTCATAATAAGTGGTTATGCCAACTGGGAGTACAAAGAGAAAGCGATAGAATTATTACAGAAATGAGGGAGAAACTAAAGCAGGTAGGAGATGAAAAATGGAGAGCAGAATGGAATTGTGAAGCACAGAAGGAACGTAAAAATAAATATAAACGGGAACTTGCGGAGGTGAAGGCGAGAGTGAAAGAGTTAGAAGAAGAAAAAGAACAAATGGAACAACGATTTAAGTGGTTGGAGGGGAGAATAAATGGCAGCCGGGACTAAACAATGGCCTGTATGTGCTTAGTGTATTTTTCATATTTTATGTATTTTTATTATGTTGGCATGTTATGTTTGTGTTTGTGTTGTTGTTATGTTTTCCTTGTTTGTTGTACTGCAATTTATTTTAATTAGTGGCATTTAAGTTTAAATGCTTGTGTTGTTATACGAAACAATAAAACACATGGAGAACTAAAAAAAGTAATGGATATATTCAATTAAATATTGTTGTTAATATGTACAAAAATATTATTTACACCAAATAAAAAAAAGGAAGGCCGACTCAATGTGTCCCGCATCCGGTGTGTCTCATTGTAGCCGTCGGCCTGAGGCGTATCCCCTCCCGCCCGGGTACGCTATCAGGATCATCATCATCATGTTTTCTCCTTATAGCCGGATGCGGCGTAGGATGACATGTATCGATGGTGCTGTCAGGTCCAGTAGAATGCTACATAATAATATAAAACTTAGTTTAGAAAACTACATAATAATTCATAAATAATTCATAACAATTTATATTATCTTACCATAATCGTGTCTGGATCCTGAATGTAGTCATCTGTCGCAGCATCACATGAAGCCTGAAATAAGGAAATTAATATAGTGTAACAAAATAAATAAGTTATAGTTAAAACAAATTCAAATTCAATACTAATAAACTCATACCTGCGCATGTGAAGAGCTGCCATAACTCAGTCGGAAGCCCACTAAATAAATCTCGGGTCGGTCGACCCTCATCAGTGGTAGACGGGCCAGGGAAATATCTACCCCACTCAGCTCCTTGAAAATCCGAGCCCGTGATCAATAGTTGACCCGATGGGGTCATCTGTGATGGCACTGGAGTGTCAAAAATTCTCAGGCTGTAAGATGGCATGTCAGTCTCATGCATGCACCTGTCATATCAGCAGCAACATCATCGTTAGGAGCATCATGGCCCCCCTGCTGAACACCACCTCCTCGGGCAGCACGAGGTCGTCGGGCACCAGCAGCTCGTCGGGCACCACCACCTCCTCGGGCACCACCACCTCGTGGGATACCACGACCTCGCTGTTACGTGGCTGGGTCAATATAATCAGCCTCGTGTGCTAAACGCTGATCCGATCAGGCTCGCTGCAGTGTCTGGGCAGCCAAATCCATGAATCGACGGCTATAGTCCTGCATGACCACAGGATCGTGGACATAACTCTGCATCTGCTACCCCATACGATAGACGGTATGCAATCCAATCGCCTGCACAAAGGTAAAGAATTTAAACTACGTATTTGGCACGAAATTACAGGTATATAATTAATTATAACAGAAAACATACCAGAGCCTCGTGTCTCCCGGCGTATGAGACGTACCGACCTTCTGCCTGATGAACTGGGTTCCCGATAAAAAGTCGGGAAACAGTGCGGTACCATGCCATATAACCTTCAATAGGAAAGTGCTGCGGAGGTGGGTTTAAGTCACCTCGCCTGTCCCAAATAGCCAGCTGGGCGTTAAGCCAGTCAATAAATGTGTCGTCCACCCTGGACCGATCATCCCTCTCATAATGTAAAGGATGCCATGCAGGCGGAGTCGGTATAGGCTGCGGAAGGCCAAACTGACGAAAAACCCGCTCTGAGGCATGATGCTCCACAATATCGAGGCATGTGAAAGGTACAGAAGCCCTCCAAATATGTCGGCCGAACGTACAATACGCTGGCAGGGTAACTATCACCTCCTCGCTGTACGGCGTCCAGATGAACTATCAAATAACAACACAAACCGTTAGTATGCGCAACACTAAATTAAACAATAACTGGTAAGTTTAGTTAGATATTCACCTGTGCGTCCTCCAGCAAATCCAACACATCCCTGATGCGGGGGAGATTATGATGGGCATCATACTCGCGTGCAAGTCTACGACGCATAACCCACCTACAAGCTAGAGGGAGATTCGGAATGTCTACATTAGCCGGTAGCTGTGGTAGAGGTGGCCGAAGCTGCAGAAATCGCTCCCAGACCCAAACCTAACATAGAAAGTTGATGTATAGTGTCAGATAAACTATAACTAGGTAGAATTGTAACTAACGGACATATTCGTTGAATATGTTGTCACCTGTAGAAGCGGCAGGAAGCCACAAACGTCTCTCTGTGTGCCCATGGAAGCCCGACACATCTGCCTGTACAAAAATGAGAGGACAGCACCACCCCAGCTGTAGCTGG
>NC_032000.1:17167955-17169818 GCF_001879085.1 Nicotiana attenuata | reverse complement strand
TTACTTTTACGTTTACGTAAGTCGTAAGTTGGAAGTAGTAGTCGTCGTTACGTTTGGGTCGGGGGTGGGGGGGGTGGTTTTATTTGGCACTTTGATGCATTTGGTCTGTAACTTGATGATACTCTTTCTTTTCTTATTTGTAGTTATCTATCTCTTCTCTCTTCTCTTATGTATATTTATCTCTCTTTAGTAATTATTGTTTATTAGCTTCTTTATCTTTTCTATATTAGTCTTGTTTTATTGAGTAGCTTCTTTTTATGCTTTAGCAGATAATAAGCCTTTGGTTTTCTTAACACCACAGATCTTTCCAAAGGTTGTTGTTGTGTGAACCGGGTGACTCGTCCCAACAATGGATGGCGTGAAAACCTTTTGTCGTGACCTTCTCTTGGTACCCGAACTTTCCTTAACACTCTTGTGAAACAAGTGGATTAAAGAATAAGTTTGGGGGAGAGATGAGAAATTTTGAAAAGAGTATCAAGGCACAAAAACATCAAAGAGAGAAGGCAAGAAAATAAAAGAACAAATGAAGAAAAATACACACATAAAGTGAATAAGTGGAAGGGTTGATGGATTCAAAAAGAGATAGTGATCCCCGACACGAGAAATCAAAAAGGGAGAAAAAGAATGAAATGGACAAGAAAGAGTGATGTTGAGTCTCTCTAATCCCCAATGAAAATAAAATGCATCTAAGAATTGGTAATCGTGGGTCGAGAAATGAAAATGTGGAGTGCTTAAGGAAAGATGTAACTACTTACCCGTATCATATCCTACCTAATCCAAAAGCCTTCATTACAATCCGAAAGAAGTCCTACTTGATTTCGAACCGAGTGAGCTTGCATTAGTGGTGATCTACATGAGGGGAAAACCTATAGTACTTGAAGCCACACTTGTGACATTCTCTTGTGAGAGATGTGTGAACCTTTCATGAATCTTAAAATTGAGTGCTAATTTCTTAAATGATCTTGGCAAGTTGGAAAGTAGAGGAGGAAGAGCTTGGAGTCCACCATGACCTACTTGAAAGAATAAGAGTCCTTGATGAGTAAAGTCAATTCTTGAAGCTCAAAAGTCACATTAGAACTATATGTGCACGAATTTTTGACTTGTCACCTTGTTGATAATGCATGAGTAGTATGGGTAATTGTTGGTCCCAACTGATGTGTGAATGGCTCGCCTTTGCCTCGCTAAAATGACCCTTAACTCTAAGGAGGTGGGAACTAATTTATTTGCTTGAGGACAAGCAAAGACTTACGTTTGGGGGAATTGATAAGTGTGGATTTTGACTACTGATTAGCACCTTTTTGCTTTTGTTTTAAGTTCGAAAGTATTGATTTATGTTCCCGAAACTAATGAAAGTGCGCAAATTGGAAGTTTGATCTCCCATGATGAAATCCGACTAAAAAATGAGTGTTCCGACTCACAAGGCAAGAAGGGGCGCAAAACTTAAGAAGTGCGGTCCGCAGAAGGATTTTTGCAGCCGCAGAAGAATGTGCGGACCGCATAATTTCATCTGTGGCTGTAGATCAAGTGAAAGAGCTCAGCAGGAATTTAGCCAATGTGCGGACCGCACATGAATTGTGCGGCCGCAGAAGAAGCTTTACACAGACAAATGATTTAAAGTTCAGAGAGTGTGCAAATGACCAGGATATGAGCCCTGCCTGAAGTGTGGACCGCACAAGAACTGGCGGCCGTAGAAGAAGCTGCGCAGCCGCAGACCAGAATTGTGCGGCTGCAAATTCCACAGAAGAAATGTCGTCAACTTGGCAATCCCGGGCCAATGTTCCAAAAGGTGACCCGAATATGATCCACCTTCACAAAGAATTGCATGCCCATGGGCAAGCCGTTGCCAAATTGACAACTACCATC
>NC_032000.1:17142741-17167681 GCF_001879085.1 Nicotiana attenuata | reverse complement strand
ACAAAATGTATTTACACCAAATAAAAAAAAGGAAGGACCGACTCAATGTGTCCCGCATCCGGTGTGTCTCATTGTAGCCGTCGGCCTGAGGCGTATCCCCTCCCGCCCGGGTACGCTATCAGGATCATCATCATCATGTTTTCTCCTTATAGCCGGATGCGGCGCAGGATGACATGTATCGATGGTGCTGTCAGGTCCAGTAGAATGCTATAGTTTAGAAAATTACATAATAATTCATAAATAATTCATAATAATTTATATTATCTTACCATAATCGTGTCTGGATCCTGAATGTAGTCATCTGTCGCAGCATCACATGAAGCCTGAAATAAGGAAATTAATATAGTGTAACAAAATAAATAAGTTATAGTTAAAACAAATTCAAATTCAATACTAATAAACTCATACCTGCGCATGTGAAGAGCTGCCATAACTCAGTCGGCGCCCACTAAATAAATCTCGGGTCGGTCGACCCTCATCAGTGGTAGACGGGCCAGGGAAATATCTACCCCACTCAGCTCCTTGAAAATCCGAGCCCGTGATCAATAGTTGACCCGATGGGGTCATCTGTGATGGCACTGGAGTGTCAAAAATTCCCAGGCTGTAAGATGGCATGTCAGTCTCATGCATGCCACCTGTCATATCAGCAGCAACATCATCGTCAGGAGCATCATGGCCCCCCTGCTGAACACCACCTCCTCGGGCAGCACGAGGTCGTCGGGCACCAGCAGCTCGTCGGGCACCACCACCTCGTCGGGCACTACCACCTCGTGGGATACCACGACCTCGCTGGTACGTGGCTGGGTCAATATAATCAGCCTCGTGTGCTAAACGCTGATCCGATCGGGCCCGCTGCAATGTCTGGGCAGCCAAATCCATGAATCGACGACTGTAGTCCTGCATGACCACAGGATCGTGGACATAACTCTGCATCTGCTACCCCATACGATAGACCGTATGCAATCCAATCGCCTGCGCAAAAGTAAAGAATTTAAACTACGTATTTGGTACGAAATTACAGGTATATAATTAATTATAACAGAAAACATACCAGAGCCTCGTGTCTCACGGCGTATGAGATGTACCGACCTTCTGCTTGATGAACTGGGTTCCCGATAAAAAGTCGGGAAACAATGCGGTACCATGCCATATAACCTTCAATAGGAAAGTGCTGCGGAGTTGGGTTTAAGTCACCTCGCCTGTCCCAAATAGCCAGCTGGGCGTTAAGCTAGTCAATAAATGTGTCGTCCACCCTAGACCGATCATCCCTCTCATAATGTAAAGGATGCCATGCAGGCGGAGTCGGTATAGGCTGCGACAGGCCAAACTGACGAAAAACCCGCTCTGAGGCATGATGCTCCACAATATCGAGGCATATGAGGGACAGAAGCCCTCCAAATATGTCGGCTGAACGTACAATACGCTGGCAGGGTACCTATCACCTCCTCATTGTACGGCGTCCAGATGAACTATCAAATAACAACACAAACCGTTAGTATGTGCAACACTAAATTAAACAATAACTGGTACGTTTAGTTAGATATTCACCTGTGCGTCCTCCAGCAAATCCAAGACATCCCTAATGCGGGGGAGATTATGATGGGCATCATACTCTCGTTCAAGTCTACGACGCATAACCCACCTACAAGCTAGAGGGAGATTCGGAATGTCTGCATTAGCCGGTAGCTGTGGTAGAGGTGGCCGAAGCTGCAGAAATCGCTCATAGACCCAAACCTAACATAGAAAGTTGATGTATAGTGTCAGATAAACTATAACTACGTAGAATTGTAACTAACGGACATATTCGTTGAATATGTTGTCACCTGTAGAAGCGGCAGGAAGCCACAAACGTCTCTCTGTGTGCCCATGGATGCCCGACACATCTGCCTGTACAAAAATGAGAGGACAGCACCACCCCAGTTGTAGCTGGTTGTATCCTCGAACCGGGTGATATGATGCAGAAAACGGAGGCTCACTAGGTTCCCCGAAGTGTTTGGGAACAAGACCCCCCCAAATAGAAGGAGCAGCAACAGCCTCGTGTATCGCTGCACATCCACCTCCCTGGCTCGTCGGTGATAGTATCGTGGAGCTGCACCAGGTGGTCTCTAATGGGGACTAACTGTATGCGACTGACCCCAGACGCTACCTCCTGGCCCTCCGGCATGAAACCAGTGTGCATGTGCAGCATATCCCAATATGCCTCCCGCGGATAATATCTCATGGTCGTAGGGAGTAAAACAGGCAAGCCATCAGCGGACAAGCCATATAAAATCTCTGCGTCCTGGAGTGTGATGGTGGCCTCGCCAATGGGAAGATGGAAAGTGTGCGTCTCCGGTCGCCATCGCTCAATCATGGCCGTGATCAAAGCATAGTCGAGCTGTATCCGACCAATCCTAATAATCCTATAAAATCCCATCTCCTCCAAGTGATGGACCACGCGGGGATGTAGAACGCGGGGAGGACTCAAAAACTCCCATAGTAGATCCACTCTCCTGGCCCGAAACGTCGTAGTAAGCAACTGTCCCTCCCAGATATACTCGGATCTATGCTGGGGCTGTAGGGCTAATAGATCCGACGTCCAAGGCCGGGATGTATAGGCGCATCCATGTCGTCAACTGTAAAATCATAATTTTTAATAACTTAATTGTACAAAATTATCATTAATAATTATGTATTTTTTTTATAATTGAAATTCATATTTTTTAATAACTTAATTGTATAAATTACTTACGTATGGATTCCGGGCTCGATATTTTGAGGCCCAGTGGCACCAAATTATCATTAATAATTATGTATTTTTTTTATAATTTAAATTCATATTTTTTAATAACTTAATTGTACAAATTACTTACGTATGGGTTCCGGGCTCGATATTTTGAGGCCCAGTGGCACCAAATTATCATTAATAATTATGTATTTTTTTTATAATTTAAATTCATACTTTTTTAATAACTTAATTGTACAAATTACTTACGTATGGATTCCGGGCTCGATATTTTGAGGCCCAGTGGCACCAAATTATCATTAATAATTATGTATTTTTTTATAATTTAAATTCATATTTTTTAATAACTTAATTGTACAAATTACTTACGTATGGATTCCGGGCTCGATATTTTGAGGCCCAGTGGCACCAAATTATCATTAATAATTATGTATTTTTTTACAATTTAAATTCATATTTTTTAATAACTTAATTGTACAAATTACTTACGTATGGGTTCCGGGCTCCATATTTTGAGGCCCAGTGGCACAAAATTATCATTAATAATTATGTATTTTCTTATAATTTAAATTCATATTTTTTAATAACTTAATTGTACAAATTACTTACGTATGGATTCCGGGCTCGATATTTTGAGGCCCAGTGGCACCAAATTATCATTAATAATTATGTATTTTTTTTATAATTTAAATTCATATTTTTTAATAACTTAATTGTACAAATTACTTACGTATGGATTCCGGGCTCGATATTTTGAGGCCCAGTGGCACCAAATTATCATTAATAATTATGTATCTTTTTATAATTTAAATTCATATTTTTTAATAACTTAATTGTACAAATTACTTACGTATGGGTTCTGGGCTCCATATTTTGAGGCATATCGGCTATATATTTTTTTTTATAATTGAAATTCATATTTTTTAATAACTTAATTGTACAAATTACTTACGTATGGATTCCGGGCTCCATATTTTGAGGATCGAAATACCAGTAATAGATACTAAAACAAAAGAAATTCTAAGCTAAAATACTACACATTACTACGCTACAAGGCTCTAAATTTTACTACGCTAAAAGGTTCTACGTTTTACTACGCTAAAACGGTCTAGATTTTACTACGGTAAAAAATAATCTAAACTAAACATAAATAACAAATAAATTTAATTGCAAATAAAACACAAAACGGCATGAAAGCACATATATATAAATGAGAAATTTATTTGACAAATTTATATTTTTATATAAAACAGTAAAATTAAATCCGGATAAATTTAAGATGCTAATTTCGAAAATAAAACCACCAACCGAAATAGAACACATACAAATCAAATAATATGCATTATTATAAAAGTTTCAACTTAAAATAAATCGAAATACCTCGATTTAGAATTTTCGGAAAGCAAATAGATCGAAAATTTGACTCCGAAAGCGTGAATCAACAATAACAAGAAGCTCTACTCGAGTGTGGGACCTACGTTCTTCAAGTTTTATGTGCCGGGGGACCCAAATTTTTTTTTTTTTTATAATGGCGGACAGTGGGGGGACCAAGTTTTGGATTGGGGATTAGAATAATGGTGAAGAAGAAGACGGGTGAAGAAGGTGGAGGGTTTTTTTGTTGAGGGATATAACGCCAGGTTTTCTGGCGCTATATCACTGTGTCAGTGTATAACGCCAGAAAACCTGGCGCTATATTACTCTGACAGTGTATAACGCCAGAAAACCTGGCGCTATACAATAACGGTGCAGTTACCGTTATTATACANTGATCAAAGCATAGTCGAGACTGTATCCGACCAATCCTAATAATCCTATAAAATCCCATCTCCTCCAAGTGATGGACCACGCGGGGATGTAGAACGCGGGGAGGACTCAAAAACTCCCATAGTAGATCCACTCTCCTGGCCCGAAACGTCGTAGTAAGCAACTGTCCCTCCCAGATATACTCGGATCTATGCTGGGGCTGTAGGGCTAATAGATCCGACGTCCGAGGGCCGGGATGTATAAGCGCATCCATGTCGTCAATTGTAAAATCATAATTTTTAATAACTTAATTGTACAAAATTATCATTAATAATTATGTATTTTCTTATAATTTAAATTCATATTTTTTAATAACTTAATTGTACAAATTACTTACGTATGGGTTCCGGGCTCGATATTTTGAGGCCCAGTGGCACCAAATTATCATTAATAATTATGTATTTTCTTATAATTTAAATTCATATTTTTTAATAACTTAATTGTACAAATTACTTACGTATGGGTTCCGGGCTCCATATTTTGAGGATCGAAATACCAGTAATAGATACTAAAACAAAAGGAATTCTAAGCTAAAATACTACACATTACTACGCTACAAGGCTCTAAATTTTACTACGCTAAAAGGGTCTACGTTTTACTACACTAAAAAGGTCTAGATTTTACTACGCTAAAAAATAATCTAAATTAAACATAAATAACAAATAAATTTAATTGCAAATAAAACACAAAACGGCATGAAAGCACATATATATTAATGAGAATATTAACAGACAAATTTATTTGACAAATTTATATTTTTATATAAAACAGTAAAATTAAATCCGGATAAATTTAAGATGCTAATTTCGAAAATAAAATCACCAACCGAAATAGAACACATACAAATCAAATAATATGCATTATTATAAAAGTTTCAACTTAAAATAAATCGAAATACCTCGATTTAGAATTTTCGGAAAGCAAATAGATCGAAAATTTGACTCCGAAAGCGTGAATCAACAATAACAAGAAGCTCTACTCGAGTGTGGGACCTACGTTCTTCAAGTTTTATGTGCCGGGGGGACCCAAAAATTTTTTTTTTTTAGTGGCGGACAGAGGGGGGGGACCAATTTTAGGAAGGGGGATTAGAATAATGGAGGAAGAAGAAGATGGAGGGTTTTTTGGGGAGGGATATAACGCCACTATTTCTGGCGCTATATCACTGTCAGTGTATAACGCCAGAAATAGTGGCGCTATATCACTCTGACAGTGTATAACGCCAGAAATAGTGGCGCTATACATAAACTGTCCAGTTACCGTTTATATATAGCGCCACTATTTCTGGCGCTATATATATTTTTGTTACCTTTTTTTTTACACCTATTTATGTGTTTTGAGTCCAAAATAGCAACATTTTGGTTTCGGACTCTAGAATCTTTACCAGTACGCTGACTAAATTATTTCAGAATTATAATCTCTAGATTACTTTATTTCACTTGGGAGGTGAGATAAAATAATCCCAAGTTTAATGGGATAAGATGGAATAAGGTGAAAGATTCAATATTAAATATTGGATAAAATTTATATCATATTAGGTTGACGGTGCAAATTTATCCCAAGATAAATTTATATCATCAATCAAATATGGTATAAATTTAACCTCACACCTTATCCCGTGTATCAATCGAGCCCTTAGGATAATTTCAAATATAATGAAGGGAAAAGGATCAAATTTATGATTATACTAATTTAGATTGAGCAATTTTATCCACTATTACGAAAAAAATCCGAATTTTGTCCTTAACTCATGAGGAGTTCTTATCCGAAGTTAATTTAATACTATAATCAAAATTTGAGGGGTAAAGTTTAATATTTTTTGAAAATTTTGAAAATGTGGAATTCATCCATTTCGTATTGGAGTCCATTAATGATACACGAGCAAATATGAAACAGTGTGCTAATGACAATAATATGAATAAATAAAAAGTATAATTGTATACGGGTGAAACCGACCCATATTTCCGATAAAATTGATTGAGGTAAGGGACTCATCGATACAGGTTCTGGGAGGGCACGACATCCACCCTCGAGAATATCGGGGCCATGATCCGAGATCGATCCAAATTCCAAAAGACTTCGGAGAACATTGTTGGGCGACCGGGCACGACCAACAGAAGGCCGTGATAACCGCGACCGGCCGAATATCACGGCGTGGATCTCGGCACATTCGATAGAGAACCGGTGATTAGTTAAACAGAAGATTTTTTTACCTTTTATAGAATTGTACTTAGGGTAAAACTCCCATAATATATAAAGGGGAGTCTGATTATTCATTGGGAACATTGTAACGTATGCATACCAAGGCAATATACTAGTATTATTTTCTCTGTTATTGAAAGCTCTTATTCTTGTTCATCAGTGCTGGCCATTGTGAGTCCGGATCAAGGGTGAATATTTCATTGAGGCTGGAACCATCTTCCTCGCGTGGTTTGAATTTATTATATCTTTATTAGTTTAATCTAATGCAATTTATCGTTCCGCGTATCCTTAAAACCACTTACAAATTTAATTATTATCCATTTTTTAGGATAAACAGTTTGGCGTCCACCGTGAGACTAAGGATAATAGTGGCTATCTGATACAAATTTCCACATACACTCTACTTTACTCTTGCTCTTTGAGATCTTAATTTTAGGAAAACTTAAAGATGTCAAACCCTCAATCTGCTCACCTAAACATTGATGCTGAATCTGGCCACCACGGCGAGAACAACAATATAGTGCGCAGTAACGAGGTTTACCCTACTGACCCCAACAGGGTACCGGTCGTAAATCCAATCGATGCCAACTCCCACGTGGCCATCAATGCTAACTTGCCCACCGACTCGGAAAACAGCATTCGCGGGGGAGCCAGGTCGATAGCCAGGGACACGCACGGGGGTGAAGGCAATGGGATCAACTTGCGGGTGATCTTTGAAATGCTAAAGGCTCAACAACCAGCGATAGCCAAATTATAGAACCAAATTCGTGCTCCCAGTAGAGTTGAGACCGAACCATCCCCGAAAAATACTCGCCAAAATGAACCAGCCACAGATAGGCCGAGTGAAGCTGAATCCGGGACCAACCCTGAGATAATAAAGATGCTCGAGGAATTGGAAAAACGGGTAGAAACGGGAGAAAAGAAAATCAAAGCTAACCACAAAAAGGTGGAGACCTACAACTCCAGGGTTGACCAAATCCCTGGAGCACCACCGATACAGAAAGGTCTAGATTTCAAGAAGTTTGTTCTGAAACCCTTTTCTCCGAGCGCAGCTCCGAAGCCGATCCCAAAAAAGTTCCGCATGCCCAAAATTCCTAAGTACAACGGAACCCAAATGAACATGTGACCTCCTACACGTGCGCCATCAAGGGGAATGACTTGGAAGATGATGAGATCGAATTTGTCCTGCTGAAAAAGTTCGGAGAGACCTTGTCATAAAGAGCTATGATATAATATCACAACTTACCCCCCAATTCTATTGACTTATTTGCTATGCTTGCAGATGCCTTTGTAAAGGCGCACACCGGAGCCATCATGGTCGAGACTAGGAAGTCAGACCTTTTCAAGGTAAAGCAAAGAGATAACGAGATGCTCAGGGAGTTCGTGCCAAGGTTTCAAATGGAACGGATGGACCTGCCACCGATGGCAGACGATTGGACCATTTAGGCCTTCACCCAAGGACTCAATACTCGAAGCTCGTTGTCTTCACAGCAGTTGAAGCAAAATATGATAGAGTATCCGGCAGTAACTTGGGTTGACTTCCATAATCGGTACCAACAAAAAATTAGGGTCGAAGATGATCAGCTTGGGGCTCCTTCCGGGTCCGTTTACCCCATCAGAGCTAGTAACCGATCGAAAAGAGACATTGATCATGAACCAGGATCAAATAGAGACCGGTATCAACCATACAATGGAGACCGAAGGGGTTATGGGTCCGGACGCAACCCTGTGAGGAGTGAGAGAAGGAGTGACCGAGGTTATAATAATCGGGGGGTTCATGAGCAAAAATAATTTTGACAGACCCATCAGGCCAAAGGAAGAACCGAGGTTATCGGAGTACAACTTTAAAGTCGATGTTGCTGCCATCATATCTGCTATCGGGCACATCAAAGACACCAAGTGGCATCGACCTTTATCGTTCGATCCTGCCCAAAGGGACCCCAACCTGATGTGTAAGTATCATGGCACTCACGGCCACAGAACTGAAGACTGTCGACAACTGAGAGAGGTAGTAGCCCGATCATTCAACAACGAACACCTGAGTTCCCGAGGGTTCGAGCCAAAAATAATTTCAGGAATAGGGTCCAATAAGCAGATCGAGCAGGAGGAATCTCAGCACATCATTAACATGATCATCGGTGGAGTCGACTTCCCCCTGGGACCGATATTAAAGCGCACCAAAGTGTCCATCACAAGGGAAAAACGAACTCGAGATTACGTGCTAGAGGAAACCGTATCCTTCAACGATGAGGACGCTGAAGGCATCGTGCAACCACACAATGATGCACTAGTAATATCCGTACTCATAAATAAATCTCGAGTTAACCGTGTGTTAGTTAATCCTGGTAGCTCGGCCAATATCATCAGATTGAGGGTCGTAGAGCAACTGGGTCTACAAGACCAAATTGTGCCTGAAGTTCGAGTTCTAAGCGGATTCAATATGGCATGTGAGACCACTAAAGGGGAGATGACCCTACCATTGAACACTGACGGAACCATTTAGGAAACAAAGTTCTACGTGATAGAAGGAGATATGAGATATAATGCTCTGTTCGGGAGGTCATGGATTCACAACATGAGGGAAGTGCCCTCGACACTACTCCAGGTGTTGAAATTCCCAACACCAAGAGGAGTTAAAACTATTTACGGAGAAAAACCGGCCGCAAAGGAGATGTTCGTGGTCGATGAGGTGGTCCCGATATCTACACTCTCGACGCCAAAGAATCCAAGTTCGATCATTAAGGAAGAAACCAAATAGCAATCACTGATTCCAGTCCCTGCCGAGCTAGAAAAGCAAGGGACGGGCGATGATGACGACTACGGCGTTCCCAAGACTTTCATTGCCCCCGACGATTCAGATGCCACTAAATCGACGATCGAGGATCTGGAACAAGTCATATTGGTCGAGCACCTCCCGATCGTAAGGTATACCTGGGCGCAGGGTTAAGTCTCGAGGTCAAGAAAAAACTCATTAAATTCCTTATAGCTAACATAGATTGTTTCGCTTGGTCCCACCTTGACATGACAGGGGTCTCGCCGAAAATAACTACTCACAAGCTGAGCCTGGATCCGAAGTTCCACCCGGTCAAACAGAAAAGGAGGCCTCAGTCTGAAGTCAAGCATGCATTCATCAAAAGACGAGGTATCAAAACTCCATAAAATAGGATCCATTCAGGAAATTAAATACACGGATTGGTTAGCAAACGTAGTAGTAGTCTCTAAAAAGGGGAATAAATTAAGAATATGTGTAGACTACAAAGACTTGAACAAGGCACGCCCCAAGGAATCTTTTCCTTTGCTCAACATCGATTGCATGATCGATGCGACCGCCGACCACGAGGCCCTCAGCTTTCTCGATGCCTATTTCGGGTACAAAAAAACTTGGATGGACCCGGACGACTAGGAAAAAACATCCTTCATCACTAAATACGGCCCCCAATGTTACAACGTAATGCCGTTCGGACTAAAAATGCTAGTGCCACTTACCAACGCCTAGTAAATCGGATGTTTGAGGAGCAAATAGGAAATCAGTGGAGGTTTACATTGACGATATGTTAGTTAAGCCCATGCGAGCAGAGGACCATTTGAAACATTTGCAGGATACCTTCAACATATTGAAAAATACAATATGAAGGTGAACCCAGAGAAATGCCCATTCGGAGTCGGGTTCATGGTGTCCAACCAAGGAAGCGAGATTAATCTCGATAAGATCAAGGCCATAGAGGACATCACCGTGATGGACAATTTCAAGGTCATTCAAAGGTTAACGGGGCGCATAGCCGCCTTGGTTTGATTCATCTCGAGATCCTTCGACAAGAGCAATCGGTTCTTCTCGCTATTGAAGAAGAAGAATAACTTCTCATGGCCCCGGAGTGCCAACAAGCCTTGGAAGAAATCAAGTGGTACCTCTCGAGCCCACCTTTTCTTCATACTCCGAATGCAGACGAACAATTGTACCTGTACTTAGCGGTATCCGAGATAGCGATAAGTGGAGTCCTAGTCCGTGAAGAGGAAGGTATGCAATCTCCTATCTATTATGTTAGCAGAACTCTAGGCGAGGCCGAAACTAGAAATCCTCACCTAGAAAAATTCGCGCTCGCTTTGCTAAGCGCCTCTAGGAAGCTAAAATGATATTTTCAATGCCATCCCATATGTGTTGTAACTACTTACCTGCTGAGAAACCTAATGCATAAACCCGAGCTCTCCGGACCATTGGCCAAATGGGCCATGGAAATCAGCGGGTACGATATCGAATATCGACCCTGAACCACCATCAAATCTCAAATTTTGGCATATTTCGTGGACGACTTCACGACGACCCTAATACAGGAGTTCGAAAGGGAATTTTGGTTGAACTCAGGGACTTCTTCAGGAATCTGGACCCTCTTTACGGACGGTGCCTCGGACGCAAAGGGGTTCGGTCTTGGCATCATGTTGAAGCCACCGATGGGTAATGTAGTTAGGCAACCTATTAAAACTAGAAAATTAACTAACAACTAGGCCGAGTATGAGGCCATGATTGCAGGTCTCGAACTAGCTAAAAGCCTGGGGGACAAGGTGATCGAAGTTAAGTCTGATTCCCTCCTTGTGGTGAACCAAGTCAACGGGACATTCGAAGTCAAAGAGGAACGAATGCGAAGGTACCTGGATAAACTACATGTAATGCTACATCAGTTCAAAGAGTAGACAGTGCAACAGTTACCTCAAGATAAAAGACGTGAAGCCGATGCTCTTGCTGACTTGGGATCGTCGATTGATGACGATGAATTCAACTCAGGAACGGTCATACATTTCATGAAAACGGTAGTGGAAGAAGGTCACACCGAGATAAACTCGACAAGCCAGGGATTTGAGAAACATGTATATAGATTACCTGAAAACCAAGAAACTGCCCTCGGATCCTAAAGAATCGAGAGCTCTACGCACAAAGGCGGCCAAGTTCAGCTTATCCGAAGACAATACCTTATTCAGGAGAACGTTCGATGGCCCACTCGCCATATGTCTGGGACCTGGAGATACCGAATATGTTTTGAGGGAAGTTCACGAATGCACTTGCGGGAACCATTCGGGTGCCGAATCGTTGGTTCGTAAAGTCATCAGAGCCGGCTACTACTGGATCGACATGGAAACCGACGCGAAAGAGTTCGTATGAAAATATGACAGATGTCAGAGGCACGCACCGATATTCACCAGCCCGGGGAGCAACTACATTTGGTCTTGTTACCTTGGCCATACATGAAATGGGGAATGTACATCGTTGGTCCCCTCCCATGGGCACCCGGTAAGGCTCAATTTATATTATTTATGACTGACTATTTTTCTAAGTGGGTGGAAGCCCATGCATTTGAGAAAGTCGGGGAGAAAAAATTTATTGATTTTATTTGGGACCATATAATATGACGGTTCAGAATGCCGGCCGAGATCGTGTTCGACAATGGGAAGCAGTTCATCGGCAGTAAGGTGAGCAAATTTTTCGAGGACCATAAGATCAAAAGGATCCTATCAACACCCTATCACCCTAGTGGGAACGGGCAGGCAAAGTCTACGAACAAAACCATACTCCAAAATCTTAAAAAGAGGTTGACTGACGCCAAAGGAAAATGGAAGGAAATTTTTCCCGAAGTCCTATGGGCATATCATACGACCTCAAAATCCAGCACCGGGCCACCCCATTCTCGTTGGTCAACGGTGCCTAAGCGCTAATACTAGTCAAAGTAGGAGAACCGAGTCTCAGGTTCCCATATGCGACCGAAAAGTCAAATGACAAGGCCAAAAACAACGGATCGAAAGGTATTACAATCGGAGAGCCAACCTCCGACACTTCAATGTCACGACCCAAACCGTAGGGCCGCAATGGGCACCCGGTGCCTGACTCAACCGAGTACCAATGTAACATATCTTTCTTAGCATACTATCATGGGTAAATAGGCCAGAAAGGGCGTCATGAGATGATCAGAATAAAACAAAAAGGAATACTAGACATAGGATGACCCAACATGATACATAAATTTATACATGTGACATACAGGCCTATAAGGCCGACATGATCATTTGTAAACTCAAAACATAGGCCGACAAGGCCATACAAGTATCCATATATATGACATCTGCCTACAAGAATCTAAGAGTACATAAATGTCATAAAGGTTGGGACAGGGCCCCGCCATACTAATCAATACATGTCTCATATCGATAATAGGCAACTCCGGAGCAAATGGAGCGCTCCAACACCTTTCACTGAGCTGATAGCCTACTAGGAGGACTCTCAACCTGTCTATCGGGATCTGCGGGCATGAAACACAACGTCTCCAAGCAAAAGGGACGTTAGTACAAATAAAGTACCGAGTATGTAAGGCATGACAGTAGTATATAAAAGACATAAAAGAAACATTGAGTAAAGAACTCAACCTGTAACTCTGAATAGCTCTATGAATCATGAAAAATTTATAATATCATGCATGTGTGTATAAATGACATACCATGCATAGGTATATGCATACATAACATCATCAAGCCTCTAAGGGCAACACATCATATCATCTCAGTCACTGTGGGCGAAATCATCAATGTATACCAGCTGATCAAGTGGTGGTGCGTATATAACGCCATAACCTTTTCCCATATCCCATATACATATAATATACGCGTATATAACACCATCTGGTCATGGGTCAATGTACATGTATAAATGAATGCAATGCATAATGAAGTAAGTCAGTAAAATTTCTCGGAATGTCTTAAGATTGATATGTCTTCGGATAAAATTTAGCAACTTACGTATTTTTCTGAGACCCATGAACAGAAGATATAATAATAGGACATATGGGAAATAAAGGACATAGGCACCCCTAGTACTTCTACGAATAGAGTCATTTATGAAAGTTTCGCATTTGCACGTTTCGTTTGTATCATATGGATCATGCCAAAAGGAAAGAATGGATAGCCTTAGCATACCTTAACTTCATCGAGTCCTTAATACCTTCCAAGAAATTCTTCAAAACAACTCAACTCAATCTACCATACCATAAGGAGATTCAAAATTAGTATTGAGCAAAGGCTAAGTCCGCATATTAAACTAGTAGCTCGTTTATGTAAATTTGGGCAGCATCTCCCCTGTAACAAGAGCCTCCTCCAATACCATATACCAACAAAAATGACCATAGTAATCCAGCAATACATAATTATCAATAACAAGACACCATAAAACAACAACAATTCACAACTATTTCACGACGAGCGGCAAGCTCCAATTGGAATCCGTATACCCCATATCACCCCTTATGGACTTCTTACTTTAACTTAACACTATCATTAATATGATAACGAAGTCATTCATCAGTGATTCCAGTCTTATACCATATATTTATAACAAAGAAAACAATCCACAACTCCAACTATCCTCAACTAGCAACTTTATTCACTAGTTCATGTCTAGTCCATCCATTTAACTTAATCAACATCAAGATAACCTTAAGAAAATACAAGAACAAAATATAATTACCTCCTAAAGTGGATTCAAGTTGAAATACATGTTATATATAGCTTACAACAGCCCAACACAACCCAATCACTTCATACCCAAAACGACAACTATAGTAGTGTCAACAACCGAAAATGTTACAAAGAACGACTAACCCACCATTTAGCCATTATATGGTTTTTCTCCACACCATTTATCCTCAAGAACTCCATCAAATAGTAGCAAAATATACAGCCCCAAAGCAGCACGAAACAACCCACAAAATAGTTCACTACAAGTCAAATAACTCGAACTCATGGTTTCTGATCACCGTCCCGTGAGTTCTAACTATTTGGAAACGAATTTATCAACCTTCCTTGATATTTAAAAGCTTAAATACAGAAATTAGGCATTTTATTAAATATTATATACCTTCCAAAACTCAAACTACAAAGAAAAAAGAGGCGATATAGCGATACATACGCCGTAAGGATTGTTTTAATGTTATCGATTCTTTCGTACCCGGGATGATGATCTTGTTTGAAACCCTTGTAGGGAGCATAAGGGTAAATTTAGTGGTCTTATTTGTTCATTTTCTCTGGAAAATTGAAGAAAGAGAAGATATAAGGATATAAATATCCATTTATTTGAAAAGTAAAAAAGGTGCTACTTGGAACCCTAACATTGGTCCTTCTTCCAACGCTTATAACTTTTTATCCGGGTGTCGTATGAGAGAACAGTTAAGAGTGTTAGAAACTACACTCCAAGACCTTAAATTTGGAATATAATATGTCCAAAAATACCTCATATAACACACGAAATATATTGCTCAAAAAGCTTCACTACAAGGCAAATCCTTAGTCGGTTTTTCCGCAACTTAAATCTGATTTTTCCCAAAACTTTATATTTCACATATAGTCATATAATGAATTTAAACTCATTTAAATTATGATTAACAATTATCATATTCATCCTAACTTACTTAAGACTTTGGTACACCTTTCTTATCCTTGTAGAAGGATTTCGTCCATTTTGAGCTTACATTAGATAATCCTATAATGACAGTGACGTCTAAAGTACGGGGTGAAAAAACATGTCCCCTTAGAAACCTTTGTCCCCCAATGTTAACTCTCAAAGGCTTGCAAAAATGTGGCGTAACGTTATTAAATCAATTAATATACTTTCAAAGAGGATCTCATTTCCAAGCTTACATCAATTGACTTACACCGTACTTTCACATACAAAAACATGGGGTGTAACATTCAATGTCGGGGACTTTGTGTTAAGAAATGTGACACCGAACACACGGAACCCGAACGAAGGGAATCTGGGACCGCATTGGAAAGGTCCATATCAAATTATCAAGATCACCAGCAAAGGATCATACAAACTCGAAGCAGTGAATGGTGAGAGACTACTGAACAACTGGAACGTAACCTACTTAAAATGATACTACTGCTAAGGTACGACCCCATGCATTTCTTTTCTTTACATATATTACGAATTGGACTAACACTTGCAGGTAACGACCAAGGAATGATGCAACTTTTAGGCCTGAAAGCACGCGTTGCACTCTTTTTCCCTTGAACCGATTTTGTCCCAAATGGATTTTTCAGCAAGGTTTTTAACGAGGCAATAGTGGATCGTGCTAACTTAGAATTGAAGACCGGCTATGAACCGGAGTCGAGGGTTACATCAATAGTATCTGAGCCCTCTTTACGACCGGCCTTGAATACAGGGGGCCATCACCCTCGGATAATGATTTTAGCAAGGAAACTTTGTGCTCGAACAGTCTAGGCTCGGTGGATAAGATTTATTGTAAGGGCCAAAGGTCAAATGAACCATGCCCACATAGACCACTTAAGCCATAACAAGAAGCTTGTACACATTTGCAATCTTGTATGTTGCGTACAAAAATGAAAGAACGTTTCTACCTAACAACGGCCAACTCTATCCGGATCCAAGACTTCACCACCGCTCGGGGACTGTTGTCCAAGGCAAACTCGAACGACTCGGTCTGTCGAAGCCCGGGGGCACAAAAACCTATCAGGCAGTGCCCGAACTTTACGGCCACCCCACTCGGGGACTATCGTCTTGGGCAAGCCCGGACGACTCGGGTATCGAAGCCCGAGGTAATAAGCCTATTAGACAATACCCGAACTTAAAAGGCTACGGCCATCCTAGAAATGGATCGAAGACGTCCGAAACCCGTAACCAAAACATAATTCCTTCAAAAATTCCAAACTGGTTCAAAGGCTACCCTCGACAAAATTATAATCTAAAAACTTCTAAGTAATCACTTTGGGGAAAGCTTCCGGTCATACCAAGCCCCCACGAGTTTTAAGCAAAATAACATCAAGAACAAGCCTTGTTCGAACCTTTGAACAAGACCTTATTACTACATGCTAAGGCATTTAAAATCTTTGCAATCGTAGAGAAAAACCAAAAGAAACAAACTTAAAAATTCCCAAAGGGAAAAAAGAAAAGCCTTATATATATATATATATATATATATATATATATATAAAGATCTTTACAAAGGCCAAATGACCTCAACAAAATATACAAGAATACAAAAATAAAGAAAAAACTACAAGGCACCTAAGCCTGATCTTTGCCGGATCCTGCCTCGTCACCAGGGCCATAGTGGTCTTCTCCGTCCTCGGGTTCGCCGGAACCCTCAAAGCCTTCCTCATCCTCGGTATCAGCCAACTTCTTGTCCTCGGCCTTGAGCCTCTTAGTGATCTCGGCCGACAGATTGATGCCCCGGGCATGAACCTTCTCGAGAGCCTCTCTTCTGGATTGCCACTTCACGTACTCGACAGTGACTTTTAGGCGGTCCTGGGCTCCCTCTGCGTCAACTCTGTACTGGACCACCATCTCTTTAGCATCGGCCCTGGTTATTTCTGTCGCTAATTAGATGTTTAAGCTCCTTGCCAAGGGCATCACATTCAGCGATAGTCGAGCCCAGTTGGGATTGGAGGTCTTCGATTTTTGTGACCGGGCCTCTGCTTTCTCCCTCGCCGCTCGAAGTTAGACCTCTGCTAAGGCCAGCTGCTCTTGGACAGTCTCCTTCTCCGAAGCCAATAGGTCCATTTTGGCCTTTCACTCTTCGACCTTGACCTCGTCCATCTCGTCTCGAAGTTGGTCGATCCGGTCAAGCATCTACTGGACCTGCGGGTTTTGACTGTTAGTCGCCATGTCTAACTCGTCATCACTAACTTCAATGATCTTTACCAATTCCACCAGGTCGGCATGTTCTTTCTGAGCCGCCTCCAACTCAGCCCGGAGTTTTTTGACTTCTCCTTCACGTTGCTCGCTGAGAAGCTTATACATATCCATCTTCTCAGCAAGCTCTTTGACCTCAGCCTCGAGCTGGCTAAGCTTATTCCGGTACCGGAGAAAGGTTTCATAGTGGAACACCAAGGCCTGCAAAATGTGAAAAAGAAAAGTCATTAGAGTCGTCAAGAACTGAATTCGAAGATAAAAGAGTGTGATAACACCTTACCCAGTTCAGTGCCTGTTGTGCTTCGTCGAACAAGCATGACGCATCTACCTCATTCATTTTTTCCTGGTCTTCTTCGGTTATCAAGCACCGAAGGTAGCTAGCTACCCCGACAGGGGCAAAAAAGCACCGGGCATCATCCGGGACGGTGATAATAACTAATTGCTTCCGGCCAAGATCCGTGCTCAGAGCGGGGAATGGGTTGATCAACCTCGGGCTCGAGTTTACCCACCGACTCCGAGGATGGACTTTTCCTCGTCACCTCTAAGTCACCCAACCCGGAGAAGTCATCTAGGGCGGTTGAGTCTACACCATCAAATAAGCATCGGAGGGGATCGTCCGCTCCATGAACCCCTTCATTGGATCACCCCTTTGTCGCTCGGGCTTCATTAAACATGGAATTTGTGAAGGAGGGAGATCCAGAAATTTTAGTAACACTGGGCGGGGCGGAGCCGGTGTCTTGAGAAGTTTCGGCCCTCACCTCTACACCAGCCTCCTGAACCCGAGAGAGGTTAGCCTCGGGAACGGATGGCTCACAGGTCAAAAAATTTTGTCCTCCTCGGGCTTGTCCTTCAGCCGGTAAAGTAAGTCCGACTCAGGCACTCAGGAGCTCGAGCATTCCTTTGGCTTACGAGCCAACCTTCTACTTGGCTTCGTTTTCTCTAAGCTCGGGGAACTCGGAGCCCTCTTTCTTTTTTTCTCCCCTGCTGTGGCTCTAGGGTTTTCCGGAGCAGAAGGATTGGCGGGTAAATCTTCACCCCCTACTAAGGGCCTAAACTCGATGGTCTTAGGCAAACCTGCAAAAATGAGAAGAGAAGGAAAGCCTAGTGCTACTTTTCTAATAATGGGACTCTTACCGTGAGAACGGGCCTCCCGGCGGCCCTTCGAGAGCTTGCGTCACGAGCGCTCGGCATAAGGCATCTGCGAACAAATACCTCTGATCCAGTCCTTGAGCCGAGGAAGGACGTTTGGGACTTGAGCGAGGGCTGCACCACAACAAACACCAATGAGAAAAAGTAAGATAAAAGATAAAATCGATGATTAAAAGGGAGTTATACTTACGTGATACGTTCCACTTCTCGGGGAATGACTTCCACTCAGCAGATATCAGCTGGTGGTCCTCAACCAGACAAAGCGTCCTTGCCAACCCCGATCCTAGTCATCGTCAATACTCGAAAATGGGCTTTGCTGGCCCATCGTACAAGTTGTATCAGCCCTCCTACCGGAAGATTTGGGGACTGTACGAGTGGAGTAGATGATCGATGGTGAACATGCAAGAACCGATTTTATTCACAAAGAATCGAAGGAGGATCATGATCCTCCACAACGATGGGTGGATTTGGCCGAAGCATATTTTGTACCTCTTACAGAAGTCCAAGATGACCGAGTCCACCGGGCCCAACGTAAAGGGATAACTATAAACACTCAGATATCCCTCAACATGGGTAATAATGTCCTCATCAGGCCCGAGAATCACTACGTCCTTATCTATACAACCACAGTCCTTTCGAACCATAAGGAGAATGGCCTCACTAATAGAGGAGATGTACCATGACACCACCTCCCACCGACCTTGAACTGAAGAGAGCTTTTTGACCTTGAAGTCGTCATTAACCGAAAACCTCCTGGGGACAAACATTTTCAAGGGGAGCTCGGCCACTAGTTCATCCTTGACCGTGCCTGGAGCAGACCTCTCGAGGACAACTACATCAGAAACGGTCTCCTCGACCTTAGATGTGGGCTGCGAAGAAGAAGAGCACCTTTCTGGTAAACGGTCTTGGAAGTCTTTGCCATTTTTATCTGGATAAAAAGGTTTGAAAGGATGAAGAAGAATAAGGAGATGATGGGTGAGAACTTGCTAAGAAATCAAGCGCACTGGCTTAAGTGAGGGGTAAAAGAAGGTTGCAACTTGGAGAACAAAGGTAAGAATATTGAAGAATGAAAAAAGGAAGTGATATGTTGAAAGATCGTAGGTAGATGCTTGGTCAAAAGTAAAAAAATGAACGAAGGAAGGAGTATTTATAGGGGCTTCTCCCCTTTCGCATTCAGGCACGACCTACCGACGGCTGACACGCATTGGGGATCATTATGACGCGACTGACGGGACATTTCATTTTCTTTGTCATTTTGTGTCGCAACGTGTAGAAGAAGAGATCGAAGAACTCATGTCGTTCCTCGTCGTTTTCGTAAAACATACACTCCGAGAAACGAGGGGACTATCTGTATACGGGTGAAACCATACCCATAAGACGGTCTGGTTTCCGATAAAATGGATTGAGGTAAGGGACTCACCGAGACAGGTTTCGGGGAGGGGGGGGGGGGGAGGGGGGGGGGCACAACACCCACCCTCGAGAATATCGGGGCCATGATCTGAGATCGATCTAAATCCCAAAAGACTTCGGAGAACGTTGTTGGGCAACCGGGCACGACCAACAGAAGGCCGTGATAATCGCGACCGGCCGAATATCACGACGTGGATCTCGGCACATGTCGATAGAGAACCAGTGATTAGTTAAATAGAAGATTTTTTACCTTTTATAGAATTGTACTTAGGGTAAAACTCCCCTACTATATAAAGGGGAGTCTGGTTATTCATTGGGCACATTGTAACGCACGCATACCAAAGCAATATACTATTATTTTCTCTGTTATTGAAAGCTCTTATTCTTGTTCATCAGTGCTGGCCATTAAGAGTACGGATCGAGGGTGGATATTTCGTTGAGGCTGGAATCCTCCTCCTCACGTGGTTTGGATTTATTATATCTTTATTTGTTTAATATAACATAATTTATCATTTGTATCGAATTAATCCGCATATCCTTAAAACTACTTACAAATTTAATTGTTATCCATTTTTTAGGGTAAACAATAACCGAAGGCAAAATAAACATTTTGTAATAATATAGGGGCAAATTTAAATATTTCACCTACAACAAAAAGGAGGATATACAGCTACTTGTTGCTTACTTTGTTTGGCTTGTTTAATATATATCACTATTAAAGATGAAAATTTTACGTATGTCCTTGTAATTTGAGATTGTCTAAGAGAAGTTTCCAAACCGACAGCTCTGTGATCTCGAAGTGCTCAAGTTACGTACTTTACTCCCTATTAACTATACAAAGAAGAATAAAGAGCAATAACATGTTTGACTGTGGTTCTAGAATCAGCTTAATTTGAAAAGTGTCAAAGAAGTACTTTTGATGAGAACAAAGGCGACTCGACATACTTGGGGCCTAAAGCACAATTACAATTAGAGGCCTAATTTTTTTTATAATCGATTTCTTTAGTTATTACTTTTTTGATTAAAAATATAGCTAACCGATTTAATTATTCTTGATGCGTTATTGATCTTATGTAATATTTTATCTTTTTTTTTTATTTTTAAAAAACTTCTTTCCGTTGAGGCAATTGCTAGACATTTGAAATAATCAATTCTTTTTATGCAATTAAGTATATCGATTAGAGTATTATTTGCTATTTTTATTACTTTTCTTTACACTTTTAATTTGAAATATAAGTCTAAGCCATCAATATTAGAGTGAATATTATGCTTTAATGGCCAGAATGTAAAAAATGCAAAACAAAAGTTATATCAAGTTTAAGGAAATCCTAAAGATATGTTTGCTTTACTTGGGAGGACTTTTCCATCTGTTAATCGTCACATCAAATTCAATGATAAATTTATACAATAAAATGCTTAAACTTTTTTAAGAAAAAAAAATAACGCATAACATATTCCTTTTAAATTTGGGGCCCCTTAAAATTGGACCTAAGGCATATGCCTTACTTGCCTAGCCCTTCAGCCGGCCTTGGGTGAGTATCAGTTTGTGTTAGGCTAATCAAACTGAAAAATACTTTTGAGTATCAACTAGTATTTGAAGAAGATGCTTTTCGGTCACCATTGGCTTGGGGCGTCCTCTAACTGAACAACTTCCAAGTCAACCTTCTTTGCTTAAGCGCTTCTTTTCTCTAGGCGCATGCCAAACTTTTAAAAAATATTTGTAAGTGTATTTTCCTCAAAAGTATTTTTTAAGAAAGTATTTTCGAAAAAAATCTACTTTTATCAGCTTCCAAAAATTATTTTTGCTTCTACTCAAAAATTAATTTTTTCTTTTAAAAATTTCGCCAAACATCTTAACTTAAAAAAATACTTTGGACAAAAAAAAAAAAAAACACGTCCAAACATGCTATAAGTAAAGTGGTAAACAGTAATCCTCGGGAGAGGAAATTGAGTACATAATTGAAAAGACTTTAGCTTTGGGCGTAAGAACAAGATGAAAGTTGTCACTTTGAGACAAAAAGAATACGAACTATATATGTTGAATTGTTGATAATCTTGAATGATTAAGGTACAAATATACTTTTGACTAAAATCTTAGTTTGCATGCTAAAGTTCTAGCAAGTGCAGTAAATTATTAGTATCTTGTTGCTGTTGGACCTTTTCTTTTCTTTCTTCTTAGTGTAACAAGTTTACACACAATTGTGTTCAATAAGCTCAAAAATTCTGGTCAAATTTTAGCACAAATATATTTGAGATTCTTCACTAGTAAAAGTAACTATTCTTAATTATGTTCCTAAGGCAAGAACATTAAGAAAAATGCAATATTCTAAATTAATAAGTTTTGGATTTACAATTTTTGGTACAATCATTTGGAATGTTGTACTCAATGACCCGACTAATCCATAATCGCATTGTATAAGGTGTATTGTCTCCGTGTAACCTATAGGTCACAGGTTCACACCGTGAAATTAGTCACTAATACTTGCATCAGGATAGGTTGCCTCCATTATATCCCCTTGGGCTATGTCCTTCCCCGGACCCTGCGTGAACGCCGATATGCTTTGTGCCCGGACTACCCTTTTCCTCTCTACCTTCTAATTAGGGTTAAGGTCTGCTTACACTCTATCCTCCCCAAACCCCACTTGTGGGATTATAGTGAGTTTTTTATTATTGTTGTTGTATTGCATAAGGCGTATTAAAAGGAGAACCACTTCCTTCCTGGAATTTCTTATTTTCAGGAGCGAATTCGCAAATTCGTGACCTCTGATTAAGGATAGAGAAGTCACGTACATTCCACGACATTCTTTGAGGGTAATTTTTTTATTTGAATTTATATGTACTAGAAACTTATCATCTTCTTTTCTTATAAAAATGCTATCCCTAGATTCTTGAGACACGAATAGTGACAACACACGAGAACGAGAGAATAGAACTATCCATTTCTCATCTTTTATGTCGGCAACTCTATATTCTGTCCAACTCCAAAACAATGGATACTTGTTAAGAAGAAGAGGAACAAAAATTAATGGATCGAGCACCTAATTCATTTGCTTTTTCCAAGATTTGAATTTACAAGTTTAGCCCTAATTACCAAATAATGAGTATCTATTTTGAGAACTATAAGATACTAAAATTACATTGTGAACAATTGACTAAGAAATATAGTAGTAGTAAAGATATTAACAATAATGTTAAGCATACGAAAAGTGATTTAATGAAAATTTTGAGTACTAAAAATTGATAATAATGTAAAAGTGATTCAGATTTATGGAACTCAAAAACTGAAAGACAGACTGAGAAATTAAATGTCTAATCATTGCACGTAACTTGCTAAACATATTCCATTACCAAATTTCAATTTTGAAAGATTATTTCTTATGTCCCCAAAAGTTGCACTCAAAAATTTTATAGTATGTGCCAAGGTTTGGTAAGAAGAGGAAAGGGAAAGAGTTTGTAGCTGAAATGCATTTCATGTTCCCCAAAAATATAACTCAATTCCGTCCTAATTTATGTAGTGATATTTAACTCTATCGGCTCGGAGTTTAATAAATAAAGTATGTTTTTTAAAATTTGTGGTCTAAAACAACCTATAAATATTGTGTAACAATAAATCATCTCATTAAGGGTAAAGTAGAAAATATAAAATTAATTCTTTTTAAATAAGGAAGTATGATATTCTTTTCGGGACAGACTAAAAAAAAAAGTATGACACATAAATTGAAATAAAGGAAATACTATTATTTAACTTTTGACTATGCCAAGTTATTCCTCCCAGCAGAAGCCTTTAGAAATGACAGTTGCTACTCTAGGGCTCTAGGTGATTTTAATTTGTCCCTATATATGTATAAAGGTGTATGAAACATTGTGGAATACAAGTGTCCAACATTTACCCACAGTTTCCACATAAATGGAAATTGGAACTTTCCTTGATTGATTGCAACAGCTTCAACATCTTTATGTTTTGGAGATATGGGCAGATGTTAGTTATTGGTTGGTATGAAGAACAGGGGCAAATCCAAAATTCAACGGTCGCGGGACATTATAACATTAACATAAATTTATCACTGCTTATAAAGATTGATATAGAAATCTATGCTAATATGATTATTTTTTATTTACAAGTATATATGGAGTCTTTTGCCGAAGTTTCTTGATGCTGGTAGCCCATCTCTCTATAATGTGTGTCCGCCTTTGATGGACACACATATACATGTTAGCTTTTGCATATTAATTATGTAAAAGAATCTTTACCATATGAAGTTATCGAAAAATATATAACTTAGCTCATGTACGTGACCGTTCATAATAGGTGAGATTAATATACATATATACTACTATATAATAAAATATAAATTTTATTAACAAGGAAAGGTTATTGAGGAGGTTCGAATAGAGTCGGATTCTCCTCTCTTAAGTTAGGTTTTCTATGATCGTCATTAACTATATATAAAGTTTTTTATAAATATTCATTATTTAAAATATACTCGATTAATTCGTGCCGAATAAACCCATTAAAAGTTCTCTTTCTTTAAAAAAAGTCTCCTAATTAGGTCAATTTTTAATTTTTATTGTTTGTAAATTGAATTGCATATAAAAGGGCGAATATGTCCAAAAAAAATTAAATCATTGTTTTCTGAGGGGGTACTACATCCTAAATGCTTGACACGTCTACTGGCATATTTAAGGTTTGAATTTGACTTGACATCCAATTCTCTGTGTCATAATACGTAAAAAGGAGTATTCTCTGTCTCTCTCTCTCAAGAAAGAAAAGAAAAAACAGTTTTGCTTTCTTTTTTTATTTTCAATTTCTATTTTTTTCCTTCTTCTTTGGAGGTAACTTTTTTTTTTTTCCTTTCCTGTTGTGGAGAGCATTTATACTGGAAAGACTCAAAAGACATAAATTCCCCTCTACATGTATGGCATATCCCATTATATTTGGATTTTTTTTTTTTTTTGGGGGGGGGGGG
>NC_032000.1:17116597-17142721 GCF_001879085.1 Nicotiana attenuata | reverse complement strand
GGGGGGGGGGGGGGCAAAAATTTTAGCCCATAAAAAATATTTTTTTGTATATGCATATTACATACATATAATAAACATATTATATATACTTTTTGACTAGCGAATTTAATTATTTTTGATCGATCGGCCAATTTTGTATTTTACGCTTATTTTGAGTGGGGGATATAAATTTCGATTAGCTCAAAATACTTTAGAATGTTTTTTCCAATTTCACCATAACTTTGAAGGTGCTCAGCCATAACAAACTAAAAGAAAACAAAAAGACCAATTGGCGAAGTAAGTAATGCCTTTTTTTCTTCTCTCTTTTTTTCACTATCAAGGAATGTAATGGAATGTAAAGGTCTTGACTTCGAGCTTTGGAAATGATCTTTTTTTTTTTTGGAAGAGAGACTTAACTGAGTCATACGCGGCCCAAATCATAATTAATCATGCTAATATATATGCGTGATTTTAATTTATATACACTAAATATATAAGACAAGAAGAGATAACAAAAGCACTTTGGAGGATTAGCACCAACGCATTTTCAAGTTCTAAGAGTAATATACATGCGTGCATTTAACTTATATACACTAAAATGGTAAAAGATTTTATATTATTAAAGTACTTTAACTAGTTATAGCTAAAATATAATTAACATTACTTTTTAAGTTAGTAATTTGACTTATTATGAATAATTCTTTTATTAGAAGTAAAAATAAAAAATAGCTATATTTACAACCAAACAAAAACACTGTTAAAAATTCAGAAATATTCCGGAATAATATGCTGGAGTTCAAATTTTTTACATATGAACTTCCATCAGAATGTGCTGGAATTTCATAATATGGTGGAGACGTGGAGTTCCAACATAATATGCGGGAAGTTTATATGCAGGAGCTTATAATCTAGCATATTATGCTGAAACTTTCTGTGTGCTGGAGTTCCAACATATATAATATACTGAAAGTTATACGTATGAGCTCCATAACCCCGCATATAATGCTGGAACTTTCCGTATTTTTTTGCAAAACAATGGCTATTTTTCTATGACTTTGCAAACACCAGCTATTTTTTATTTATTAAAAGTCCGAAATCTGTCTAGCTCGTTCTACTTTCACTTTGTTATGTAACCTGATAGTATAACTTTTTTTAAGACTATTAAAGTTTGCATGTATTTGTAGAGCTTATGCTTACAATGTTGTATACGTATAATAAAGAAACCTTAGACCTGACCCACAATAAAAACTACAGCTATTATCCCTACCCTAGAAGAATAAAAAGAAAGAAAAAGAAGAGGCAAAGGAGAAGAGGGAACAACCAAAACCATAAATGTACTGTCTTACATAGGCTTTTATGGCAAAACAAACCAGTTTTCCAGACTAAAACAACTGATTTATAATAGAATCTTGTTACATTTTTATATTATATATATTTCATTCAGAAAGCCAAAAAAAGAAAGCTAGCTATACAATGGGAAGAGGAAAGGTAGAACTGAAGAGAATTGAGAATAAAATAAATAGACAAGTGACTTTTGCAAAGAGAAGAAATGGACTGCTTAAGAAAGCTTATGAACTTTCTGTTCTTTGTGATGCTGAAGTTGCTCTTATCATTTTCTCTACTCGTGGAAAACTCTATGAATTCTGCAGTAGCTCAAGGTATGTTGTCATATATTAATTTACCCTCCAAAACAAATTAGTATATTTTTCTAGTTAGGGCCGCATACTTCACCAGTATAGGCCTCATACGCCTTAATCACATTTTGGATCCTTCCAGACCAATTAATCTTTCATCAATTTTCGATTAACCGTACCAGGTATACTCTCATGTAAGCATTCTGCCAGGTCCGTACTAGAAAAAAAATCGGTCAAGGTCTAAGATGATTCGGTCTTTTTTTATGCTTTTTTATGAAAAAGATGAATCTTGATTTTCTCGAAAATTAGAGATGTCACTGGTAATATATTTCTAATTTTGGCGTATTGATTGAGGGGTGCTTCTTATCGTACCTGTGGTAGGAGAAAAATGTTTTGTGGGTTAAAGTATTTCATATATTTTGCCCTTATTTTGAATGGTCTATACTAAGTAAAATTTGGGAAGAGAAAAGGCTAGCTACCCATTTGTACATGTTGAAACTTTGTCTATATATATTTATTTACCATTATATGGTTATTCTACTTTCCATTTCTTAGAATTTCTGCTACTTTATTTTCCAGTGCTGATTGTTTATTGGTGTGAGATCTGAGTCAGAATTAGATTTATTTTCATGTTAGTGTGTGATACACATAGGTTAAATTAGTACATGAAAGTGGCTAGATGCTGATGAAGCTTTGTTAGAAGGAAAATAAGGTTAAAATTATCTGCTTATAGATGTTCTTTTGGTCATCGTCGTATGTACTATCTTACTCAGACCTAACCTTGTGCGAATATACTGAATATATTATTGTTGATTTAGACGTTCTTTTGGCTGATATTTTCTCTTTAGGTTTCTAGAATGCAATATTACATAAGATCTAGGTTAATTTTCTATCAAGAATCTTGATATATTATCCAAAATTTATCATGAATATATAAGTTTTACGATGACTGTCAACCTACCGTAACTCTCCTCCTTTATTTTTATGTTGGCAAGCTCACGCTGGCTGACGTCAACACCCAGATTGAGGCGTAATTATTATTGTTTACCAAGAATCTTGATGAAACAGATAAAGCGCCAATCTCTGAAAATGAGGGGAGTCTATGATTTTACTTTGGTTATGATTTGATGTGCACCTCCATTTTTCTTTCATTTTATGACACTTTATTTTTCTCAAAGTACAGACACATATAAAGACAAGCGTGACAATCTAATCTACATATAAAGCTGCAAAATTCTTCATATTATAAGCAAATAGAATATCTCAGATTTTATAATCATCACTAATATTGAAATTATAGTAGTCCACTTTACTTTAAGCATGACATAGAGTGAGCTTTGATCAGAATTTATGCATATATTTCGAGCCTTGGTCTAATTAATTAGATTTCCTTTATCTAGTAAGTACTGCTTATTGTTATATGCAGATACACTAATTCATTATATAATTCATTCAGAACTCGTTAATAAATTATATCTGTAATCATATTAACTGAGAACTATCATGCATATATAATAAAGTTGCAGTCTTCCTACGGTAAGAGAGGATTATAAATGGAGTTTATAAAGTTTTATGTAGTGCAAATATTTATATAATTAGTTACAAAAAAAATTACATAATCAAATCACTTATTAGGTATTATAGGTAAATAGCTTGATAACCATTAATTGATATCAATGCAAGGGCCCCTTTCCTTGTGTCAAAGTTATAGATTCATAGCTATGGTTAATTAGTCTTCAAGTTTTTTGTCTCTTCATTATTTTCTTTTAATTCTTTCAGAAGCTTTATCTATTCATTAGTTGTCTAATTCTTTTTTACAGTAGTAAATGATTCTCAATAAAATACTGCATTATTTGACATAGCTTGTTGATTAATAATGTTAGATTTTAGACATTTTATCGTGTATCTTGTAGCATCTTCAGTGTTATAGTCAGATATCGATCTCCACAACAACATCTTTATAAAATAACCATTCATTATAAAACCCATATTTTTTTCGGAATCGATTTTATGTTATGTTATATGATATTAGGAGCGGCTCAAACATATGTGTGGTCTAAAGCCAAAGTTTAAGGTGAGGCCTAAATTTTTTTAAAAAAAATTGTTAAAAGTTTTTTTTAATAATCGATTTCCTCTAATAATTCCTTTTCAATTGATAATACAGCCAATAAATTTAATCTATCTTGAGACGTTGTTAATCTTAGGTAAAATTAACAATTATAATCTTGAAAACTTCTATTCTTTGAGGCAAATGTTATAGAAAAACCCTACTTTTATACGAAAAATACTAAATATTATTTTTTAAATACATATAAATCTATTATTTCTAAAAAAAGGGGCACCCCAAATTCTAAAAAATGGGGCCCCCCAAAATTTGGGTGCCTAAGGCAAAAGCCTTACTTTCTACATTAGAGCCGGCACTGTATGATATATATCCTCTATAACTGCACTTCATGTAGCAACCAAAAAATATCAGAACAAATGAGGTTGTTATAGAGAGCTTTGATTGTTTATAGGATGAAAAGAAGTAATCTAAATTTTTATTAATTGCAAAACAAGACCATAAGTTCTAATTCTTCTGAACTTAGGAAAACCCTGGAAGTCACTGTTTATATGTATATCTCTGATATTACCTTTCTTTTCATTTCAAGTGAACTATATCTCAGAAATAAATACAGAAATATGATCTTAGAGTGCTTCTAATATAGTTAAGAAAACCATACACGCATGTTTATCATTATTTCTTAGGTGTTAAGAAAAGTCAATGATCACTGGTCTGTTTAGAGTCATGGTTGGTGAAATAGATAATTTTCAGATATAGTAATCAAACAAAAGGGAAACATGAACATTTATAACCATTGGTGATTATTTTGCACAGATTATTGACTTTCGAATTGATCGTGACTAATAGGTCGAAAATTGCTCTAAGCGATATGTAACTCTCTTACAACAACAATAATCTAGTAGAGTCCCACAACTGGAGTTTGGGAAGATAGTGTGTACGTAGGCCTTAATCCTACCCTTGAGAGGTAGAGAGGCTAATTCCGATAGACTCACGGCTCAAGAAGATGCAAAGCAACATAGTGTAATAACATTAATCTAAGAACCGGAAAAATAAATGAGAAGTAGTAGTAGCAACAAGCAGTAACAACCGCAAGATATTAATAAACCAATGCGGAAGATAGTAGGAAAGCATCATGTAATACTAGCAATCTAAGAACAAGAAACTATAAGACTAACCCTAAAAATTCCGGTATGGAATAGAAAAACGCTTGACTACCTACTAACCTTCTAACCTAATTTTCGACCTTCACACCCTCCTATCAAGAACCATGTCCTCGTTAACTTGAAGATACGTTATGTCCTACCTGATCACCTCTCCCCAATGCTTCTTTGGTCACTCTCTACCTCTTCTCATACCCAGCAAAACCAATCGCTCACACCTCCTTTCTGGGGCACCTAACTATCTCCCTTTCACATGTCCCAACTATCTAAGTCTCACTTCCCGCATCTCGTCCTTTATGGGGATCACGCCCACCTTTACCCAAATATCTTCATTCCTAATCTTATTCAACCTGGTATGCTAGCTCATATATCTCAACATTTTCATTTCTGCTACTTTCATCTTCTGGATATGGGAGTTCTTGACTGGCTAGCACTCTGCCCCATACAACATAGTTGGTCTAACCAGCACCTGTAGAACTTATCTTTAAATTTTGATGGCACATTCTTGTCAACACAAGACGCCAGATGCTAACCTCTTTTTCATCTACCCCTCCCTTACACGATGTGTGACATCCTCGTCAATCTCTCTATATCCTTGGATAATAGACCCAAGAGACTTGTAATTTTCTCTCTTAGGGATGACTTGTAAATCAAGTCTCGCCACACCCTCTATTAAGTCATTGAACTTGCACTCCAAGTATTCTATCTTAGTCATGCTCATTTGAAATCTTTAGACTCTAGGGTTTGTCCCCAAACCTCCAACTTGTCTTTAACACCGTCTTGCGTCTCATTAGTCAATAGTATATCATCTGCAAATAATATACACCATGACACCTCTCCTTAAATATGGTGCGTCGGTGCGTCCATCGCCAAGGCAAATAAAAACTATGCAAATCCTTCTTTCTTTCCCTGTACTATTCCACTAACCTCCTGAGAAGATGGATGACTTCCATAGTCTAATGTTCTGGCATGAATCCAAACCGGTTCTCGTATATAGACATAGTCCTCCTTACCCTCACTTTCACCACCCTCTCCCAAAATTTCATAGTATTACTAAGCAAATTAATACCCCTATATTTGTTATAATTTTGGATATCACTTTTGTTCTTGTACAACGGAATCGTTGTACTCCATTTTTATTGTTCGGGCATATTCTTCATCTTAAAAATAATTTTAGGTAACCCAGTCATCCATTCTAAGCCTGCTCTACCCACGTGCCTCTAAAATTCCACAAGAATTTCATCAGCCCCAATCGCACCCACGTGCCTCTAAAATTCCACGAGAATTTCATCAGCCCCATCGCACCCACGTGCCTCTAAAATTCCACGAAAATTTCATCAGCCCCAATCGCTCTACCCCTGCTTATCTTACACATAGCCCCCACGACTTCCTCAATATTTATGCGCTGACAATACCTAAAATCACGATGACCCTCGGAGTGCTCCAAATCACCCAGCACAATGTTCTTGTCCCTCTCGTCATTCATGAGTTTATGGAAGTAAGTCAGCCATCTTCACTTAGTCTGTGAATCTTTCATAAAAACTCTGCCTTCCTCGTGTTTGATGCGCCTCACCTGATCCAAATCACGAGCCTTCCTTTCTCTTACCTTGGCTAGCCTAAATAGCTTCTTGTCCCCACCTTTGTCCCTCAGTTCTTCATACAGACAACTAAATGCTGCAGTCTTGGACTCTATGACCGCTAACTCCACCTCCTTCTTAGCTTCTTAAACTCTTCTCTATTCGTCCTTTTCTCCTCCTTGTATGTGCTCTCCACTAATTTCAAATATGCCGTTTTCTTTGCTTCCAGTTTTCCTTGGACCTCTTCATTCCACCACCAGTTCACTTTATGACCGCCGGAGTAACTCTTCGAGACCCATAACAGTTCTCTCGCAACCTCCCTAATGCAGTTCGCTGTCAATGTCCACATACCACTCGCGTCCCGCCACTCTTCCAAGCCCCTATAGCCAGCAACTTCTTACCTAACTCATGAGCTTTGTCCTTAGGAGTTGAAATGAAAGTAGGAGAAATGAGGATGTTGAGAGGTATGTTACTCTCTTAATTAACAACAATAACCAAGATGTGGTTGATATGTAAGTAACAACCCTAATTTATCCAAGATCAAGTAAGGCACGTGTAGAAATAACAGGTAACAAACATATGCCTAACATGTCCTAGTTCTCTTGGTCAAAAACATTAATGAAGTAAATAAAACATTAGATGATGAATGTTTAATTAAGTAAATGAAAGTATACTCACTCAAACATAAATTTTTGGATAAGATGACTACACACTTCTAAATTGGCAAGGAAACATATAGTTGGAAATTTTTTGTGCGGATAAATACTGAGACATCTACATACATACCGCTACTATATATAATAGGTGAAGAAGATATATTTAGGATAAAACTTACAACCATCTGAAGTTTACATCAAACTAATGTATGCTAAGACATTGATAATTCGTTGTAAACACCGGGTGCATGTAAAGTTTTGCCGTTGTATACTATAAACCCTGTACATAGGGTATCTATCCATCAACCATTGAGTATTTGCCTATTCCTATGTCCATTTTGTGGTATTTAATATCTGGTTACAGTTTAGGTAATTAAAGTGAGATCAGTAAAGAAGATTGCCAAAGCTTAAAATTACTGATAAGCTGGGGATTTGTGAGGAGAGTGGTAGCCGGAAGAGAGAATTTTAGCTGCAGATGGCACTGAAGAGAACGTGAATATTGAAGTCAAAATATTTCTAAATAAGTACATGATATTCTTTTTGAGACGGACTAAAAAGAAAAGTATGACACATAAATTGTAACCGGGGAAGTACTATATCGTATCATCTAATACACATAATCACCCTACAAGACTAGCGCTCTAAAAGGTGAAACTTTCAGTAGTACCTATCTTAGTAGGAGCTTTTAGTCTTTTGATTATAGTAGGAATCGCGAGAGAGCATAATGCATACCCCGAGATACCATAGTTTTTTGTTAGTCTATTTATAGTTGCGACTGTTGTTATAATGTACATCTGATTCAATGTCTTATTGTTCTGTAACTTGCCTTTCTAGTATGTCCAAGACAGTGGAGAAATACCACAAATATAATTATGCTGCAGTGGAAGGAAGCCAACCTTCAACAGATTCACAGGTTCGTTCTTCTTCCTCGAGCATGATAATTGCTCAAATTAAAGTTTGTTGAAAATATTGGGAATAGTTCAGTTTTTCACCTGAAAATAGTTAGTAAAAGTTAATGTTGATTACTAACTTTGAGCAAATTGATTTGCTTGCTATGCTTTTGTGAAAACAGAACACGTACCAAGAGTATTTGAAGCTTAAAACAAGAGTGGAAGTGTTACAACAATCTCAAAGGTGAGGAAAAAACTGAGTAGACCAAAACTAGATGTAATTTCTAACTCCAGAGCATTGTATTCCCTCTATTTAAAAGAAAGACGGTTGGTGTACTAAGCTCCTGGTATATGTGGGGTCCGAAAAAGTTCGGACCATATTTGATCTATTGTACGAAACTTTATTTTGGATTTCTTCAAGAGGCTATTCGCATTTCTTGAACCCAAGACCTAGCTCGTGGTCACAGTACTGTAGCAACTATGGTGCATTCTCCATATATTTGTTTTGATCATTTTTCGTAATATATGACCGTTTAACTTTTTCATATTCGTTAGACATATTCTTGGAGAAGATTTGGGACAATTGAACACAAAAGATCTGGAACAGCTTGAACGTCAAGTGGATTCATCATTAAGGCAAATAAGGTCAACAAGGGTACGTACTATGTACTTCAAATGGTATTTACAAACTATATTTTTGGCTCTTATTCATGTTGCAAAACAAGGGTACCCTGCAGTTTCGTCAAAAAATTACACTATATATATAGGTCAAATATTAGATTTTAGATGCATATAACGTATATTGAACACCCTTTGTCGGGGAATTTATTTTTCTTCTTTCAAGTTTGAACACCCTTGGAGAAATTTGTGGCTTCGCCACTGGTACCCTGATATTACTATATTTAAAATGGAAGAATAGCTGTTTAATTATCCAATTATAAGATCTTAAGGTCCCTTTTTAAACTTGTTTTCAGACACAACACATGATTGATGAACTTACTGAACTTCAACAAAAGGTACATATAGTATACTCATATCTAAGAAATCAAGATGATATTATTATTTGCTCAACTGTGTAGGAAATATGACATTTCCTATTTGCTTCTTGTACAGGAAGAATCTCTTACTGAAATGAATAAATCTTTGAGGATGAAGGTAACAATATAATACTGACTAAACTTTTAGTTCTCGTTTGGCCATAGATTTTGGCTTCATTTTTTTGAAAAATATTTGAAAACATTGTTTGTTTATGAAATATGATCATGTTTTGAGATAAAAGATAACAACGAGGACTTTTATGGACCGAAAGGTTAACGACAGTAAATGTAAGACAAATCGCATAAAAAAGAGGCTGATCACATGAGGTTGTTTCCACGGCTTGAACCCTGACCACCTGATCACATGATAACAACTTTACCAGTTATGCCAAGGCTCCCCGTGCAAGGCACAAAAAAAAATGTGGTAGAAAGATAACTTCTTCTTTTTAACTACATTGGTTTGTCTATTGAACTTCTAATTGCAGTTGGAAGAACTTGGTGTTGCCCTTCAAACATCATGGCAATATGAGGGGCAAAGTTTACAGTGTAGACAGCAGCAGCCTGATGGATTCTTTCACCCTGTGGATTGCAATAATACAATGCCTATCAGGTCGTCTTGAGAAACTTCTATATATATATATATATATATATATATATATATATATATATATATATATATATATATATATATATGCATACACACATCCACAATCTCTCTTTTTTCTAATCTCATAGACGTATGAACTCTTTTTTTCCAATTCATGTGACATAAACTCGGCACAGGCGTAATTTAACAAAGAAATGAAAGCTTTTGAAACTTATAATCTTAAAATATCATAACATTTAAGTGGTTGTCAACACCAATTGTTATTCTTTTTTTGATGGACTAATAAGAAAATATTATCACATGTAATTAACTAGAACACTAGAAATATATACTAGGGATGGCAAACGAGGAAGGGTGATGGAGAAGGTGAAATCTTAACCGCAAAAGTTTTAATTTGCCCCACTTAGATGTTTCTTTGTTCTTAACCCGCATGCTCCGTTTAAGTTCTCTTTTTTTTCTTTTTTTTTTTTTTTAACGTCCGACATTTCAAGAAATGGATTCAAGAAATTGGTCTAAAATATTAAAACCTGTAAATTTTTATTTAATCCGCCCTATGCCATGTAGGTGATGTCTATGTTATGTAATGGCGGTGCATAAGGACACATCGGTTGAAGTAGATTATTCTTGTGATTAATCAAAACCCTTTCCCAAACTGTACAAGCTTCTTCCAAAGCATACGGCTTGCATTTGATTTTAAAAAAATATTTAATTAGCACACCCCACCCTATTGCAATCTCTAGTAGTTGATAATTTGAGTTTCAGAGCATTGCTTATATTCTGGATTCGCCTCTTATTTTATAAGCCAAATTTATCCGGTTACAGGTACAATACTGTGCTGCCAGAAGATGCCGAACCATCAACACAGCGTGCTACTGAAGTTGTACCTGGATATCAGTTTGATATTGGAGGGACCCGATTATAGCATAAAGGATTGGGAAACAAAGTTGATGAATGTTAGAGGAAAAAAAAATTAATAAAATGATGCATATCTCTCTTACTCAGAAATAGACTTTCACTATTACTGCTTGAAATATTTACTTAGCGAACTCTTGATTATATATATGCAGAACAGTTTGACATAAAATTAAATGGTTATCCTGTTATATGTTTGTTATTTTCTTATCCCGACCCCTACGAGTGAGCAGAAAAGGGAGGAGGAAATCTATCTTACTCTTCCTTGGTCTCTTCCACGGATCGGTGGATATGAAATAGAATGAATTCAATGACAAAGTCGCCGGTATACTGTGATCCAGATCCAGGAAGGGCCAGACATAAATCGGAAAGAGTCACTTTCCTCATAGGAGAAAGGGTGCGCGCTAAAGCTAGAGCAGCTCTTTTTCGCGATATAGGTGTAATTTAATTAATTCAGAGGTCGACATCAGGTATTGTCCTTCTTCTGCTTTATGTGGATAACATTGCTTTCTCTAGTAATGACTTAGCTTCGATAAATGAGCTAGCCTAGTAAGTAGTTGTCTATTTCGCGTGCCCTTCCTGTACTGACTTATACTACGCCTTTCGTGCGGGTCGGAACTTACCCGACAAGGAATTTCGCTACCTTAGGACCGTTATAGTTACGGCCGCCGTTCACCGGGGCTTCGGTCGCCGGCTCCCCTGTCATCAGGTCACCAACTTCCTTGACCTTCCGGCACTGGTTCATGGTTTCTCTTGGCTATATGGTTTATCATGGTTTATATTTTTCTATCTCTTAAAAAAAGGACAATAGATTTATCATAATTGATTTTACTTTTTACGAAAAGAAAATATTTTTCTTTCGTATTTGGCTAGTCCTTTTTTTTGGAGGAAAAGATTTTGGACTTCTATAAATTGAGGGTCGTTCCTTCTTATTTAGTAGCACCCACAATATTGGCTAGTCCGTAGGAACTACATTAATGTAGTCGCTGTTGATACCCAATTTTTCCCTCATATATTTAAAATGCATATATACTTTCAAAATAGTGCATGGGCGTCAACCAGTATTTTTCCATAATCTTCTGCAATTTAAAAGGATTTTAATTGATTTATTCCACCATTTTATTATCTAAATAATTACTAATTGCATCACAAATAATTTTATAATAATTTTGTTACTTAATTCTATCATTTATATTTATAATTAAGCTTTGATTATTTTATACATAATTATATTTACATCTGTAGGTTATAATTGCAATAATAGCCCATGTATGCATAATTTCTTTATTTGTACACGAAAATGACTCTTTATATTTTTATAATATTAAGTAATTATTTTAAATTATTTTTCATACATAAATAACACTTTTCATCATTTATTAACTATTTTTATTAATTATATTATTAAATTAAATGGGTATTAAAACTATGGCCTCTTTTAATTTGATTTTCGGACATTAGCCCAATAACTACCCCAGCCCAATACTGTAACCTAACCCAATACCCATAACCCAAACCCAATAACCCAATTGTTATAACCCGCACCAACTCCAGATTTAATCCTGGCCGTTGATCTCAGAAGATCAATGGTCCAGAAAATCCTTCCATTTTTAATTAACCAAACGACCTAAACCCTACCCATTTCCCAAATCTGCCGCCTTTGAGACCCCTTCCCTCCTCTCATCTCTTTCACCTTCCTTCTAACCCTAGCCCGCCGTCACTGAAACCCCTTTGATTCATGGGTTCTTTCTTCAACCTCAGGCCTTATCCGGCCTCATATCTCTACTGGTTGTTTGATTTTCATGATACTTGATGGAATCTCAAAGAGATTCGAACGAGATTTGGTTCAAATCTCCCATTTTCTCGATTAATCTGTCTGTGTTCGCTCATACGTCTGTGAGTAATAATATCTTCGTGTTTATGGCTTCAAATCTGTGTGATCTGTGTTCCCTGTGCTTATGTGGTTAGTTTATTTCAAACCACAGCATGTTTATGTGTGATCTATGATTCCTGTTTACTCCTTTCTCAACTGGCATGTTTCAGTTCGTGTTATCTTATTCTGTCTTATAGTTTATTTCGATCTCAGCATGTTTTTCTGTTACTGCTTTCTCAACTGGCATGTTTTAGTCTCTGTTACCCTATTCAATCCTATGTGCTTATTAGTTTGTGATTTCAACGTGCTTCTCTTTGCTATATGCACATATGATTTCACCTAGTGACAAGATTAATTAGGTTATGAAACACTGTATAATCTGTTGTATGTTCCCTGTTCTGCAAACATGTAATATGTTGCAAACTCTGTCTATTAGTTCAAATATCCTGGCTCTTTTGTGATTGCTTAAATGCTAGTACAGTGTCCATGTCTGAATCAATGCCAATCTGTTTGAACTATTTACTAAATAGGGATTCTGTTTGTTCTAGGTGAAATTCTGTTTGCAGTCCTATAATTTGAATCTGTTTGCTCCTAAAAATCAAACTGTTTTCTAAAACTGTCCCCTACCCCCCTATGTACTAGTTTTCAAACATCAACTCTTAGTTACCTAGGTTCCTACCACCCCCAGTGTGAGCACTGCCTAGGGTCCTTGAGACTCCTCCGAACTCTGACACATTGGGGATAGTCTTTCAATCTCTTACAAACTGTTTTTCTAAGTAAGGTTCTGGTGTGAGCATTGCCCGGGGTCTCTGAGGCCCTTGGGAACTTTGACACACCAGAAGCCCAATTTTGTGTATCATGGATGGACCACCTGTATACTTCAGACTTGCTTTGCTTGAAAGCCTGGTTTCCAGGTTAATATTGGGACTGCTAAGGCTCCCTATAGTGTAATGAATCTAGCTATGTAATTTATTCATTCTGCGCTGTAATAATCTCTGTAATAAACAGATCTGGGGTTTATTAGTAAAAGTTGGGGGGGGGGGGGTTTCCTATATCTTTGTTTGAAACTCGGGTAGAAATCCTACCCATAGGTTTATTGGTGATTATGTGAATGTTACTACTTGTTTAGAGATCATGCCTATAGGGATTTCTGATTGCTTTGTTCTGTATTTCACTCGCATGCTAGAAATCCTGTTTATAGGCCCCTTGCATTAGAAATCCTGTCCATAGGATCTGATGTTCTAAACGTCAATACCACACAAGAGGGGGGGGGGGGGTGATTTGTGTGGTACCCAATTTTCGCTCTAGAAGAACTTGGTTCTTCTAGGTGTACTAACTACTACTATTTGCGGAATAATAAGTACATAAAATAAAGAACACATAGATTTTTATGTGGAAAACACCTGGCTAAAAAGGTGAAAAAACCACGACCTACTACTCAGTAGGATTTTCCCAAACTTCCACTAAAATCACTGAGCCAAAACAACATTTACAAAACTCTTTGTAAATCTAAGGATTAACTCTAATCCCGTTGTGGCACACAGCCTCAACTGTTGCGACAACTTCAAGTTAGCTTATAACTTGAACACTCTAGGTACCTAATACAATTGCTTCTATGAAAGCTGAAAGGTACAATTTTAAACCACCTACTACAATTGAACTAGAATAAAAGAAATACACAATGGAACTGATTCTTCTATCTCATTCAAGTAGCTTCAGGAGTGCAAACTCAAATCTCACATAAATTGCTTGCAAAATCGCCTTGCTCTTTTGCTCCTCAATTTTGTTTAACTTCTGCGTATGTGCAATACCTGTAAAAGAGAACAATCACTGTCTTTTAATAGGCTAGTAATCAGAGTTTGGTTGGGACTCAATTGCTGATCTTCTATCGTCATTGAGTCCTTGAAGATCTCAAACTCCAACACTATCTTTATCCGGATTGTGTTCTCTTCATATAAGGAGACTTTCTCCCCTTATCTAATATGCAACCTTTTCGATCAGATCAGGAGATATTGCTGCGTGATCAGTAGGACTAATCTCCTTCCCGTGCATCTCACATGTATGGGTTGATCATGACTGTGCTTCACACGATGGACCTGGTCCATGACTGAGTTCATTTGTCATTCTTCAAAACTTCACCTGTTCTTGGGCCAACAGGATCCATGCACATTTTTAACTTACATGCATTAGTGACCATGTCTATAGGATTCTATCTGTTTGAATAATAACCTTTCCTAGCAACGTGCTTAAAATTCTGCCCACGTGTGATTAATAGATATCATGCCTATAGGAGGTACAAAATCAGTTTCAAACCTAGAAATCATGTCTATTGGATTTAAACTAATAGATATCGTGCCTATAGGGTGAAATCTTATAGAGGTTTAAATCAAGTCAACACTTAGAAATCCTGCCTATAGTGGTTTAAACTAATTAGAAAGCATGCCTATAGGATCTAAAAGGGATAAAACCTGTATTTATGAGTTAAAATCAGTAATTCACTTACAAATCACGTTATAGGTTGTAGATATCATGCCTATAGAGTTCTGTTAATCAGTTTTGAGTTCGATTAATTCTGGTTATCACTTAGGTAAATCCATAGGGGTTACCAATGATTCTGGGCCTAAAATTGTGATATCTTACTACATGAAAATGCCCAGATTCAAGGTTTTAATAAAATCAGTAGGCATATTGAGATGGCCGCCTTAATAAACTACTATCTTGCATTCTACTTTTGCTCATCTAGATATCCTGCCTATAGGATCCTAAATTAACGAAATCTGTTGATTTAACTGCGTGCATTTGTTGTCTACTTGTGGAGGTTTATATGAGCCCTTATTTGCTCCTTACATGATAGTCCTATTTGAATTTTGTTTGTCGCCTAGCTTTTCTTATTTAAGCAACATAGGTCAGTCTAGAACCACCCTAAATAGAGGTCCTAAATACCTCCAGGACCGTAGGAAAGGGACGGGTAGTGCACGCATAAGGCACGAGTTAGAAGCTACTAGAACGCTTAGGTAACAACTGAAAGATAGTAATTGGGTAGTAAAGGAAATGATAGCCCATGCGCTAATGCTATGAGTAAAACCCCGACTTATGGGAGTTGCAAAGCATTGCATGGAATGATCCTATAGGCTAAAAAAACTTAGGACCACCCCCTATACACCTGTGTAAAAATAAGTTGAATATTGTATCTGTCCCAATATGGTTCTTCCCTTTTAAGACTAATTCGCTTAATTTATGTTCGGTTGGGACCCACTGTTGTGGACCTCGAGGGGTGCCTAACCCCTTCCCCTCAAGGTAATTTCGAGCTCTTACCTGATCTCTGGTGATGTAAACTGGTTAAATGAGTTAACTGTTCTAGGTGCCCTAACTCACCTTAATCCGTTAGGTGGCGACTCTTCAAATCCCTTACCCCATTCCAAAAGGAAAGGAGTTGTCCCAGAAATGTCGAAACCCGATTTCGCGAGAAAAAGGGGTTGCGACAGCATGGCAACTCTGCCGGGGATATCTTTAGGCTCTTTCCATAACAAACTTGTCTGTGAATTAGTCTTTAAGCATGTCTTTATTATTCCGTTAATTCTTGCACACCCTTTCACATTCTATGTGGATTTATTTGCCTATCCTTATTCATTTATGATTTTCCTCCCCTGCTTTATCACTTTTTCTATGGAAACTGACTTGTCTCCTTGTTTTTCTTTTCTTAAATGTCTTTACAATTATTAAATACCGCATTTTATCATTATTCATCATGCAAATACTTGACAACGTGTTATTTTCTTTTGCATAACTCCATGCTCAACATCATATTCCACTCGTGCGTATTAATACCATAGCGGCACTTGATGAGTGTTCGCGCTCTTCCTAAAATCACCCTTTAAATTCGGAAAGGCTTATTTGCGGTAAATTTAGTCGATCAATGGTGCAGTCCACGGTTCCGTGCCTTTCGCCCTCAAGTTGTCCGCTTAAGGGTACCAGTCTAGACTTCTATAGAAACCTTGCTCTGATAAATAACTATACATGCATCGTGGTCAAACCTAGCCGGGGTTAATATGCTGTCCACATAATAACCCCCTAAGAAAGCCTTGTCCAAAGTCCATCAGGATTTACTTAATCCCAACGGACGCAATCACGATATGTGCATTATTTGGAGACATAAATGCCGACATGCTAATCGTTAATGTGTAAGTAGTCGAATCCGGAGGGGCAAGGGTCTAACTCTGTTTATTTTGCAGAAAATGAGCCACGAAGTCCCAGGTTCGGCATGGTCCGAAGTATACCACCGTTGTTGTTGGATTGGTGGGAAAATCTTTCGCCAAGCGATAAAAATCACGTGAAAAGGGTTCTTGGAAATTTACCATCTTTATTGGACATCCAACCAAACAACATGTTGACCGAAGCTGCTACTATGTTCTGAGACAGAGAAAAAGCTGTATTCCATTTTGGTGACATAGAAATGACTCCTCTCCTGGAGGAAATCGGAGGGTTCGCTGGATTACCATGGGATAGTCCCGGTTTACTAGTACCAAAAATACCGCAATACAAGGGGGTTTCTGAAAATGATGGGCCTGAGAAAGAATGAGGACTGGAGTGCCCGAAGAAGTCTTACATACCCTTTGAATTCCTCTATGAACGATACGGACACATCAAATCTTACCGTATCTTTCATGACGAATTCTCCATCACTTCCCTAGGTTGGATTCATCGCACGGTTTTTGTATTCATCATCTGCTTTCTGGGTATGATAGTATTCCCAAGCCAAGGGGACAGAACTCACACCAGGTTGGCCATGGTAACTAGAGCTTTAATGGAGGGAATTGAGGGAAAAACCTATACTATTGTCCCGATGATCGTAGCAGACATATGCCGGGATCTAAATCGTTGTAAGAAGGGATTCAAACAATTTGAGGGTTGTAACTTGTTACTACAGATTTGGTTGTTAGAATATCTTCAGAGGGGTCAATACCGCCAAGAGTTTCCACGAAGACCATGGAACGATCACATCGCTTTCTACCATCCTAAAAGAATGACCTTTATCCCAGACAGATTTGCACAGCCGGAGAACGCCACAGAATGGGCAAAGTTTTTCAACAATTTGACAGAGGACCAAGTTCACTGGATGTTCCTGTGGTTCCCTACCGATGAATTCATCATCAGATTCAGGGACGTTCCGTATTTAGTGTTGATTGGGTTGAAGGGAATATATCCCTATGTTCCTATCAGGATTATGAGACAAGCTGGTAGAAAACAAGTCATACCACGAGTCTCCAAAATGAGTCAATACATAGCCGATTTTCAGGGTGACGCCATTCCATACAAATGTGAGGCCCGACACATGTGGCACTTGAAGATTATCGTGGAAAGGATACCATCGAGCCAGATCGATATCACACCGGTCATGTGTACTTCTACCGCTCATGGTTAGAAGATAACATAGCAGGAATATTCGAGCCAAGGGTTGGTCAAGGAAACAGGGTCATAGATGAAGTCGTTGAAGCACAAGTGAAGTATGAGAGGATACGCAAGAGGGTCCTTGAATCCGAAGCCAAGCATCGGGAGCAACACAAGTTCGATATGGAATCAATTAACGAGTGGAAAGAAATGGCTACAAGGTCGGCAGAAAGGTTGGAGTACTTGGAGCAGGGTCTAATGGAACTCGAAGGGAAGATGAGGAAAAGGGTCGTAGATTGTCAGAATGCAGAGGGCAATGAAGGAGGACATCTAGCAAGGGAATACCTGCTGCTGGATATGCACGACCTGGGGAACCTAATTGATGGAGCCAAGAGGGCCAAATATGGATAAGGTCCCTAATCAGGTCCAACCCTACACCACTACAGAGTGGCAAAAGCGGTCGATGCAGCTTTTACCCGAGAAGGTCGAGATCGAATCCACAGGGAGCTAGTAATAGTTTGGAATTAGGTTCCTATCTACACTAGCAATGTGCAAAGTAATTGTTTACACATCTAAACATGCTTTGATAGTTCACTATTCTAAATTAACACTAATGATGCAGGAAATTAGACTAAGTATGATGTCTTTTTATAGAGTTTTCTTAATTGATGCAAAGGCACTAGGGAAGCGACTTCCCCTAGGTGAATATTTAATGGGTTCTAATACCTAAGGCAAAATTGTTATGTTTGGGTTCGTGATATGGCTAATGCACGAAACTAATCACTCTATACCTCTCGGTAGTTTGAGTGACTTTGCCCTAATTGACTTTTTCAAGAGCAATTGGGTGTCAAATTTGTACAAGCAATGTAGGCTCAAGTCGGGTATTACTATCTCTAGGTTTAACACTTTAATTGGGGCTATCAATCTCTTCAATACGCCCCAATTCCTTGTTGGCCTGATTTTCCTAGACTCAAGCTCTCTTTCTTAAGAAGGGCCCAAGTCAAAAAAGCACAAATTAGTGTTTGAACCACTAATTCAACATGGAAAACACAAATCAAGCCAAATACCAATCACCCATAAACAACTAAGCCCTAAAATAAGAGACCCATCAAATACCCACACTAGGGTTGAGCCACAACCCTAGCTGATGGGTCTAGCTACTCATAATTGAAGAAGAAATCATAGATTTAGATGTAGATTGATCCATAAAATATAATTACAAGATAAAGTACTGAGATTAATTGCTAAACTAGCTATGAAATTACTCAAAAAGGTAAAAATACGGCGTTCACGTGCTCATCTACAGTAAGATAACCTAAAAATCTGAAAAAGTAGTATTTATACACAGCTAAATTTTCCAGACAAAAATTCCCCCGATGGAGGTACTGCGGACCGCGGTAAATGAACCGCTGTAGCGGTGAGGCTACCGTGGCCGCATAAAATCCATTGCGGACTGCGGTCTTCAAATATTTGGCTTAACTACAGGTTCTCTGAACTTCTTCTCCGTGGACCGCGGTTAACTGACCGCTGTCGTGGTGGAGGCACCGTGGTCGCATAAAATCACCACGGACCGCGGTAGCTTGAATTCCAAAAATGCCAACTCTCTGAATCGTTGCCACCGCGGACCGCGATAAAAGGACCGCGGTCGCGGCGGTCGCGGTGAGTCTTCTGTGACCACGGTGGATTTTCCGCTGTAGCGCTGCTTTGACTTGGCTTTGAATTTGTGCAGGTTTCACTCCTTTTTGAGCCGGTTATGACATCCTTGTCTCCTTTTGACCAAACATTGCAAACAAGCACAACAAGTTAGCTTTTTGGGAATACTTGTACACATTTTAGTCCAAAACTCAAGCAAAAAGGAGCATAAACTAGACTAGAATCCCTAGTTATCAACTCCCCCAAACTTAAGCGTTTGCTTGTCCTCAAGCAAAGAAAGTAATTCCCACCTCCTGAAGATACAAGAAAGGAAAATTCAGTTGTTCTAAAGTAACCTCATCAAGAATCAATTGGGGCTAACAATTACCCTCAACTCAAATGCATTATCAACAATACACAACCTTTTAGTACCATGGCTATAGTACGACACGAAAGCATCAAGAGTTGACTCAACTCATCAAGGAAACTCTTTCTGCTACATTGGTCGCTGTGGAACCCAAACTCATACTCCTCCACTCTCCATAAGGAACCTCACTTTTAGATTGTAGCACTCAGAACGAGGATTGTAGAAAACACACTCATCTCTCTCAAAGGAAGGTCACAAGTCCGGCTCTAAGTACCATAAGCTTGCCCCTTATGTGAGTCACCACTATTGTAAGCTCGCCAAACTCAAGATCATATAGGGCTTTTGTGGTAATTTAATGAGGATTTTGATTCAGGGTAGGATAAATTGGTCTAAGAAGGTTTCATTTTCCCTTAAGCACTTCATTTGCTTCATTTTGGCACATATTTTCTTGACTCTTTGAGTCATTTACTTCTTTAGAGGTTAGAGAGACACACTGTCCCTCTTTCTTGATCATTTCAATTCTTTTTCTCCTTTCCAACCTTTCCATGCCTTTCATCCTTTTGTTTTTATTGAATCCCTTCATTTCATCTATATTCACCTTCTTTTTGACTTTTCGTCTTTTCTTTTTCTTTTCTTTTATTTTTCTTTTCTTCATTTTGTACCTTTTATCACTTTTGCATTCCTCGTCTCTCCCCCTACTTATGTTTTTGCCTTGTGCTAAGGAAAGATAGGGTGCCAAGAAAGGGTCATTTCAGAACGGATAAAGGCTTTTATCATGGTTATTGAAAGAAAAAGGACTATGGCTCAATGGGGTTGACTAGGATATCAGCATTGGTAGGCTATGGATGTTTTCAAGTCACAATTAGGATCAAGGAGAGCCAATAATCACTTCTCAAGTCGAGCTTCACTTAGGATTTCGCGTCAACAAACATTCAGGGCATGTTCTAGACTTATTGGCACGGGACTTGGACTTGCAAATCAAAATCTCACCACACAAGCTACAAGGTTGCTAAAGAGACAGAGTCGGGGGCCCACAAAAACCTTAGCTATGATTTGAGCAACGCAAATGGTCCCGAAAAACCACTTAATGATTTGTTAGCCAACACAAGAGTCTTAAGGTCACAGCTATCACCATCCTACACACCAATTCGTTTCTGACCATAAGGTCAAAGGCAAATGTGCTAGGCCCAAGTGAAGCTTTGCTTGAGGTACTAGTACTCACTAGCTACTATTTACACAAAAACGAAAAGAAAACAGACTCAAACTCTTAAGAAGGTTGTCATGCCATCCATCATCGGGAAGAGCCACCCGGTTCACACAAATTCCGCCTTTGGAAAGAACCGTAGAATTAAGAAAACCAAAGGCTTATTGAACAAAAACTCATAAAATAAGAAGCTACGAACAGAAAAAGAAGCTACTAAAATGAAATAAGAAGCTATGCTTTTCAGGAAAATTACGAAAGAAGTTATGAAAGAAAATACGTAAAGTAAACTAAATATGTACAATAGGGGGTTTAGACGAATATACAAGAGAGGGAATGAATATATACAAGAGAGAGTAACTTTATATACAAACCAAGATTGCAAAATATGAAAAGTGAAATAACTGGTAAAATTATATACATACCAAAAGTGAGAAATAAAGCATAAAAAGGGAAAATAGTATCATAATTACATTCCAACTACCAATGTCATCAAAGTAGGGCTACCCCCTCAAATGAAAGCTAGCATTGTCCTCAATGCTAACTAACCAAAAATAAGCTCAAAAAGAAGGATAGAGAGTAAAGAAAACTTCATATGGGTCCTCCATCTGCATGGGGTCATGTGCCTGGGTCCCTGGGTCCTGTGATTGCTCGGGTTCCTGTGACTGTATCCCTATATCCTGTGACTGCTCTGGGACCGGTGGCTGGCTGGAAGCACATGTATCCTATGGGTCCTCCAACTTAATCTCTGCATCATATACCTTTGGAATCACTCTCCTCTTCTTGGGCGCTCTCTCCAACTCCCGCTCCTAAACCTGCTCAGTCTGAGCCGCTGAAGGCTGATCATGGAGTAGTAGCTCCAATGGCAAGTGATCAATTGCCTTCATCTTCTCCACTTCTCCCCTCAACTGCTTCACCGACTCCTTCGAGGCCCGAGTCATTCTCAGCTTCTTTGTCTGTTCACTCAGCTTCTGAAGTGATTTTCCTTGCACTGCTAGAGCCTCCATTATAATCTTCTGGTTGTCCAGGAGCTTCTTTTGGTTGTCCAGAAGCTCCTTGAGAGACTCCTCTACAGAAGCTGGCACATGCGGTTGTGGCGGCACTGACTGGGCTGCCACTGAACTAGATAGCACAGACAGCTTAGAAGTTGCTGCCTGCATCTAGTTGTTGATACTGGAGTGTGTTTGGCTCAATCTGTGGGCAGTCAATGGGTAGGCTGAGGAGGATGGAATATATGGAGGAGTGGAAGTAGATGGTCCGGGTGTGGGAATTGGTATGGCAGGGGAAGGCTGGGAAGCAGAGACTACTACTACTGGCTCTTCAGACTGGCCAGTAGAAGTAGTGGCTTTGCCCTTGGATTCTTTGGCTTTGGGGTTGTCCTCAGCCTTGAGGCTGTACCATGAAAAAGGCATCTTGTGTTTCACCTTCACATCAAAATTTCTTTTCTCCACCTCCTGATCCTCCAAATACATTGTAAGGAAGTTCGGAAAGGGATATGATCTATCACCCTCATTTACCACCCTGGTGATCACCCTAGAGATAACATTCCTGACATTGGTCGGGTACCCCGCCATAATAGCCGCCACTAATATCACCCTGGAGACCGGCATGGTGTTTTCATGGGTAGTGGGGTCCAACCTGCTGCATACAAAAGTTTCCCACTCCATTGCCTCAAAGTTTAGGGTTTTCCTCAAGTTAGGAACCCCTGCAGTCAACCATGCTGGGGTGGTGCCCGGGATAGCCAGTATGATGCTAACCACGGGCGGGATGCCTCATCCAGTGCCACCTTCTCCAAGTACAATGCTTCATCTTCCTCATTAAAGCCTAGGTAGTCATTGATTGTTTTCCTATCAAATTTCACTTTCAGGTTCCGCACCTTAGTCACTTTTGTATCCTTCTTAATGTGGGAGACATTGGCATAGAACTCCTTGACTAAGTTCTTATTTGCATCCACCACCTGGCTGGTGAAATAGTCCCATCCCAATCGCTCCCTGAATTGCCTCTTCACGTTGGGGTTGTGAGGCAGAAGATCCCTCTCTATGAATTGGCGCTCAAGAATAAGTGACCTTAGAGGCCACCATTCCCGGAACTTGTGGTATGCCAGCTCACTGACAAACCTCCTTCGCCACACTTCAGGGTTTCTAGTTCTTTCCACACCTCCGATTTGAGGTACACCCCCTCCCTCTTCATCCGGTACCTCATCGTCACTGGGATCCTCTCCAGGTGACGAAGATGTAGGTGAGGTAGAGCCCTCAGATGACTCAGAAGACACATGAACTGAAGCACGAGTAGTAGGAGAGTCTGGAGGTGTAGGTTCATCTCTCAGGCGGAATCTTCCCGGGAGTCAGCAACATGAGTAGGCACGGAATCAGACTCTGATGCCTCCCGGGAGGGCACATACTCACTTCCCGTGGATTGGGAAACAGCTCTGTCTGCAGCTTTGATATTGTTCCTCAGTTCCCCAATGGACTTCCGAACTGTTGGGGTCAGTTTGATCTGTCCTCGTCCCCTACCACGGGAGGACTCCCCTCTTCCTTTTTGTTTGTCACCACCTCCTCTAGATTTAACCATTGTCTACAAGTAACATCAGTTTGAACATTGTTAGTATCAATACCAAAAGAATCAGTGCAGAAAATCATGTGAAACAGCTGACCGCGGACCACAAAAAATACACCGCGGCCGCGGTGATGTGGGATTCAGACTACCCACTTCTCTGATTTAGGAGCACCGCGGACCGTGGAAAAAGGATCGCGGCTGCGGTAAGGCACCGTGGACCGCAAAAAATCAACCGCGACCGCGGACACTCAAAATGACCTCTCTGAAGTTCATCATCGCGGACCACGAAAAAATCCATCGCGGCCGCGGAGAGGCACAGCGGATCGCGGAAAAACAACCGCGGAGGCGGTAATCAAATTAAAGCACAGCCGACCTAGGGTTTCTAGTTTTCATGCATTTTAGCATTCACATCAAAATTATCAATCCCCCTAGGTAGTCAATTACCATTTCTAACTAATTTAAATCTAATCTAATTAACAATACGGACTCCTAAGTCTAAATTAAAAGAAAAAAGAAGAAAAAGAAGTGAAAACTAGCAATTTAAAAGAAAATAAGAACAAATTAAAGACTAAGGTTTGATTGGAATTACCAGATGTGAAGTAAGAGACAAGTGAAGATCAGTTCTTGAGTTTGTGCAAATTAGGGCGTGATGAACATTGTTCTATAGTGATGGAGAGTGCAAGGAGCAAAAAGTGTAAAAGGAGGTCTGAGGGTCTATTTATAGAAAAACCCTGGGACCCACACAACTTACGTACCGCGGTTGCGAAAAATCAACTGCGGACCGCGGTTGTGAAGCTTAGAAGGGCTATTGATTGGAGACCACCGCGGACCGCGAAAAATGCACCGCGGTAGCGGTAAGCCACCACAGCCGTAGTTGAAACTTCAGAGAACCTCCATTCTGGACCTTTTAGCACCGCTAACCGCGGCCAATTTCTGCCTCTGCGGTAAGCCCATCGCGACCGCGAATAATGCACCGCGGCAGCGGTCCAAACTTCAGAGAGTGCTAAATTCTTCCAACTTAGTCCTGCACTGAATCAAAGCATCCCTACACACATCTCCCAACCAGTTAGTCCAAAAACAAATCCTACACTAAGAAGAAAATCAAAGAAGAAAGAAGTAAAACACATGGGTTGCCTCCCAAGAAGCTCCTGATTTAACGTCGTGGCACGACGCAGGTTACCATCAATCACTTGAGATGGATTATTGCCACCACGTGGTTGTCATCAAACTTGCCAAGATAGTGCTTGACTCTGTGCCCATTAACTCTGAAGATCTAACCATTTTTGTTTTTCAAATCAAGAGCAGAAAACGGAGTCAGAAGAACCACCTCAAAAGGTCCACTTCATTTTGACTTAAGCTTTCCCGGAAACAGACGTTGTCGACGCCCCCTTTTTCTTCCAAAACGGAGTTCGGAATCGGGTATACGACATTCGGGAGGACAACTCTATTCCCTTGCGAGAATTGGGTTTTTTAGTTTGAAGAGTCGCCACCTAATGATTATAGTGCATTAGGACACTTTAAGGAAGAATTTGAGATGAAGAACCAGAGTTTGGGTAAGGGCTAGAAATTATCTCGAGGGGAAGGTGTTAGGCACCCCTCAAGATCCACTAGTGTGGTTCCCGGCCATGCTACAATTGTGACTTTGAATGCAAACAAACAAGTAAACAAGCAAGCATTGCAAATACGAGAAAACTATTACAAATAAGGAGCACAAAAGGTTAAAAAAAGTGCTGAATTGTAGGGAAGGAGCGGTTTAGTTAAAAGTGTAAGTAGGAAGAAGTCAAGTACTTAGTGCGAACAATCTGAAAATTATGTGAAAAACAGAAGTCGAAAGTGCAACAGCTTTTTAAGATTCAGAAAATTGTTAAACTAATAAAGAGGGAGGGGGTCCTAGGTTTATATATTACATGGATCATTCGCACAACACTGGTACTCAATTGTACGCATAGTGTTATCGTGTAATCATCATCTCCATGTCTACCCTTTCCCACCCCGTTAAGGTATTGGAGCGCGGAATGGTATCGTTTGCCTATTACATGCTATTACCCGTCCCAAGCTATCAGTCCCGGGGCATTAGGACTTCTAATCCTAAAAGGGAAAGAAAGGGATGGGGGCCTTTATGGAGTTTAAAGGACAAAAATTCTAATCGACATTCAAAAACAAGTAACAAGTAGGGGGAATGAACAGACAAACAGGTAAGGCTCACATAAACCCCGTAAATCAGATAACATATAGTTTAGCATGCCTTTACACATACTGGTTTAGTCTTTAAAATTAAAAATTAAGCAGCGAGCGGACTGGTTCGATACATACGTTTAGACAGGAAGCCCACATTAGGCAACTTGGATCCAATTGTCAGAACTTAAGGTATTTTAAGCGAGTGATTTAGAAAGTACTGGTTCTAGAAAAGTAGTCTAATGCCGGAAAGTACAGACTGCAGTCAGTTTAGAAATAAGTTTTAAGAGAATCATGAGTATAAACCATAAAAGGAGTTCCAGAGTCAGAAATACTTAAGGAAAGAGTAAACTGCAGAACTGTTTTAAAGACAATTTCAGGAAGACCAAAACTTAGTTGGAAAATGTTAGGCAGA
>NC_032000.1:17059891-17114469 GCF_001879085.1 Nicotiana attenuata | reverse complement strand
GACCTCCACCAACGGACGATTGATTGATAAGCTTTTCATCATGTTAATAAATTTCTTAAACTGGTTCTCATTTTTCTGATTCGCAAGCCTTTGGGGGTAAGGTGGAGGAGGCCTTGGCAAAGGAGCCTTGGCTTTAGGCATAACCGCTTTCGACATGTCTATTACGTGTTCCCTAGACGGGTTCACGTCATTCTGAGTCTCCACCTCATTATATTGGATATCAATCCTCACTTCCTCATTCAAGTGCTCATAATTCGCATTCTCAACCACCAAAGGGATATCATCCTCTTGCAACTCAACTTCATTACTCAAAATTTCCTTTTGTTTGGAGGCATTCACATCACCACCTCGACCGCTTCTTGTAGTTACCGCCATTACATGCCCGGTATTGTTCCCACCCTTTGGGTTGACCACCGTATCACTAGGTAGAGCCCCCTTAGGGCGAGTATTCAAGGATTGTGAGATTTGGCCAAGTTGAACCTCCAAGTTTCTGATTGAAGTATTGTGGGATGCTAATTAGGCATCAGAGTCGGCGTTCTTTTTCATCACCTGTTCAAACATCATTTCGATCCTCCCTATTTCATTGTTTGATGAGCTAGGACCGTGGGATGGAAATGGAGGTGGGTTGTTTGGTTGTTGATACATCGGGGGCCTTTGAAAGCCTTGCCCCGATTTCCTTGATTGCCATTGTTCCAACCACCCTGATTGTTGTTTCCGCCCCAATTGTTGTTGTTACCACTCCAGTTGCCCTGGTTGTTCTGATTGCCTCAATTCTGATTTTGGTTATTGTTCCCCCAGTTGCTATTCCCTTGATGTTGATTCCCCCAATTGCCTTGGGATCTCCATTGTTGTTGGTTAGAGGCACTGCCCATTTGGCCTTGATAATTGTTCACGTACTAGACTTCTTCATTCTGCTCATCATACCCATCATCTTGGTTGAGCCCACCACTATCTTGGTCATATTGATCCGTACTCCCTTGGATTTGTTTACCTCTTTGTCTCCTTTTATTGACCAACATGTTGACACCCTCCATAGCATTTACTTGACGTGGTGCTTGAACTTGCTGTAATTGTGCCTTTGCTAACTGGTTCATTATTGTTAGCTCCGCTATTGCCTGACCATGGTCGTGAAGCTCTTTATGCAAGTGAATGACCGTGGGATCACCCTGTGGCACATTAGCTCGGCTTTGCCAAGCTGAGGAAGTGTTCGCCATCTCATATAATATCTCACAAGCCTGATCATACAGTGTGTTCATGAAATTGCCCCTGGCGAGTTGGTTCACTATGCACTGATTTGTTGTGTTAATGCCACGGTAGAATGTCTGTTGTATCATTGCCTCTGTCATATCATTGTTTGGACATTCCTTTACCATAGTCCGGTATCTCTCCCATATCTCATGAAGTGGTTCGTGGGGCTCTTGTTTGAACACCAAGATCTCATCTCTCAAAGTCTCCATATGGCCCGGCGAGAAAAATTTTGCTATGAATTTACCCGCCAACTCATCCCATATATGGATGGTGTGGTTGGGAAGTCTCTCCAGCCAATCCAATGCTTTCCCTCGATGTGAGAAAGGGAATAATCTCAACCGCAAGGCATCCTCTGATACATTTGTTTGCTTGCTCCCCCAACAGGTATCAACTAAGCCTTTAAGGTGCTTGTACGCATTCTGATGGGGAGCAAACGTGAACTACCCTCGCTACTCCAACAAAGTCGACATCACGTTGGTAATTTGAAAATTGCCCGCCCGAACCCGGAGTGGTACAATTGCACTGGCGTAGCCCTGGTTAGGAAGCACCCGAGGTACGACTCTTGGAGGAGGCGGGGGAGGGTCTGGAATATTATCATTGGCCTGTCGGCCTCTCCTTTGTCCTTGAGGTACTAGAGGTACCTCTTCCTCTCCATTATCATCAACCTCCTCCCCCGGTGGAATATCTCCAAGAGGTGCATTGTTTGCCATTTTTGTACATGAATTGATGATTCACCCAAGTCAGTAGACTAGAAGGAAATAAAAACAAAGCACAAAACTAAATAGATAGATAGCCAAAACTGTTTAGCTCCCCGGCAACGGCGCCAAAAGGTGATCAGGTCCAACCCTACACCACTACAAAGTGGAAAGAGCGGTCATGCAGCTTTTACCCGAGAAGGTCGGGATCGAATCCACAGGGAGCTAGTAATAGTTTGGAAACTGGTTTCTATCTACACTAGCAATGTGCAAAGTAATTGCTTACACTTCTAAACATGCTTTGATAGTTCACTATTCTAAATTAACACTAATGATGCAGGAAATTAGACTAAGTATGATGTCTTTTTATAGGGTTTTCTTGATTGATGGAAAGGCACTAGGGAAGCGACTCCCCCTAGGTGAATATTTAATGGGTTCTAATACCTAAGGCAAAATTATTATGTTTGGGTTCGTGATATAGCCAATGCACAAAACTACTCACTCTATACCTCTCGGTAGTTTGAGTGACTTTGCCCTAATTGACTTTTTCAAGACCAATTGGGTGTCAAATTTGTACAAGCAATGTAGGCTCAAGTCGGGTATTACTATCTCTAGGTTTAACCATTTAATTGGGGCTATCAATCTCTTCAATGCGCCACAATTCCTTGTTGGCCTGATTTTCCTAGACTCAAGCTCTCTTTCTTAAGAAGGGCCCAAGTCAAAAAAGCACAAATTAGTGTTTGCAACCACTATTCAACATGGAAAACACAAATCAAGCCAAATACCAATCACCCATAAACAACTAAGCCCTAAAATAAGAGACCCATCAAATACCCACACTAGGGTTGAGCCACAACCCTAGCTGATGGATCTAGCTACTCATAATTGAAGAAGAAATCATAGATTTAGATGTAGATTGATCCATAAAATGTAATTACAAGATAAAGTACTGAGATTAATTGCTAAACTAGCTATGAAATTACTTAAAAAGATAAAAATACGGCGTTCACGTGCTCAGCTACTGTAAGATAACCTAAAAATCTGAAAAAGTAGTATTTATACACAGCTAAATTTTCCGGACAAAAATGCCCCTGACGGAGGTACCGCGGACCGCAGTAAATGGACCGCTGTAGCGGTGAGGCTACCGCGGCCGCATAGAATCCATCGGACCGCGATCTTCAATATTTGGCTCAATTGTAGGTTCTCTGAACTTCTTCTCCGCGGACCACGATTAACTGACCGTTATCGCGGTGGAGGCACCGCGATCGCATAAAATCACCGCGGGCCGCGGTAGCTTGAATTCCAAAAATGCCAACTCTTTGAGTCATTGCCACCCCGGATCGCGATAAAAGGACCGTGGTCGCGGTATGTCTTCTGCGCCCGCGGTGGATTTTCCGTTGTAGCGCTGCTTTAACTTGGCTTGGAACTTGTGCAGGTTTCACTTCTTTTTGAGCTGGTTATGACATCATTGTCTCCTTTTGACCAAACACTGTAAACAAGCACAACAAATTAGCCTTTTGGGAATATTTGTACACATTTTAGTCCAAAACTCAACCAAAAAGGAGCATAAACTAGACTAGAATCCCTAGTTATCAGTCCCCCGGGCCCAAGTAGATTAGGTTTATCCGTTTTGAGTCATTTTGGAATTCAAATGTATTAAGGCAGATGCGATTAGTAACTCATTTATTTATCATCATTTTAGGTTCGTCCTATTGTCACGACCCCAACCGGCCCGGTTATGATGGCGCCTCTCGTGAAGACAAGGCCAGCCGACACAACACTCACATTAGCCCTTTAAGCATTAAGAATCATTTCTAAGCCTTTAATTGAATAATATTTCATAATAACTTCTAGAATAACAGTGCGGAAAAAAATACAAGCCCGACCTCGGGGTGTCACTAGTCATGAGCATCTATCAAGGTCTGCATACAACAAGAAATCTAAAATAGTGTACTAAATACAGTAATAACAATGTGAGGAAGGGAGCGGTGCTGCGAACGTCATGCAGCCGCCTGCTAATTCTGATAACTCCGCGCCTGAGCAAATCAACACCCGCTACCGGGTTCCGATATACCTGAATCTGCACACGAGGTGCAGGGAGTAATGTGAGTACTCCAACCCAGTAAGTAATAAGAGTAAATAAAGACTGAGCAGTAGGAAACAATGAATCCACATTCACGTCAGGCTCAATAAACACAACATGCTTTCAAATCATAATACGTGTCAACCTTCCCTTTTGAAATCCAACTTTTAGTAAAAATCATTTTTTTGAAATACTTTCCAGCAATTCCACTAGGGGTTTAATACCATTTAAAGTAATAATAGAGATTAAAGCCATAATCGGACCCTCGGGCAAAGCATAGTTTGTAAAACAGCCCCTCGGGCAAAACAGTAATCATAAACACTTCATAACTTGAAAACCTCGGTGGAAATAACCAAATGCCAAATCAGTGATTAATTTCTGAACATCTCATAAACTCCAGTTTAAATAAAAGTTGTTTTAAAACATTTGTTCAACTTTCGGACAGAGGCTCAATATAAAGATGAGTGAAAACAGTCAATAAATCAACATATTCGATAGAAACTCGTTTTAAAGAGGAGTGAAATCAATAAGTTCATAAACAGGCCTCTCAGGCAAACATCACTCATATGCATGTATATATCTATAGCCCCTCGGGCTAGCCTCTCCGTCACTCGTGACTCAACTCTTACCAATCAGTACTCGTACTCAGCACTCACGCTCAATAGGTATCATATAGTAAGTGCTGCGGCGTACGAGCCNCTGCGGCTTGCAGCCCGATCCATAGATATATAATCCTCACGACTAGGCCCTCGGCTTCTCTCAGTCATTAACCTCACCATCAGACTCTCAGTATATCTCAGTCATCAATCTCACAATCAGACCCTCGGTCTATCTCAATAAAACAGAGAACTCAGCCCAAAACAGTTTCCACATTTTAAGGATATAGTGATAAAGCCAGACTTGAGTAATAAACATATAACACATGACTGAGGACATGCTTTCAACACATTTAGAATGAGGATAGATAGTAAAAATGCCCCTAAGGGTCTCCACAAGTCGGCACAAGGCCCCAAACACGGCATACAACCCAAAATAAAATAACATCAAACAATTAACTATCAAATACGCATTAGAGTACTCGTTCGGGAAGGACTAGGTCACAATCCCTAGCGGTGCTCTACCCCACGCTGGCCATCTAACGTGTAAGTCACCTCAAAGTAACACAACGATGTGTAATCCAGGGTTTCAAACCCTCAGGACAGTATTTACAATCATTACTTACCTCGAACCGGCGAAATCTCTAGCAACGCGATGCCTTTTCCCCTCAAATCAGCCTCCACGCGCATCGAATCTATCCAAAATCAGAACGAATACGTCACAATATGCTAAGGGAACAAGGCCCAAGCGAAAGCAATCGAAAAATATCAAAGATCTCGAGATTAGCAAAACTCGAGCCCCGGGCCCACTTCTCGAAACTCAGAAATTTTCACATCAATAGGTTCCTTATCTCGCCATGAGTCCATACATATCAAAAACTCTCAAATCCGACCTCAAGTGGCCCTTCAAATTCTAATTTAAAATTTCAAAAATCCCAAGCCCTAGTTCTTCCCTTTTTAGGTAAATTTTCATGAATTTCTAGGTTAATTTCACAATATAATCACGTTTTTGGTTCATAAAACTTACCTCCAGTCAATCCTCTTCGAATCCCTCTTCAATTTCTCCCAAAGAGCTCTCAAAATACTCAACAATGGAGGAAAAATGACTTAAGCTCACGGATGAAATGTTTTAAACCCTTCTGTCCAGCTCCTGAACTTCCTCCTATGCGATCACGGCCCTAGGCTCGCGATTGCGAAGAGCAATATTTCAAGACCTCCAACTTGACCTATGCGAACGTGACCTATTTCATGCGAACGCGATGAATGATTTCCCAGAACTATACGAACGCGGGTTTCCTGATGCGAACGCGGAGAACAGCTCAGCTGGACCCCTAATTTCCACTACGCGAACGCGGACCACTCACTGCGAACGCGAAGCTTCACCATTTAACTCTCTGCGATCGCGAACTCCCAGACACGAACGCGATGAACAAATCTCAGGCCTCCCAAATTCCTTCTATGCGAACGCGGGGGACCTCCCGCGATCGCGAAGGTCAAAATTCCTCTGCAATAGCTGCTGCATTTCTGCAATTTCCTAAGTCTCAAAACTTCCTGTTAGCCATCCGAAATCATCTCAAGGCCCCTGGGACCTCAACCAAAAGTACCAACACATCCTAAAACATCATTCAAACTCGTTCCAATCATCAAAACACCTCAAACAACACTAAATCTATCAATTCACATCGAATTCAAGCCTAAGCTTTCCAAAAACTTCCGAAACTCGCTTTTGATCAAAAACCCAACCTAATCACCTCCGAATGACCTGAAATCTTGCACGCACATCCCAAATCACATAACGAAGCTACAGCAACTCTCGAAATTCCATTTCGACCCTCGGATCAAAATCCCACCTATCAACCGGAAATCGCCAAAATGCTAACTTCGCCAATTCAAGCCTAATTCTACACCAGACCTCCAAAACCACTTCCGATCACACTCCTAAGTCGTAAATCACCCAACGAAGCTAACCAAATCATAAAAATTCCAATCCGAACTCATATACAAATAAGTCAACTCTTGGTCAAACCTTTCAAATTCAAAGCTTTCAACTAAGACTGTTCTTTCAAATTCATTCCAAATTTTCCTGAAAACTAAAACCAACGACCTACATCAGTCATAATACATTGCACGGGGCAAGTCATGCCCGAGAACTGGCGATCAAAGTGCAAAATCTCAAAACGACCGGTCGGGTCGTTACATCCTCCCCTGCTTAAACACACGTTCGTCCTCGAACGTACTCAGAGTTGTTCTAAAAGCCAACCAATAGCTGAATAACTTTACCATGCATATACGCGGGGGTGATCCCACGCCACCCTATATTACATAGGTTCGATAATACAACATAACTGAAGTTTCACAATCCATCCTAGTCCATAAACCATAGAATCACAATTCTACTTTTGAAATCCTCAATGCGATCAGAATCTCACATTTATACTGTGAACAAGTCCAAACAAGCTGTCACAGACCATTACCGCTATCTCAGGCACAATCACATGATATGCCGCATAACTCAAGCACTCGCAGCGATAACTTATAATCACAGCAGTTGCACCTAACAACCGAATACCGATAGAAAACCTCTAACAACTAAAGTCTCCTTCCAACACTTCCACATACTGCCAATGATAAAGGAAACACGCAATAAATCATAACCATTTCTCAGATAAACCATCCATAAGGCTACTTCTCCTTTGGCAAGGACCATAGCAAATTTCTGAGCCGAACCTCGATATTTATCCATCAAACAAGCTGAAATTGAATCCGTTCGTATTCATTAAGGATCCCAACGATCTCCTCTAGTCCAACACACCACTCTAGCGACACGATACATCAATAGAGGCCTAAGCCACAACTAGCAATATACGCGCACCAATAAGCAACGATCTGAACATGCTCAAATCATGGAAATAACTCAAATGAAAGAGCTGTAACTCAAGCTCACTAGTACCACCACAACACAAGGCTGAGAGCCCGTCTCATATCATAGAATAGAACACACGAATCTAACCCGCAAGATCATATCTCCACATAGTTATGCTTCAATGCGCGGTCCTACCCAAACACTGATCCACATGGGACACCTGAAGTCACTATGCTCAAAATTGACAACTACGCACAATCTGATGTCTGGAACCAAAGCAAATCATTACGCCCACGGTGAAACAATTGACATACATCACGCAAACCCGATAGAACATATCTGAAATGCCATTCGCCGAGCAACTCCTAATTACTCTTCCCGCTCGTCTTCCATTTATGAAATTCCGATAGAACTGCACCATAGGTGCCTATAACCAACAGATCGTAACATCTCACAACACTAAAAGGTAACTCATAGATCCCCCTAACTGCTAATAGCTCAAAACAACCGAATCAATACATCCTTCGCCAACAGCAACTCGAAGTCAACAAAACCATCTCGATGCCGGACACATACCCATATAGGTCTACCAATGGACCACACATCAGTTCTAGTTACCCACAACAGATAAATAATCCTTCGAAGGTTCACAATGACTGAATCATAGCACATACTAACATCTGACTAACTTACCCATATTTGCCATCCACAATGACGAGCTAACCTGTGTTTGAGAACTTGCAGTCTCCAAGTCCATAAGGCACACGAATTACTATATCTGATCCTAATTCCGCCACTCGCATACAGATCTCACCTTTAGACTCAATCTTTCCATGAGACATACTCTACGATTCTTCTGTGCTGCCAAGCAAACTCGAATATTAGCAGCCGATCTGACAAGAAAGTGCCGCAATACTACAGAAGTACCATCAACTTAATCACATTGTCTTTTCTGAAACATATACCCTCGTCAAATCACCCCAATTAGCAATACCACTTCCTTAATCATCAGAAGCTGCCCGTGCTGCCTAAGAATTTCATGAACTTTCTTTCAGAACTGAACCGTAACTTTACACATGCAAATCTCGATCCGCACAACATACCGCATATACCGTACCGTCCTAGGATAACATGAGAACTTCGTCTACCTTCCGAACCACAGATCACTACGCACTCCACTAGTCAAGAATATTCCCATTGGACCCATCTAGAAGAAAAATCACTATACATCCCATGCTCCGCATGCCAATAGAAAATATACATCTCCAAACCACGACAAAAACCGTCAAGAACCCTCCGTGTTCCCCTTGCACAAATCCGACTTGTCAGGACTGAATCCTTCTAACTCGATCGAGCTAAGAAAGCCATCAAAACCTAAGAGCATCGCTGCAAAATACCTTAAAGAATCTCATTGCCTCGAACACGGACAAGGAATTAATCATATCCTTACCATACCAACTCGGTCTACTATCAAGCTACTCCGTCTATCTAAATTTCCTTCCGATTCATTTTCAACTTGATACTCCCTCTCGCTGTAGCACCACAATTTCTCAACCTAGGTTTACCACACGAGGCCCAAACATAAATCCACACTGTCTAAGACCCATAAGCCGTTGAATACTCTCTTAAATATTCCCAAAAGCACCACATTCTAAAACACCTTACTCTAAAGAACTTCCTGCGAATCTAAATATGTTACCTTTATCTTCCTGATACTAATACATAGAATCCCATGATTAACATAGAAATACCACAAGTGTTGAACTCCTCCAATGAAAACTCAGTTTCTAACCACATATACGACTTTGAGATACCCAATTGCTACATGAAGCATCTTGAACACATTAGAGCCATTTTCGTGAGCCATTCACTATATTCATACTGCACTTAACCCGATCAACAGAACCAAACAACCAGCGCCTCATTGGCACTTCTGACACTGCAGCACATAACCTTTCCTTAGTCAAAATTTCCTTTACTCGAGCCATCCCCGAGCTCAATCTCCGCAACCAGAACTAATTCACCACACGCCTCAAATCGGAGCCAACATAGCACATAACCGAGCAATCAACTAATCAATAGCAAACTCCCCCACTTGGCTCGAAGCCATAGATCAGAATACACTCAATAACTCATAACACTTATACTCTATTAATGCCACAATACCATAGTGAGATCAAACTCAAATCCTTTGTAAGCTTGTGTAAACACAAATCATCTAGTACTTTAAATCTTCGGCAAATCTCGCAACAGTTAAGCCCACTCTCTTAAGCGATCCAAACTTTCAAATTTCAGCACTTACATTTCACTTGCACATGAGATCTTCTAACAATCACATGAGGGTCACACAACCCCAAAACTCTTCGCAGGAGATAACCCGCCTGCTTTGCCTTCAGTTAACATTTCTGTATACTTTCCACCGTCATAAACCGTACGCAGTCACTTAGATACATCTCGCAGTACTAACATACTCGTCACATAGCTATCCGGTCATCACTTTCACTAATAGGAACAATACCGAACATATAGGTTCAAAACACTTGCTCATACGATCAGCACCTCGATGCTCAAGCCATAGGCAAAGATCCAGCCTCAAGTCCTCCAGACTGGACCAGCAACAACTCACAGAGATCACCTCTCGCCCCTCGATCGGGGAATCACAGCCATCAAGGCACATCTGATACTGAGCGCTCATGCGCGCATACGAACACGTGGAAGGAATTTCAAGAGTTACTTTTCAAGCTGAATCAAGGACGCACGACAAGAATTCCAAGAATGTGAAGTTTTTCCTAAAGGTTTGGCAACCTCTCGAGGATAAATACAGACGTCCGTACCGATCCGCGAGACTCTACTAAACCTGCTCATGACTCGTGAGACCTATATAACCTAGGCTCTGATACCAACTTGTCACGACCCCAACCGGCCCGGTTATGATGGCGCCTCTCGTGAAGACAAGGCCAGCCGACACAACACTCACATTAGCCCTTTAAGCATTAAGAATTATTTTTAAGCCTTTAATTGAACAATGTTTCATAATAACTTCTTGAATAACAGTGCGGAAAAAAATATTAGCCCGACCTCGGGGTGTCACTAGTCATGAGCATCTATCAAGGTCTGCATACAACAAGAAATCTAAAATAATGTACTAAATACAGTAATAACAATGTGAGGAAGGGAGCGGTGCTACAAACGTCATGCAGCCGCCTGCTAATTCTGATAACTCCGCGCCTGAGCAAATTAACACCCGCTACCGCGTTTCGATATACCTGAATCTGCACACGAGGTGCAGGGAGTAATGTGAGTACTCCAACCCAGTAAGTAATAAGAGTAAATAAAGACTGAGCAGTAGGAAACAATGAATCCACATTCACGTCAGGCTCAATAAACACAACAGGCTTTCAAATCATAATACGTGTCAACCTTCCCTTTTGAAATCCAGCTTTTAGTAAAAATCATTTTTTTGAAATACTTTCTAGCAATTCCAGTAGGGGTCTAATACCATTTAAAGTAATAATAGAGATTAAAGCCATAATCGGACCCTCGGGCAAAGCATAGTTCGTAAAATAGGCCCTCGGGCAAAACAGTAATCATAAACACTTCATAACTTGAAAACCTCGGTGGAAATAACGAAATGCCAAATCAGTGATTAATTTCTGAACATCTCATAAACTCCAGTTTAAATAAAAGTTGTTTTAAAACATTTGTTCAACTTTCGGACAGAGGCTCAATATAAAGATGAGTGAAAACAGTCAATAAATCAACATATTCGATAGAAACTCGTTTTGAAGAGGAGTGAAATCAATAAGTTCATAAACAGGCCTCTCAGGCAAACATCACTCATATGCATGTATATATCTATTGCCCCTCGGGCTAGCCTCTCTGTCACTCGTGACTCAACTCTTACCAATCAGTACTCGTACTCAGCACTCACGCTCAATAGGTATCATATAGTAACCGCTGCGGCGTACAGCCCGATCCATATATCGCTGCGGCGTGCAGCCCGACCCATATAAGTATTGCTGCAGCGTGCAGCCCGATCCGTATCTATATATATATATATATATATATATATATATAGATATAGATATAGATATTGCTGCGGCTTGCAGCCCGATCCATAGATATATAATCCTCACGACTAGGCCCTCGGCTTCTCTCAGTCATTAACCTCACCATCAGACTCTCAGTATATCTCAGTCATCAATCTCACAATCAGACCCTCGGTCTATCTCAATAAAACAGAGAACTCAGCCCAAAACAGTTTCCACATTTTAAGGATATAGTGATAAAGCCAGACTTGAGTAATAAACATATAACACATGACTGAGGACATGCTTTCAACACATTTAGAATGAGGATAGATAGTAAAAATGCCCCTAAGGGTCTCCACAAGTCGGCACAAGGCCCCAAACACGGCATACAACCCAAAATAAAATAACATCAAACAATTAACTATCAAATACGCATTAGAGTACTCGTTCGGGAAGGACTAGGTCACAATCCCTAGCGGTGCTCTACCCCACGCTGGCCATCTAACGTGTAAGTCACCTCAAAGTAACACAACGATGTGTAATCCAGGGTTTCAAACCCTCAGGACAGTATTTACAATCATTACTTACCTCGAACCGGCGAAATCTCTAGCAACGCGATGCCTTTTCCCCTCAAATCAGCCTCCACGCGCATCGAATCTATCCAAAATCAGAACGAATACGTCACAATATGCTAAGGGAACAAGGCCCAAGCGAAAGCAATCGAAAAATATCAAAGATCTCGAGATTAGCAAAACCCGAGCCCCGGGCCCACTTCTCGAAACTCAGAAATTTTCACATCAACGGGTTCTTATCTCGCCACGAGTCCATACATATCAAAAACTCTCAAATCCGACCTCAAATGGCCCTTCAAATCCCAATTTAAAATTTCAAAAATCCCAAGCCCTAGTTCTTCCCTTTTTAGCTAAATTTCCATGAATTTCTAGGTTAATTTCACAATATAATCACGTTTTTTGTTCATATAACTTACCTCCAATCAATCCTCTTCGAATCCCTCTTCAATTTCTCCCAAAGAGCTCTCAAAAAACTCAACAATGGAGGAAAAATGACTTAAGCTCGCCGATGAAATGTTTTAAACCCTTCTGTCCAGCTCCTGAACTTCCTTCTATGCGATCGCGGCCAAAGGCTCGCGATCACGAAGAGAAATATTTCAATACCTCCAACTTGACCTATGCGAACGCGATGAATGATCTGATGCGAACGCGGAGAACAACTTAGCTGGACCCTCAATTTCCACTACGTGAACGCGGACCACTCACTGCGAACGCGAAGCTTCACCATTTAACTCTTTGCGATCGCGAACTCCCAAATGCGAACGCGATGAACAAATCTCAGGCCTCCCAAATTCCTTCTATGCGAACGCGGGGGACCTCCCGCGATCGCGAAGGTCAAAATTCCTCTGCAATAGCTGCTGCATTTCTGCAATTTCCTAAGTCTCAAAACTTCCCGTTAGCCATCCGAAATCATCTCGAGGCCCCCGGGACCTCAACCAAAAGTACCAAAACATCCTAAAACATCATTCAAACTCGTTCCAATCATCAAAACACCTCAAACAACACTAAATCTATCAATTCACATCGAATTCAAGCCTAAGCTTTCCAAAACTTCCGAAACTCGCTTTTGATCAAAAACCCAACCAAATCACCTTCGAATGACCTGAAATCTTGCACGCACATCCCAAATCACATAACGAAGCTACAAAAACTCTCGGAATTCCATTCCAACCCTCGGATCAAAATCTCACCTATCAACCGGAAATCGCCAAAATGCTAACTTCGCCAATTCAAGCCTAATTCTACACTGGACCTCTAAAACCACTTCCGATCACACTCCTAAGTCGTAAATCACCTAACGAAGCTAACCAAATCATAAAAATTCCGATCCGAACTCATATACAAATAAGTCAACTCTTGGTCAAGCCTTTCAAATTCAAAGCTTTCAACTGAGACTATTCTTTCAAATTCATTCCAAATTTTCCTGAAAACCAAAACTAACGACCTAAATCAGTCATAATACATTGCACGGGGAAAGTTATGCCCGAGAACTGGCGATCAAAGTGCAAAAGCTCAAAACGACTGGTCGGGTTGTTACACCTATTTATTACATTAATGAAACGAGGCATTTATCAGCATTAAATCTCTCCAAATCAATTTGTCTCTAGGCCTACCTCGGGCACAACGAGGTTCCCCAAATTAGGACGTGAATTTACGTTTCCGCAATATGTGTTTAAATCCTGTAAATGTTTTTCACAATCCTTACTGACTTGTCTACCTTTTATTTTTTTCTTCATTTTGATTATTCCCATCCCCCAAGGTTGGTTCGCACATACTGGCATCGTCAGCATATCACACCAGATCTAGAGGCCCTCCACCTCCTCCTCCTCCGAGTTATCCGAAAAGCAAAGGAAAAGCTAAGATGGATGATCTGAGTGGTATCTGAAACGAAAATGTTGGGAATATTGAAACTTCAAACGGTCGGAGTACTCCGGACCAGAATGATTTGGTCCTACGATTGGGACATAAAATACTGGAGTTGCAAGGAGAACTTGAGCTGGTCCGCAACTTGGCTAACCTCTCCCTCACCCTAAACGTCCCAGACGTCAACCAACAAAATGCTCAAAACCTAGCACCTTCTCAAAACACACCAAGCCAATGTTCACGAAATCCTCCCGCACCCCATCAATACGCAACTCCTCCCCAAAATCCTAATCCTCCACCAATACCCACTCCCCCTCAGCACCAACATCTTCCTACACAATACCCACAAACCACTTACCATACTCCCCAGAATGTCCCGCAACCTATCCCTGATCCGCAAAACTCCACTAACGATCACCACTACCTCTAACCCCTCGCACCCACCAAAACAATCCCATGTATGTGGAAACCTTACCTCACTCTACTCAACCAACATCATACGCTCCAGAATTTTCCGAGAAGGACCTGCTCATTAAGAACATGGTGAAGATCTCAAGAAGCTCACGAGCCGAGTCCAGGGTGTCGAAGGAGGCAAAGGAATCGAATGTCTGATGCATTCAGCCAGACGTGGAACTGCCGGAGGGTTACAAACCTCCTAAGTTCGAAATGTTTGACGGAACAGGTGACCCGAAAGTACATTTGAGAACATACTGTGATAAGCTCGTGGGTGTTGGAAAAGATAAAAGGATTCGCATGAAGCTGTTCATGAGGAGTCTCACTGGAGATTCCCTTCTTGGTATATCAATTAGAATCCCAAGAAGTGGGTTAACTAGGAAAGCATGGCGTCGGACTTCATGGATCGATTCAGGTTTAACATAGAGAATGCACCAGATGTCTTCTACATACAGAATCTAAAGAAAAAACCAACAGAGACTTTTCGCGAGTATGCTACTCGATGGAGGTCAGAAGCTGCAAAAGTCAGGTCGGCATTAGAGGAAGAGCAGATGAACAAATTCTTCGTTAGGGCCCAGGATCCCCAATACTATGAAAGGTTAATGGTCATCGAAAATCACAAGTTCTCCGACATCATCAAACTCGGAGAAAGGATTGAAGAAGGGATCAAGAGTGGGATGGTGACCAATTTCGAGGCATTGCAGGCCACGAACAAAGCATTGCAGCCAGGCGGTATATCAAAGAAGAAAGAAGTAGGGGCAGTAATGGTGGCCTAAGGTCTAAAATCTCCACTCACATACCAAACACCTCCACCTACATACCAACCCTCACCTCCCCGATATTCTTAACCCGCTACCGCCTATCACACTTATAACACCCAGCCAGCCTATTACCATTCACCTCCAACCCATCAAAACTATCAAAAACCCAGACCCAATTTTGATCGCAGGCCGCCCAGACAATATACCCCTATTGCTGAACCCATTGACCAATTATATGAGAGATTGAAGTCTGCTGGATATGTCACCCCCATTCCTGCTGTTGCAACGGAAAACTCCTCCCAGTGGGTCAACCCAAACAAAACCTGTGCATACCATTCTGGAATGAAAGGGCATACTATCAATGAATGCCGCACCCTGAAAGATAAGATTCAAACCCTGATTGACACCAAAGTCATACAAGCAAAGGAATCCACGCCGAATGTCTGCAACAATCCCCTCCCAGATCATAGGGGTGAAGGGGTATATGTGATAGAAACTGATGAAGAATGGGATCTTGAGGGGTCAATTGGGCTTATTCGGGAAAGTGATGACCCTAAACCTACAATCACACTCACTCCTATTGTGGTACAGATACAGCCGCCAGTCAAAGTTGAAGTAGCCGCATCAGTCCCGTTTGAAATTGAAGTAACAACACTTGCAACTGTACCAGCTCCGTTTAAAGTAGAAGTATCCACACCCTTCACTGTGGTAGTAGCACCCACACATCCTTTCAAGTCCAACACCATACCCTAGGATTACTTTGCCGAAGCTATGAGAAAGGGAAAAGCAAAGATGGAAGAATCTGGTGCAGCACAGGGAATGACCAGAACTAGAAGGATCTATACACCCGAAAACTTGGGAGGAATAAGCAAGGAAGCTGCTACCAAACAACCCGTCATTGAAAATGGACCAGACGATCTTTGGAGGAAAGTACAGGACAGAGAATACTCTTTTGTTGATCATTTGAACAAGACCCCCACCCAGATATCCATCTTGTCGCTGTTGCAAAATTCTGAGGCGCATAGGAGTGCTCTGATGAAGGTGTTGAATGAAGCTTATGTACCCAACAACATCACCAGTGGAGAGATGGCCAACATGGCAGGGAAAGTACTGGAGAGTCAATAGATCACCTTCCACGAGGATGAACTACTACCTGAAGGATTATGTCACAACAGGGCATTGCATATCACAGTATAGTTTGAGGACAAATTCATCGCCAGGGTCTTAACAGATGGGGTTCAAGCCTCAAAATTTGTCCATTGACTACTCTGAAAAGGTTGGCCAAAGATTTCCATGAGATACGAGTAGGGAGTATGAACGTGAAGGCATTTGATGGGTCTCAAAGGGCCACGAGTGGGGAGATTAACCTTTGTCTGCAGATGGGCCCGACCTGATTCAATGTTGAGTTCCAAGTACTAAACATATCTACTATCTACAATCTTCTATTGGGACGACCTTGGATACAAGCCGCTGGGGGTGTGGCTTCCACACTACACCAGGACGTGAAGTTCGAATGGAACTATCAGGAGGTAATTATTCACGGAGATGGAAGTAACTCCATTTACACCAGTCAAACTATTCCGGTTGTTGAGAATAGAAGAAGGTTGGGTGGAGAAACTTATCACCGCATTGGGCGTGTCAACACAATTAAGATGGACAAGTGGTGGAGTAACAAAATAGAAAGCATACTGGCATGGTCTGGGTATGAACCCGGCAAAGGGCTTGGGAAGAAACTCCAGGGCATTACCAAACCGATACAGTTGAAACGTCACAACACAACTTTTGGGCTGGGATATCTGTACACCTAGCAAGAATATAGTGATTAGTCTCCACCATGACGTGGTCCTTATTACCCTCTCGAGCAGCCAGTGCCATATCCGAGACAAATTTTTCACCAGGCCGACACGATATGGGGATCGGCAGAGGAGGAAGCTTTGGCTGGGTTGGGGAACTTATTCCTAGAAGACGAGAATATGGATTGCAATGTGATAGTTGAGGAGGAGGGGGAAGAAGGCCTCACCATTCAGACTGTGGAGAAAGCAGCTATTCTTAAGAATTGGACTACCACACCATCCCGGGCCCGTCGAGTTCCTGGGTAGCTTGGCAATTAGTTTGACCTGTTTTAATAGCCATTTTAGGCATTTAAGATATTTTCAGTGTTTTGTTTGTTTCGAAATAATTGCTCGAGTCATTGAGCGGTACCTGTTTTGGATATTTTCAAAATTTAATTAATGCATTGTTATTTAGTTTTCATTATTATCTTTTACATTTTTCTACAGCATTATTATTATTTTTCATGATGAACTGATGACTGTGACATGTAATGAGACAACACAATACAAGGATAGTGACTCAGAAGAACAGGATGAAATACCTGAGGAAGTTGTCAGAGAAGTTAAGAATTTTGAGAACAAACCTAAGTTCAATCTGGACGAAACCGAGGCAATCAATTTGGGAGATTCCGAAACCGTCAAAGAAACTTGCATAAGCATTCACCTATCACCGTTAGAAAAGGAAGAATACACTTGTTTCCTGAAAGAATATGAGGATATTTTTGCATGGTCATATGATGACATGACCAGCCCGAGCACATCCATAGTGGCTCATAAGTTGTCTACCAATCCAATGTGTCCGCCGGTGAAACAGAAACTCAGAAAGTTCAAACCAGACTGAGCCTAAAGATCAAGGATGAAGTCACTAAGCAGATCAAAGCCAAAGTCCTCAGGGTAGTTGAGTACCTAGCCTGGTTAGCCAACATCGTACCAGTTCCGAAGAAAGATGGGAAAGTAAGGGTGTGTGTTGATTATCGGGATTTAAATAGAGCAAGTCCCAAGGACGATTTCCCGCTGCCAAATATACACATTCTGATTGACAATTGCGCCAAGCATGAACTCCAATCCTTTGTAGATTGCTTCGCGGATTATCATCAGGTTTGGATGGACGAAGAAGACGCAGAGAAAACATCCTTCATTACACCGTGGGGAGTGTACTGCTACAAAATGATGCCATTTGGTCTAAAGAATGCTGGGGCTACCTACATGAGAGCCATGACGACCATGTTCCATGATATGATACACAAGGAAATAGAGGTGTATGTTGACGACGTCATCATCAAATCCAAGAGGGCCGCAGATCACATAGCAGACTTGAGGAAGTTCTTTGACAGGCTAAAAAGGTACAATTTAAAACTGAACCCCGCAAAATGTGCATTCGGGGTTCCTACAGGAAAATTATTGGATTCATTGTCAGCCGCCAAGGAATCGAGTTGGACCCGTCCAAAGTTAAGTCTATCCAAGAGTTACCACCACCGAAGAGCAAAAAGGATGTGATGAGCTTCATGGGATGTCTCAACTACATCAGCCGCTTTATAGCACAGTCCACAGTTATATGTGAAACCATCTTCAAAATGTTGAGAAAGGATGCTGAAACCAGTTGGACTGAAGATTGTCAAAGGGCTTTTGACAAAATTAAGGAATACTTGTCCATGCTACCAGTCCTAGTCCCGCCAGAACCTGGGAAACCTTTGCTACTCTATCTGTCCGTACAAGGTGGGGCTTTCGGCTGTGTTTTGGGACAACACGACAAGACATATATTATTTGAGTAAGAAGCTTACGCCTTATGAAGCACGGTACTCTTTGCTAGAACGCACTTGCTGTGCTTTGACATGGACAGCTCAGAAATTGAGGCATTACTTCTGTGCCTATACCACATACCTCATATCAAGAATGGATCCTCTAAAGTACATTTTTCAGAAGCCCGTGCCTACCGGGAAGTCAGCTAAATGGCAGATATTGTTAAGTGAGTTCGATATCATCTATGTAACTCAGAAGGCAGTCAAAGGACAAGCACTGGCAGACCATCTTGCTGAAAATCCTATGGGGGGGGGGGGGAATACGAACCACTAAAAACATATTTTCCTGATGAAGAAGTGTTATTCGTAGGAGAGGACATTGCTGAAGCCTATGACGGTTGGAGAATGTTCTTCGACGGAGCTGCCAACTTCAAAGGAGTGGGTATTAGAGCGGTCTTGGTATCAGAGATAGGTCAACATTATCCGGTATCCGCAAAGCTTAGGTTTCCGTGCACCAACAGTATGGTAGAATATGAGGCTTGCATCATGGGGCTCAATTTGGCCATCGATATGAATATGCAAAAGTTGCTCGTAATTGGCGATTCAGATCTTCTGGTACATCAGGTTCAAGGAGAACGGGCTACGAAAAACAACTACCATACTTGTATCATGTGCAAGAATTGATGAAGAGGTTCACAAAGATAGAATTCAAACATGTTCCAAGAGTCCAGAACGAGTTCGCAGACGCACTGGCCACCTTGTCATCAATGATACAACATCCAGACAAGAATTTCATTGATCCCATCCCGGTAAAAATCCATAATCAGCCGGCTTACTGCGCTCATGTTGAAGAAGAAATGGACGGAAAACCTTGGTTCCACAATATCAAGGAATATTTGGCAAAAGGAGAATACCTAGAGCAGGCAAACCATACTCAGAAGCGTACACTGCGTAGACTGTCCAATCACTTCTTCCAAAGCGAAGGAATTTTGTATAGGTGAACCTGATCTAGGACTATTAAGGTGTGTTGACGCAAAAGAGGCTTCCAAATTGCTCGAGGAGATACATGCTGGAACCTGCGGACCACATATGAACGGTTTTGTTCTAGCCAAAAAGATACTCAGAGCAGGATATTTTTGGATGACCATGGAAACAGATTGCATCCGGTACGCCCAGAAATGCCACCAATGCCAGATACATGCAGACATGATAAGGGTACCACCAAATGAACTCAATGCAACAAGTGCACCTTAGCCTTTTGCCGCCTGGGGAATGGATGTCATCGGTCCGGTCGATCCCACTGCTTCAAACGGGCACAGGTTCATTTTAGTGGCCATCGATTACTTCACAAAATGGGTAGAGGTTGCATCTTACAAAGCTGTAACCAAGAAAGTCGTCGCAGATTTTGTTAGGGATCGTATTGTTTGTCGGTTCGGGGTTCTCGAGTCCATCATCACTGACAATGCCGCCAATCTCAACAGTGATATGATGAAAGCCATGTGTGAAACTTTTATAATCAAGCACAAAAACTCTACAGCATACATGCCTCAAATGAACGGAGTTGTGGAAGCTGCCAACAAGAACATCAAGAAGATACTAATGAAGATGGTAGAAGATCCCAAACAATGGCACGAGAAGTTATCCTTTGCCCTATTGGGGTACCGTACCACGCTCCGCACATCAGCTGGGGCAACTCCCTATTTACTGGTTTATGGTAGCAAAACTGTCATTCGAGACGAGGTAGAAATTCCTTCTTTAAGGATCATACAAGAAGCCGAACTCAGTGATGCAGAATGGATAAGGAGCCGCTATGAGCAACTAGCCCTCATAGACGGAAAAAGAATGAATGCAGTATGTCACAGTCAGCTTTATTAGAATAGAATGTCCAGAGCTTTCAACAAAAGGGTCAGACCAAGACAATTCACATCGGGGCAGCTGGTGTTGAAGCGGATCTTCCCACATCAGGATGAAGCCAAAGGGAAATTTTCACCCAACTGGCAAGGTCCCTACATGGTTCACAGGGTACTAACAGGAGGAGCACTCATACTTGCAGAAATGGACGGAGAAGTTTGGCCAAAACCTATCAATTCAGATGCACTCAAGAGATACTATTTTTAGATTGTTTACATTCCTTCATATGATGTAACTGAACTGCGCTTGACCTGATTCCCATTTAAGAGGGGATACGTAGGCAGCCCTGTGGGTTCGGTCACATCTTAATAAAATCTTCATTTCCTCAGAACTGAAAACTAGGGCAGAATTTTGAGGAGGACCCTCAAAATTCTGGAACAAGTCCAGCCGACATAATCATATGAAGACAGTCAGAAATCGGTTAAGAAACTGGGGCAGAATTTTGAGAAGGATTCTCAAAATTCCAAAGTAGATCCAACAAACTTTGTTATACGCAGAACGGCCAAGGGATCATTCACCAAACTGGGGCAGAATTTTGAGGAGGACCCTCAAAATTCTAATGCAAGGAAGCCGCAATGTCTCTAAAAGTGTTACAGTCATTAGTTCATCTAATTTACTTGATATTATATACCACTATATTTTCTAAATAACTCTATTTCATCAAATAAGTGCATATTTTTGAAAACTTTATTTCCATGGCCACCAAGTGTTACCCAGGGTAACTCGAACGGGTCTCCAGAACAAAGCAAAGCAAGCAGACAAAGGCACGAACCAACCTCCCCGCAAAACTTACGATCTTTCTTTGAATGTAGGTACAAGGAATAACCACAAGTACATACGCCTTAAAACCATTACCTTCATAACAATCGGATTGCCAAGCGCAAATATATCTCCAACTAAGAAATATCCTACCCCTACTTGCTATTTGTTTATTGCATAAGGCCAAGCGTTGCCTTCTCTTTGCATGAGACTATGCCCTGTCTCAAATCTTGCATGAGGCTAAGCCCTGCCTCCCTATTTGCATAAGGCTAAGCACTGCCTTCCCTTGCATGATACCAAGCCTTGTCTCTCAAATCTTGCATGAGGCTAAGCCCTGCCTCCCTATTTGCATAAGGCTAAGCACTGCCTTCCCTTGCATGATACCAAGCCTTGTCTCTCAAATCTTGCATGAGGCTAAGCCCTGCCTCCCTATTTGCATAAGGCTAAGCACTGCCTTCCCTTGCATGAGACCAAGCATTGTCTCCCTTTCTTGCATGAGGCTAAGCCCTGCCTCTCTATTTGCATAAGCCTAAGCACTGCCTTCCGTCTCCATGAGACTAAGCATTGTCTCCCTTTCTTGCATGAGGCGTAGCCTTGCCTCCCTATTTGCATAAGGCTAAGCACTTCCTTCTGTCGCATGAGACTAAGCATGGTCTCTCTTTATTGCATGAGTCTAAGCCCTGCCTTCCTATTAGCATAAGGCTAAGCACTGCCTTCCGTCGCATGAGACTAAGCATTGTCTCCCTTTCTTGCATAAGGCTAAGCCCTGCCTCCCTATTTGCACAAGGCTAAGCATTTCCTTCCACTGCATGAGACTAAGCATTGTCTCCTCTCTTCGCATGAGGCTAAGCGCTGCGTCCCCAATTACATAGCCTAAGCTCTGTCTTTCCTTGTCTAATGCTGAATGTTACACTATCTGAAACCTAGCACTATTTTTGCCTTTTCCGGGACTAAGCTCTGTCCTGATTCTATACAAGACTAAGCTCTATTTTGTTTGCTTATATGATCCATCATCATGTCTCTATCCGAAGGCGTCATAGTCCGAAGGCATCATCCTCATAGCCTGAAGACACCATGTCATGGCCTGAGGATCTCTCAATACTGCACATCATTATTCAAAGGTGTCATGGTTCAGAGGCACCATTTTCATGGCCCGAGAACATCATTTCATGGCCTGCGATTCCCCTATCTCATGATTCATGGCCCAGGACGTCATCCTCTCCGTCCAAAGACAACCTTCATGGTTCAAAGGGAATTTGCATCATGTTTAAATTCTCGCGGTAATCTATATATTTGCATGCATTGTGTTTTAAGTTTTGCAGGAAATCCAGGAGGTAACCGTTCTTCAAACAGGAGCAACCTTTGCTCCAGTTTCCACTCATACTGTTTGCTGTTATCTCAAACGTAACTGATTCTCATCAATTACTCGCCTTTACCCCACGATCATTCAGATACCTACCCTGTGATGCATCCGTTACACTTCAGACTCATAATCATAACTCTGCATAAACCCATCTGATACTATCCTTCCCAAAAGAAACCCTTTTCTGAAACATACTACCATTCCTATAACAATTCCATCGGTTTCATTTACCGTTGGGTCCAGAACTACACATGGCCTAAGTCCTGTAAAACCAGGGATATGTAGGCAGCTTAGAGACCAGGGTGCGGCCCATATTTTTCAAACATCCCATTCGGTCAAAATCGGTCATCATTTCTTTACCCGACAACTCTTTCATCCTTCCCGGGTAAAGAGGGGCAGCTGTTGCTACCTAATTTTTCCCTCATATATTTAAAATGCATGTATACTTTCAAAATAGTGCATGGGCATCAACCAGTATTTTTCCATAATCTTCTGCAATTTCAAAAGGGTTTTAATTGATTTATTCCAGCATTTTATTATCTAAATAATTATTAATTGCGTCACAAATGATTTTGTAATAATTTTGTTGCTTAATTCTATCATTTATATTTATATTTAAGCTTTGATTATTTTATACATAATTATATTTACATCTGTAGGTTATAATTGCAATAACTTTGCAATAATAACCCACGTATGCATAATTTCATTATTTTTACACGAAAATGACTCCTTATATTTTTATAATATTAAGTAATTACTTTAAATTATTTTTCATACATAAATAGCACTTTTCATCATTTATTAACTATTTTTATAAATTATTTTATTAAATTAAATGGGTATTTAAAATATGGCCTCTTTTAATTTGATTTTCGGACCTTAGGCTAATAACTACCCCAACCCAATACCCATAACCCAAACCTAATAACCCAATTGTTATAACCCGCCCCAACCCCAGATTTAATCCTGGCCGTTGATCTCAGAAGATCAACGGTCCAGGATAATCCTTCCATTTTTAATTAACCAAACAACCTAAACCCTACCCATTTCCCAAATCCTCCGCCCTTGAGACCCTTTCCCTCCTCTCATCTCTCTCACCTTCCTTCTAACCCTAGCCCGCCGTCACTGAAACCCCTTTGATTCATGGGTTCTTTCTTCAACCTCAGGCCTTATCCGGCATCATATCTCTACTGGTTGTTCGATTTTCATGATACTTGATGGAATCTCAAAGAGATTCGAACCAGATTTGGTTCAAATCTCGCATTTTCTCGATTAATCCGTTTGTGTTCGCTCATACGTATGTTAGTACTAATATCTTTGTGTTTATGGCTTCAAATCTCTTGTTCAAACCAGATTTTTCACCTCTGTTTATTTTTTACATAACCTAACTATTTCTGGCTAAATCAGGTCAGATCCCTTTAGATCTGAACGGTTTGAGTTTGGTTGTTACTTTTCCTTTAAGATTCTTCTGTTTTTCCTACTATTGTCAACCGATTTCATTTTTTTCCTAAAGCTAGGGTTTTGGTTCTAAGAGATTTCTGCAAAAACATTTTAAAACGTTTAAGTGTTTAACTCCGGTTTTCTTCCTTTACTTTTTCGACTGATTTTCATCTCTATATCTTTATGCCCTAGGGTTTTCAATTATTCTACTGTTTGCTATAATGTTTGCCCGTTGACTTTGGCTGTCAATTAAAGTGATTAATTGGTTTACTTGCCTAATTAGGGTTCGAAATTGTGCTTTCCTTTTAAAAAAAACTGATATTTCCTTGACAGATTTTTACCTATTCTTTCCTTATGTGTGATTCATAATTGGTGCTACTTTCCTTAATTCTTTTGCTAGCCTCATTTCTGTACTTTGATTAATAGGACCGACTTTTAATGGATCTCTGGACTTACTACTTACCTTATTTAGACCTCAATCTTGACTGCTGATTTATTCCGTGTTAATTTAAGTGACACTTTCGTGATTCTGCCTATTAATTGATTCCTGTTATCCCTAATTGACTGATTAACTGATCTCTTTGCCTTATTTGTGTGCCATTGATTCTCCTACCTTATTTGGTTTTACTTTACTGTATGCTATAAAAACCTTTCATTACTCCGATTTTAAAACACACGCTCACGCTTACAGGCTTACACTCACACTTACATACTCTTACAATTTCTTCACTTTACAACTGAAAAGCTCTCTGCTTTTCCTCAAAGAATTTAAGTTCTCTTTTTGTATGACTATTCTGATTTCTGTACTATTTAGCCGGCTGGAAGCCAGGCTAAACTCTTTAAATTGCCATTACATTCCTGTTTGCTTTCTTCCTAACTGGTATCTGTTAACTCATGTTATCCTATTCTGTTCCATGTGCTTATGTGGTTAGTTTATTTCAAACCTCAGCATGTTTCTGTGTGATCTATGATTCCCGTTTACTCCTTTCTCAACTGGCATGTTTCAGTTCTTGTTATCTTATTCTGCCTTATAGTTTATTTCGACCTCAGCATGTTTTTCTGTTACTGCTTTCTCAACTAGCATGCTATAGTCTATGTTACCCTATTCAATCCTATGTGCTTATTATTTTGAGATTTCAGCGTGCTTCTGTTTGCTATATGCCCATATGATTTCACCTAGTGACAAGATTAATTAGGTTATGAAACCCTGTATAATCAGTTGTATGTTCCCTGTTCTGCAAACATGTAATATATTGCCAACTCTGTCTATTAGTTCAAATATCCTGGCTCTTTTGTGATTGCATAAATGCTAGTACAATGTCCATGTCTGAATCAATGCCAATCTGTTTGAACTATTTACTAAATAGGGATTCTGTTTGTTCTAGGTGAAATTCTGTTTGCAGTCCTGTAATTTGAATCAGTTTGCTCCTAAAAATCAAAATGTTTTCTAAAATTGTCCCCTACCCCCCTATGTGCTGGTTTTCAAACTTCAACTCTTAGTTACCTAGGTTCCTACCACCCCCATTGTGAGCACTGCCTAGAGTCATTGAGACTCCTCCGAACTCTGACACATTGGGACTGGTCTTCCAATCTCTTACAAACTGTTTTTCTAAGTAAGGTTCTGGTCTGAGCATTGCTCGGGGTCCCTGAGGCCCTTGGGAACTTTGACACACCAGAAGCCCAATTTTGTATATCATGGATGGACCACCTGTATACTTCAGACTTGCTTTGCTTGAAAGCCTGTTCCAGGTTAATATTGGGCCTGCCAAGGCTCCCTATAGTGTAATGAATCTAGTTATGTAATTTATTCATTCTAGGCTGTAATAATCTCTGTAATAAACAGATCTGGAGTTTATTAGTAAAAGTTGTGGTGGTTTTCCTATATCTTTTTTTGAAACTCGGATAGAAATCCTGCCCATAGGTTTTTTGGTGATTATGTAAATGTTACTACTTGTTTAGAGATCATGCCTATAGGGATTTTCTGATTGCTTTGTTCTGTATTTCACTCGCATGCTAGAAATCCTGTTTATAGGCCCCTTGCATTAGAAATCCTGTCCATAGGATCCATACACATTTTTAACTTACATGCATTAGTGACCATGTCTATAGGATTCTATCTGTTTGAATAATAACCTTTCCTGGCAACGTGCTTAAAATTCTGCCCAGATTAATAGATATCATGCCTATAGGAGGTAAAAAATCAGTTTCAAACCTAGAAATCATGTCTATAGGATTTAAACTAATAGATACCGTGCCTATAGGGCGAAATCAGCTTGTAAACTTAGAAACCATGCTTATAGAGGTTTAAATCAAGTCAACACTTAGAAATCCTGCCTATAGGGGTATAAACTAATTACAAAGCATGCCTATAGGATCTAAAAGGATAAAACCTATCTTTATGAGTTAAAATCAGTAATTCACTTAGAAATCACGTTATAGGTTGTAGATATCATGCCTATAGAGTTCTGTTAATCAGTTTTGAGTTCGATTAATTCTGGTTATCACTTAGGCAAATCCGTAGGGGTTACCAATGATTCTGGGCCTAAAATTGTGATATCTTACTGCCTGAAAATGCCCAGATTCAAGGTTTTAATAAAATCAGTAGGCAAATTGATAGGTCCAGATGCCCGCCTTAATAAACTGCTGTCTTGCATTCTGTTTTTGCTCATCTAGATATCCTGCCTATAGGATCCTAAATTAACAAAATCTGTTGATTTAACTGCGTGCATTTGTTGTCTACTTCTGGATGTTTATATGAGCCCTTATTTGCTCCTTACATGATAGTCCTATTTGAATTTTGTTTGTCGCTTAGCTTTTCTTATTTAAGCAACATAGGCCAGTCTAGAACCACCCTAAATAGAGGTCCTAAATACCTCCAGGACCGTAGGAAAGGGACGGGTAGTGCACGCATAAGGCACGAGTTAGAAGCTACTAGAACGCTTAGGTAACAACTAAAAGATAGTAATTGGGTAGTAAAGGAAATGATAGCCCATGCGCTAATGCTATGAGTAAAATCCCGACTTATTGGAGTTGCAAAACATTGCATGGAATGATCCTATAGGCTAAAAAAACTTAGGACCACCCTCTATACTCCTGTGTAAAAATAAGTTGAATATTGTATCTGTCCCAATTTGTTTTCTTCCCTTTTAAGACTAATTTGCTTAATTTAAGTTCGGCCGGGACCCACCGTTGTGGACCTCAAGGGATGCCTAACCCCTTTCCCTCAAGGTAATTTCGAGCCCTTACCCGATCTCTGGTGATGTAAACTGGTTAAATGAGTTAACTGTTCTAGGTGCCCTAACGCATCTTAATCCGTTAGGTGGCGACTCTTCAAATCCCTTACCCTATTCCAAAAGGAAATGAGTTGTCCCAGAAATGTCGAAACCCGATTTCGCGAGAAAAAGGGGGTGCGATAGTCACTACGGGATTTGAGAGTGTTATTTAGGAGGAGAATTTGTGAGACAAGTGTTAATAAACTTGGCATCATTTCTTGAAGTGAAAAAATACATTTTAAAATATTACTATGTGATAAGAACTAATAAATGTGATAAGGATTGATAAATGTAACTCACAATTCTCATTTTTCAGCATTTCTTAAAGTGAAAAAATTACATTTTAAAATATTCAAAAGATGTTAAGTTTGATTGTAGAAAAAAGAAAAGGTATAAAGAATTTTAGTTAATTAGATGAAGTGGTTATACTTTTTTTTGGATAGGACAAAGGATGAAAATAACCAGACATGACAACACTTGGACTCTGGAGCAAGACCATGCAATGCTATAATTAAATGATGCATAAATAATGAAGTGAATAAAAAAGTACTACTTAGTGGGAGTTTGGAGATAAGAATCTTAAAATTTCAAAAAAAGGTGGAAATTTTTTTTAAGTGAAAATGGTATTTGAAAATTAGTGTTGTGTTTGGATATAAATATAATTTTGGGTTGTGTTTGAAGTTTTGTGAGTGATCTGAGTGAAAACTTGAAAAACAGCTTTTTGAAGTTTTTTAAATTTTCGAAAAGTTTCAAAATTCATCTTCAAGTGAAAATTAAAAATTTTATGGCCAAACGATGATTTCGAAAAACAAAGTAAAAAATTTTCAACAAAATGTGAAAAAGTTCTTATGTCAAAACGGGCGTAAAACTTTTAGATAATGTGATTATATATAATTTAACATGATAATTATGCAAAGTTATTTGTGGGATTTTACTGAGTTGTTCTTGTTGTTGTTGTAATTATGCAGAGTTGTTTGGGTTTAAGCCTCATTTTCACTCATGTAAAAAAATATTCACATGCTTAACTCACAAAAAACAAAAAACAAAAACATAGCTAAGTTCTTTCATTTTTGGTAAGTTGGTTGCCTAATTCAACAATAACGACACATATCTAATAATGACAGGTTTTAGAGCCCGTTTGGACATACAATTTTTTTTCTTTTTTTCAAAATTTTTTTTGAAAAAATGTTTTGTTATCCTATTCTTACCAATTTTTTCTTTTTCACTTGAAAATTCATTTTCAAATTTGAAAAACTGGTTCTCACCACTTTTTCAATTGAAAATGGGAATTTGTTAGTTTTTAATTTTACCAATTTACCTTATATTTCTAAAATTTATAAAATGACCCCATCAGTTTTTCATCTTTGACAGATACATCTGGCGACAGATGGTGGAACATCGGTCTTAGTTGATTTTGCATCTTCTGTGTATTGCAGTAAAGCAGAATATGATAATAGTTAAACAATAGCATTTTGATTGTTTATTTCAAGTAGGATAATCAAATTGGGGTGGTTTTGATATTTTTACAAGTTGTGGGGTATAAATCATGTTTCATGATTTTGAAAAAAAAACATCTACATATATTACAAAAATTATAATCAAACACAACTTCATCTTCTATTCAAATTTTAGTGAAATTTCCAATTTAAAAATATTGGAATTCATGTTCAAACGCCTACTTAGTAAATGGTCAATTTTTTAATCTAACTTGAAAGTTTGAACTGTGGTTTAACTTTTAGCACTAGCTGTTTCAATTGTACCGTTTATTTTAATTCGTTAGGCTACTACTGTGCATTTTGTTTCCTACTGAGACATGTACCTTCTCATTTGTTATGAAAATGAACTTTCTTAACAGAAATATGTCCTTTACCTAAATGTGCAGAACTAAATTAATTAAAAGTACAGTAAACAAATAAATTTAACAATTTCTTGTGAGACTGGGACTGTACATTCCACATGTATTTTTAAAAAACCTTGTGTTAACAGTAGTGATTAAAATTCTTAAAGAGAAGTTAATAAAGCCGCATCATAAGAATACAACAAATAAGAAAATTGCTATATAGTTATCCATGGATTAGCTAATACTACCCCCAAACAAAACATAATATAAAGTTAATCTCTAACTTTATCCCGAATTATTATCCTTATCTCATGTACCTATATAGGTCCAAATTTGGCGACTCGTCGGTAACGGATAAGTAAGACAAAGGACGGGGTCGGCCATGATATAACGATTGAAGGTTGCTCTCACAAAGGTTGGTGCCAAAAGCGGGCAGCCGAGGTGAGAAAATAACGGTAGTATAGGTTCAGAGGTAGACATAAAGAATATTCCTTTGGATATTCTTTATGCTGTACTTTTTAGGGTTTTGGAGGAATATCCCTTATAAATAGGAAGAGATAGAAAACAAAAGGGGGATGTTCTTCACTTTTGATAAGAACACATTGTAAAGGTTGACAAAAGAGAATATCCAAAAGTTGTCTTGTTCGTTAATGATATTATTGAAGCACACGTTGTTCAATCTTTATCCAAAGATCCAAAGATTTCATACCCATCTTGACTTCTCACTTTCCACGTCGCTGACAGAGAAAAGGAACATCCCAATCATATAATAATTGGATGGTAGATCCTTTCTTATTACATTCGTTGCCATTATTTACATTTATTACATATTCATGCTATCATATTTATTGTCAATCATAGAGTATTAAATCCATTATTCTTGAGCACTACTCATCTCGCGAGTGTTCCATTTTATTCGGTCTAGAATTTATTAAGTACAACTAAGATTCGCCCTTTGATTCATCATTAATTGGTCTAGTTAGCACTTTTTTGCACGAACAATTTGGCGCTGTCTGTGAGGAGGTGTTAGTTGAACTTTTAGTTCCTTCTAGATCATAAAAAAGACAACCATCTCTTCTTCGTTTGTACAAACTAACGATGGCAGAAAAAGGAGAGGCAAGACAGAAAGCAATAGCAGGTGTCACTACTAACATTTCGAACACCATCAACGAGGATGACAGGGAAAATAACGAGAATGTGACACCAGACGCTACGCTCGGGCGGAGCGACTCACCTCCTCCTCATAAAGTGTAACCGCTTCATACGAGAGAGGAGCGTCAACGTCCACGATTGAGGAAGCACCGCCACCAGTGAGAAAATATTGGAAGAATGGCTGACGAGTACTCTGAACAACATACTCGACAAACCCGTTCAAAGGGAGAACAGAAACACCGCGCAAGCAGATATCACAACGATCACTGGCGAACAATCCACCCCCCAAATAGGTAACACTTACACCACTGTTGATGTAGGTAATGATGCACTCACAGCCATTTTGAAGAATATGAAAGAAATGTAAAACGAAAACAAGGCGCTCTGCGACCAGATGAGGGAGCATCAAGAAAGGGTCGACAAGATAACGGGCGCCCCAAAGTTGCTACCTAAACGAGATGTTGGCCGGTTCGTCGAACAACTATACAGTGAGGAAGCGGCTCCACATGCCATTCCCAAGACCTTCAAAATGCCACCATACTTGAAGATATACGACGGTACTACAGACCCCGAAGATCACATCATCCATTACGTCGCAGCGGTGAAGGGCAACGACCTTTCGAAGGAGCAAGTACCATCAGTGTTACTGAAACATTTTGGCAAAGCCCTAACGGGGGAGCCTTAACCTGGTATTCACAACTGCCGGCACGGTCAATAACAACGTTCGAGAAAATGGTGGACAAGTTCGTCACCACCCACGCCGGGGCTAAAAAGGCGGAGGCCAGGGTTAATGATATATTTATCGTTAGGCAATCGCCTGGCGAGGGACTCGGGGACTTCCTCGCGCGGTTTAACAGGGTGAGAATGAGCCTACCTAATGTATCAGAAGGGATGGCGGTAGCAGCTTTCCAGAACGGGTTGAACAGGAACGGGTCGAGAGCAACCAGAAAGTTATTAAGCAGGCTCATGAAATACCCTCCCACCACTTGGGAAGAAATCCACAATGCCTACTGTGCCGAGGTGAGAGCTGACGAGGACGACCTTAACGGTCCGACCCAACGATTGACATCAGTTCAAACGGAGTCGAGAAAAGATCGTCGTAACGACGGTCAAAGAGATCAGTCAGGCCCCCGTCTCAACCGAGAAAGACACCAACCCTACGTCAGAACAGCCATCCCACCGTCTCCTCGACATGCAGAAGGGCCGTCCAGGCCACATATAGGGACTCGGCTAAACGAAAGAGGCATGCCTCCACTCTTATCAGCTCACAATTTTTGTGTTTCCCCTTTAGAAATAGTGTACGCACTAGAGAAGCTTGGCGCAAAGGTGAAGTGGCCACAAAATATGAATTCCGACCCAAGTACCCGAAAGTCGAACATCCTCTGTGAATTTCACCAGGAGCGGGGTCATAAAACCAAGGACTGCATAGCTCTACGGCAGGAGGTAGTAAACATGCTAAACCAAGGGCACTTGAGGGAGCTGATGAGCGACCGTGGACGAGCCAACTTCGGCCACGGGCGTGAACAACACCAGGGCCCTCCAAAGCCACCATCCCCTGCCCGCACCATCCAAATGATCATCAGCGGAGGTGATGAAGCAGCGATCAACCATGTGAAGTTCACCACCACACACAAATTGAAGCGGTCGATTACTTACGAACGGTACGACGACCTCAAAGACAGTATCATCTTCGATAAGTCAGATACCATCGGTCTGACTTTCCCTCATTTCGATGCTCTTGTTATTACTTTACATATTTCAGATACTGATACGAAAAGAATAATGGTAGACAACGGAAGGGGTGCGTGTATTATCCACCCTCGAGCTCTCACACAAATGAGACTCGAAGAAAAGATAGTACCACATTGCATAACACTAACAGGTTTTAACAATGCAGTCGAGCGAACCACTAGGGAGATAACGCTACCCGTTCTGGCCGGGGGCGTCACCCTAGAAACAACGTTCCATGTAATGAACCAAGACACAGCTTACAATGCCATCATAGGGCGGCCCTGGATACACACCATGAGGGCCATACCATCAAGCTTGTATCAAGTGATCAAGAATGCTATCGTATCGCCCAGGATTGCACATACACTCAACAGCTAAAGGGAACGGACTCAGGAGTAGGGGTGTGCATTCGAATCGGTTTATCGATAAATAGAATCGATTATTTGTTATCGAAATCGAAATTGAAAAAATCGAAATCTCATTGAAACGATAACGATAAGCATATGTACAAATCGATAATCGATAAGTAATTATCGATAAGGGTCAAAATCGAATCGATAAATCGAATGCACACCCCTAGACTGTAGACACTTGTTAAATGAGTAATTACCTATTTGTGTAGATTAATATAACATACAGAATGTATATATATTCCGCTACTATTTTGAAAGCGGCTATACAATATTATTTTTCCTAATCTATACCCTTTCCTTTACCCTAAGCCCTTACCCTATTATTTCCTCTACCACATTTAAGGAATGATCATATTTAAAGATCAAGGGAATGAAGTTCAAATTAATGGAAAACAGAATTAGCCGTGATGATGTGTTTTGTTTTGTTTTATTTTTTTTATACCGTTGGAGTGTTGGTGGCATACATTTGATCCCTTACTTTAGTTTTGTTGCATGTGCTTGTTGACACAATTTTTATATTATAAATGGTGTTCGTCTTATTTTAGCTTCTTTTTGTCCATATTAGTTAGGCGCGTTTATAGCGATATACTTTCCGTGGAATCCCGCAAATTTTCTTATTGGTGTAATCGATAACCGAATCGATAAGCCCCCAAAATCGATAAATCGAAATCGAAAAAATCGAAACCTCATTGAAACGATAACGATAAGCATATGTACAAATCGATAATCGATAAGTAATTATCGATAAGGGTCAAAATCGAATCGATAAATCGAATGCACACCCCTACTCAGGAGCATAGCAATTACCAAAGTCGGGGACCGGACTCGACGCACAACAGACGTCATCAGGGACCCCGACATCGTGTAAGCCGCTGAGTCAACGGTAGAAGACCTCGATCCCGTCCAATTGGACAGCAGTGACAGCAACAAAAGGGCTTACATCGGACATAAACTTTCAGAACCAGGTAAAATTCATAAGTTTTTAATTAACAATGCCGATTTGTTCGCCTTCTCCCATGCAGATATGCCAGGTATCCCGAAATACGTTGTCACACACAAGTTGAACGTCGACCCACTCTACCCACCAGTACAGCAAATAAGAAGAAAATTCAATACCGCAGTCAACGAGGCCGTCAGTGATGAAGTGGATAAGCTACTCGCTATCGGTTCCATCCGGGAATCAAAATACCCCCAATGGGTCGCCAACGTGGTCATGGTAAAAAAGAAAAACGGGAAATGGCGGATGTGCGAGGATTTCACAGACCTAAACAAGGCCTGCCCAAATGACTCCTTCCCATTGCCTCACATCGACCATCTCATCAACGCAACCGCGGGACACAAATTGTTAAGCTTCTTGGACGCCTACTCGGGTTACAACCAAATCCTCTTGGAGGAGGAGGACCAGGAAAAAACTATTTTCATCACCCATCAGGGGACGTACTATTACAGAGTCATGCCATTCGGGTTGAAGAACGCAGGGGCAACGTATCAAAGGTTGGTCACCAAGATATTCAAGGATCAACTCGGCAAAACAATGGAAGTTTACATCGACGACATGCTGGTCAAATCAAAGAGGAAAGAAGACCACATCGACCACTTGAAAGAGGCCTTAAGTATATTAAGGCAGTATGGCATGAAATTGAACCGCGAAAAATATGCCTTCGGCGTAACCTCGGGAAAATTTCTTGGTTGCTTGGTATCACAAAGGGGCATCAAAGTCAATCTAGATCAAATCAAAGCCATTGAAGGGATACCTGAAGTATTAACCAGCAAAAAACAGGTGCAAAAACTGACTGGCCGTATAGCCGCCCTATCAAGGTTCATCTCACGGTCATCCGACAGGTACCACAAATTCTTCAACGTGCTGAAAAAAGACAACGGGCTCCAGTGGAATTCAGAATGCATCGATGACTTGAGGGGACTAAAGGCATACTTGTCTTCGCCCCCACTACTCGCCAAAGCAGAACATGGTGAACACCTCCTAATATACTTGGCCATTTCAGAAGTCGCGGTAAGCGCAGTGTTGGTCCGCAAAAACAAAGTTACGCAATCTCCAATTTATTACATTAGCAAAACCCTGGTCGAAGCCGAAACGAGTTACCCCCACCTCGAGAAATTGGCCTTAGCATTGGTTATAGCTTCACGAAAGCTTAGACCCTGTTTTTAATGCCATCCCATATCGGTGGTAACAAACTTCCCCCTGCGGAGCATCCTACATAAACCCAAATTGTCAGGAAGGCTGGCCAAGTGGGCCATAGAATTAAGCGAGCACGATATAACATATCAGCCGCGAATAGCGATAAAATCACAGGTACTCGCCGACTTCGTCACCGACTTCGTCACCGACTTCAGTGCCAAAACAATGCCTGAGGTCGAGCAGGAGGCTTCTCGTACCCCTCTCGGGCAACCCGACCTATGGGTCCTATACACTGATGGCGCATCCAACGCGTCAGGATCTGGACTGGGACTCGTACTTGAGGTCCCGACAGGCGAAGTTATCCGCCAGTCCATACGGTGCCTTGATATAACTAACAATGAGGCCGAGTATGAGGCAGTAATTGCAGGACTAAAGCTGGCTCTCAAATACGGAGCATGACGAGTCGTTCTCAGATGCGACTCACAACTCGTTGTCAACCAAGTCACAGGGACTTTCCAAATCAAAGAACAGAGGCTACAAAAGTACCAGGCAGAAATTTATAAACTACTACCAGAATTCGATGAATGTCAACTCGACCAGATACCTCGAGCACAAAATATCGAGGCAGATGGCCTCGCCAAAAGCAGCAGCCACCAAAAACATCACTAAAGAAACGTGGTCACCCTACTCCATTCGTCAATAGACCAACTCGAGGTACATTCTGTAAATTTGACTTGGGACTGGCGCAACCGCATCATAACATACTTGCAGGAGGGAGTACTCCTATCGGACAAAAAGGAAACCAAAAAGCTTCGAATGCAGGCAGTCAGGTACAACATCATCAACCACGACCTGTACAAAAGAACATTTGGGGGCCCCTTGGCGAAATGTCTAGGGCCAAACCAAACGAGGCGCGTCCTCGAAGAAGTACCTGAGGGCCACTGCGGTGCCTATACAGGTAACTAAGCCCTTGTCAGATGCCTCATTCGGGCAGGCTACTACTGGCCCACAATGAAGAAGGAAGCCGCCGACTATGTCAAGAAGTGTGAGCAATGCCAGAAATACGCCCCTATGATACACCAAGTTGGCGAGCTCCTCCACTCGGTTACATCACCATGGCTATTTATCAAATGGGGAATGGATATTGTCGGGCCCCTCCAAGCAGGGCGAGGTAACACACGATTCCTTTTAGTTTTAACTGACTATTTTTCCAAGTGGGTAGAAGCAGATGCATTCGCCAAAATACACGAATAGGAAGTTATCACATGCATATGGAGAAACATCATATGCTGCTTCGGCATCCCCAAAGAAATCAGCTGCGACAACAGACCCCAATTCACCGGAAAAAAGAACGTCGAGTTCTTCAAAAAATGGCACATCAAGCGAATACTCTCCATGCCATATCATCCCGCCGGTAATGGTCAAGCCGAGTCCTCCAACAAAACAATATTGAACATCTTGAAGAAAAAGCTCGAGGATGCCAAAGGATTATGGCCAGAATTGCTACCAGAGGTACTATGGGCCAATCGCACTATGCCAAAAAAGAGCACATGCGAAACGCCATATTCACTAGTCTATGGGACTGACGCTATGATACCTGTCGAGGTCGGGGAACCTAGCCTGAGATACTCCAATGAAAGCGGACAAAACAATGGCAAGAACAGAAAACAAGACCTCGACGAGGTAGAAGAACAAAGAGACATGGCTTACGTAAGAATGGTAGCCCAAAAACAACAAGCAGAAAGGTACTACAACAAAAAAGCCAAAATACAACCACTGAAAGTCGGAGACTATGTTCTCAAGGCCAAAACACAAGCGAGCAAAGACCCGAAAGAAGGCAAACTAGGAACCAATTGGGATGGGCCATACAAAATCACGGCAGCAGCAAGCAAAGGAGCATTCCAACTAGAAATGGAAGGAAAACTACTACAAAACAATTTGAATGTCGCCCTTCTCAAATACTTCAACTTCTGAAAAACGACGCCCCTCAAGTCGTACTCTTTTTCCCTCACTCGGGTTTTATCCCAATTGGGTTTTCTCGGGGAGGTTCTTAACGAGGAGATGAAGGGGACGTCTCGAAGTTCAAGTATGGTTCATCGCCCCGCCTGCCGACCTCTTCTCCAGGCCGAACGATGAAGGGACTAGATACATGGAAACTTCTCCGATATATGTATGAAACGGACTTGTATAGTATTCTCTAGTGAATGAAATAAAGCAACATTTTTACTCTCCATCAAGTTTCTTTTTCGCATCCTACATTCGACATCGCTCGAATTACTTTACATTCGACCTCGCTCGAATTACTTAGCATTCGACCTCGCTCGAATTACTTTACATTCGACCTCACTCGAATTACTTTACATTCGACCTCGCTCGAATTACTTTACACTCGACCTCACTCGAATTACTTTACACTCGACCTCTCTTGAGTTACTTTGAGATCTACGATCAACTACGCCAAAACACTACACACAAGCGGCCAAAAAGCCAGGGACTTCACCGCATAGCAAACAAAAAATGACTCCGGAAAAACACAGCAAAAAGGTAATAATTCCATTACAACTGTTATACTACAAAACTTTTTACAAAGGGCCCAAAAACGCCCTCACAAAAATAACAGGGCAAAACAAAAATAAGTATAAAGGCCCTACGCCGCGTCATCTCCTTCAGCGTACTCATCATTATACCAAGAGTCGGAGGCGATCCTGTCCGCATCATCATCAACATCATCCCCACTAGGCGTACCAGGGTCATAACCACAGGCTTTACGAGCCGCACATGCTTTAATACGGACACCCTCGAGTTCAGCCTCGGAAACTTTCCCGTCGGCCTTCAGGGACTTGTACACATCAATCTGAGCCTCACCATGAACCCACATCTCATACAACTTCCGCGGTACGACGGGATCGACAGAAGTATGAGACATAGATGGCTGCGACTGCCGTCGCACTTCCTCAGCCTTCATAGCAACAACCTGTTCGTTTAATCCGGACAACTCCGCCTCCAATCCTAGATCCGCTCTTCTAACCTCAATGAGCGCCGACGTCTCCACCTCATTATCCCTCTTAGACCTACAAACGCGGAGGGCGTCATCTAAGGCCGCTACTTCGGATATGGCAGCCACCCTGCCCTTTTTTGGCACGAGTCAATTCCTCGACCTTAACGCTCAACTCGCTCCTAAGATCGATAGCCTCCGTTTCCCTCTGCCCAAGCTCAGCAGTTAAGGAAGCCACCCGCGCTTGAAGTTCGGCATTTTCGGCCATCACCCCCTTACTCACCTCGAGCTAATCCTCCTTGGCCTTGAAATCCGCCTCAAGCTCGCTGCATCAATCTATGGCCTTCATCAGCTCATCATCCCGCTCCTTCAGCTCCTCAACTTTCCTCGCCAACTCCTCCTCTCTCTGTTTGAGCGCGTCACGAAATAGCTGAAACTCGCTATCTTGGTTAAAGACGTTGGCCAGCGCTCGATGCTTGGTATGGTATTCTTTGTACTTAGAGGTCATCTTCTTATTAACGGTCGTCCTCCGTTCGTCAAACCAGTTGCGCTCAATCCCCGTAATGAGGGTCTGATATGCAAAGGAAAGAAAGTCAGCATAAGCAGATTACGCATACGAAACAAAAACTAATAGTAAAAAACACTTACTCGCAAATCTATGCCAGAAATACTCAGCGACAGCTCTGCGTCACTCATCGTCTGAAGCGTCGCGTTCTCAGAAGCAGCGCACAAGGGGGCGAAGGACGACACCACCTGTTCGGAGTTAGCCAAAAGGTCGCAACCCACGCGAAGGATTACGTGTCGGTTAGGACCCTCCGTCCTCACTTCCACGCGAGTGTTTCTCTCCAAAAAGGCCCGTACCTCTTCAGGATCGATGTCTGAGCTTGAACCATCGTCCTCTGCGAGCACCGCTCCATCTCCTCCGGTCGCCAACGATGCGCCACCTTCAGCAGCCTGTATAGGCTCCCCAAAGCGAGAATCGAGGCAAAAGATTGTCAAGGGCATCAAAACCAAAGCGACAGGCACGCAGACGTTGTCTCGGAAAGATGCGTAATGATGACGCGCGTGGCTATGACGTCACCCCATGGCAACCATACCAATCATGACTCCACTGGTTGTGTCGCTCTCTCGACCTTTGTCGACCCGGCTTATGCTACAGCCAAATTCTCCCGAAACAAAGGCAAATCATGTCCGCTTATCGAGGGCGTGCAAGGCCACGACCTCAACAAGCGGAGGGACTAACTGTATAGATCCAAATGGGACACGGCGGTAACGGATAAGTAAGACAAAGGACGGGGTCGACCATGATATAACGATTGAAGGTTGCTCTCACAAAGGCTGGTGCCAAAAGCAGGCAGTCGAGGTGAGAAAATAACAGTAGCATAGGTTATAGAGGTAGACATAAAGAATATTCCTTTGGATATTCTTTATGCTGTACTTTATAGGGTTTTTGGGAATGTCCCTTAAAATAGGAAGAGAGAAAAACAAAAGGGAGATCTTCTTCACTTTTTGATAAGAACACATTATATTGTAAAGGTTGACAAAAGAGAATATCCAAAAGTTGTCTTGTTCGTTGATTATATTATTAAAGCACACGTTGTTCAATCTTTATCCATAGATCCAAAGATTCCATACCCATCTTGACTTCTCACTTTTCCATGTCGCTGACAGAGAAAAGGAACATCCCAATCACATAATAATTGGGCGGTAGATCCTTTCTTATTACATTCATTGCCATTATTTACATTTATTACATATCATGCTATCATATTTATTGTCAATCATAGAGTATTAAATCCGTTATTTAATGCTCTTGAGCACTACTCGTCTCACGAGTGTTCCATTTTATTCGGTCTAGAATTTATTAAATTCAACTAAGATTCGCCCTTTAATTCACCATTAATTGATCTAGTTAAAAGATTTAGCACTTTTTTGCACGAACAGTACCGAACGAACCGTTAGTAGTTAGTGGGCATGATTGTGATTCCTTCACTTTTATTTTTTTGATTTTGAATCTTTAAAATGATTTTTTCAAAATAAAAAATGTTGTATTCTACTAGTGGTTTTGTTTGGCATGAATATACTCTTTTCATTTTAATTTAGGTTAAAATATTTCATTTTGAGTCCGCAAAAGTATTTATTTTTAAAGGTGATTGCTCCTCTTTGGCAATCTATCCTGGCGGAGCCCTTTTCGACAGAGAGGGAAAATCCTTTTCTAGACCGACCAGTATACGCGCAAGTGCTTTTGATCTTGACCGCGTCTTTTCTAGTACGGACCTGGCAGAGTGCTTACATGAGGGTATACTTGGCACGGTTATCCGGAAATTGATGATCCTATTTTATTATTAATTAGAAATTTTGTAGTCACACATATGTTATGGCATGCTTAAAACCTCAAGATTTAAAAAAATTATTTATTTCTTAAAATTCGAGTTTACTTAAGTAAGTTCACATAAATTAGAAACAAAGGAAGTAGTGTATATTATCATCCAATAAATTTTGAGTACCAAATGTTTAAGGTAAAAATATGTTTAAAAAATAAATAAAAATGAACGCCGTCAACAGTGTCGAGAAAAGACAGAAATAAATACTGTAGTAGCAAGTTACAGTAATGTGGTACAGTTTCTCTTGTACGGAAATAAACACACTTAAATATCTGTGAGAAATATCCAGCAGACACTAATGCATACCATACTATGTTGTACCTTCACCAATCAAAACTCGACAACACATTCTTAAAAACCACCTGGTTCCTCAATACCACTTTCCCAATTCTTCTCCTTCATTTATGTACCCTTTTCTCAGACCAATATATCTTTACTCAATCCAACTCCATTATTTACTTTTTCTTTAAAATAAAAAAAAAGTTGGTTTCTTTCCTATTTTTATAACTAGGGTTTTTGTTGTGAGAGCAATAATATAATTTCAGGGTTTCTATTTTTAGGTCTGAAGAAGAATGGGGAGAGGAAAAGTGCAATTAAGGCGTATAGAAAATAAGATTAACAGACAAGTAACGTTTTCAAAGAGGAGAGGAGGTTTAGTGAAGAAAGCACATGAAATCTCAGTGCTTTGTGATGCTGAAGTTGCTTTGATTGTTTTTTCTCATAAGGGAAAAATCTTTGAGTACTCTTCTGATTCTTGGTAAGTTTTTAAAAAAATTTCCTTGTTAATTTATTCAGAGTCGGAGCTAGAATTGTAAGTTTATGTAGTTTTTTTCCGAACCATAAGTAGAACTATAGCTCCCAAATTTTTAATCTTTATTGTTTGTGTAATTGTTTTCACCTATTATTTTTTTCATTTTGAAGGGATAATCTTGTTTCATTTTTCATTCAATCTTATTTCATCTTGTTGTTATTCCTACTTATTGCAATTACATATTGCTGTTATTACCTTTTTGTTTCAATCGTTCTCTAGCAGAGGGCTTGTGAGAAACTATTGGGTTTGTTATTGTTGTTGTTGTATTTTGAAGGGATAAAATTTTAGTTTTTACCAGATGAAAAAGGAAAAATATTAGTGTTTTATCTAAAGTATATATATATTTTTTCCTTAAATTTTATTGAGGATTCATTCTTGAAGAAAATTGTCTTCTTGAGCCGAGGGTTTTTCGGAAACAGCCTCTCTACTCTATCGGGATAGGGGTAAGGTTTGCGTACACTACTCTCCCCAGATCCCACTAGTGGGATTTCACTGGGTCGTTATTGTTGTTGTGTCATTCTTGAAGAAAACAATTATTGAATAGTAGTATCTTGTTAAGTTACTCTCGAGACTTTTAAGGTTTAGTTCATATGATTACTGAATGACATGTAGATCGTTCAAGTTATTTATTATTGTTGCTGCAATTTTATTTTATTCTTGCTTCTTTTTCTTGGTGTGTTCATAGGAAATGACAGACTGAAGTTTTATGCACATATGGCTACTTCTAAACTAATCTTAGTTCCAAAAACACTAGAATGGTTCCAACAAAATCAAATTAAAGAATATGTAATACTATTTTTTTTAAATTGGAGAATATTTAATATATTGGAAGTATCTACATATTCTCCCGAAATAATAGCACAATATGTAATGTGTGGATTAGGTGCACAGTAAGGATTCGAACCTTATCATATGTAAAAGCCCTGTACTTAAGTAGATAAAGATAAAGAAGACAAATCTATTATCCATCGTCACTTTTACTTGGCTCATTTTGACTTTTTCATGCCCCTTAAGAAATAATAAATGAATTGCATAATTTACTATGATACTCATATTAATTGATGCATATTTTATTGGATTTGAGATAATAATTTAAAATGAGTAATAAATATTGTGGGTATAACAGGGAAAATAATTTGTCTTTCTCTTGACATGCATAAAGTAACAAGTAAAATTGAAAATCTATTTGTAGTATACCTGTCAAGTGAATGTAGGGAGTATATTTTATTTTATTTTTGCCCTAGGAATTTTTTCGGTTAACAAATAAATACCTAAATTTTTTAGCAGGAGAGGAAATAAATGAGCCGCATTGAATTTTCTGATCTAATGATCAGAAAAGTAACAAGTAAAATAAATGAGCCGCATTGAATTTTCTGATCTAATTATCGTTGTCCTTCAGCCACGTATCACTTCGTATGCCGTCCATTTTAAAATCACATACCCAGTATTTTCCCGTACGGTGGTTAAGGAGGGTAATAGACATACAAACTTTATTCTTATCGGTAAAAATAGAAAGATTATTTCCGATAAATCCTCGTATGCCTTCCGTTTTATCACATTGAAATTATGTTTTGTAAACTGGGTAGCTCAACCCCAAGTCAAAAAACTTGTGCTTTATGCTCCAAAAAGATATGAGGCCTCATGCAGATGACCTTGGATCGATTCCCCTCAATGCTTTTCAGGGTCAAGCCTGTCGCATAAGGTTTACCTAGTGCTGTTTATATTTCCTGTGTGGTTTGCAAGCTATTACACAGTGGGGTTTTACCACAGGATGCACATCCAAAAGCCAAAGACTGTAGCGGCTGCGGGTTTTACGGATTCCAAAAAAAGAAATACGAGGCCTCATAAAGTACTTTTTTTTACCAATAAAAGGGAAATTCCTTCGAGCATTTAATTTGTGTCAGTTGTAATACTTGCGTTTATGCTATTTTCTTGGAGTTCGTTGAGGTATAACGGATGAAGACTGCAGGCAACTAAATTAATTTAATAATCAAACTGCTCAAAGGTATATCTTGAGGGACTATTTTAAACCTATTCTCAATCATATAGGACCAGTTTTCTCATTGTTTTGTACTTGTACTTCTCAGAATGCCCCAGATCAATTAAACGGGGAGGTGTGGAAATACCCCGGGGGGGGGGGGGGTATGCCCCAGATCAATTAAAGGGGGGGGGGGAGGGTCCATGATTGTGCACGCTCCGGAACGAACAGTAGAACCCCATATAAAGAAGGGCTATTATCACTTTTAGCTTGCGGCAGAAACTATTTATATTTAATAGCCGAAGAAATGTATAAAATTTGTATAATTTGTAATTATTTTTATATAATTTAATAATTAATGTTTTTGGCCTATTTGAACTATACACAATTTGACGTTATATAACTTCTTCTTTTTGTTTCGAATTATATATGAGTACTTTTAAAAAAAAAAAGCTACAATTCCACGTTTTCATCATAATTTTGTTGTTTGAGCGACATCGATAAAATTAAGGGTTTTCAAGGTCTATTTTTCTTTGGTATTTTTATTAGTAATCAAAAATTTGTATTGATGTTCAATTAATCCTTAATTTGGTGTTCTTGATTGTAAATTTCGTTGAACATGATAGTCGCCATATTGCATTAGACTTTATGCTACAACCTTTTGTTAAAGCTATTTCTTATACTATTTTGTTGTGCTTGCATATAATAAATATATAGAATTTATATATTTGGTGCGGTACACACGTGCAACACACGTATACTAAACCTAGTACCTTTTTAAAAGTCTATGGTATCTTGTATTTGATAAATTCACTATATATGTTTATTTTCGTTCATTCATTACCTTTTTTTGTTCTTATTGCGTGTTAACCTCTTAATATTATGCGGAATTCTTGTTGCATTATAAGTTTCTCAATGACCCACTCATAATTGTTATTAGGAAGAGTTTTACTTAACACAGAGAAAAACTAATGATTTTTGTTTCTTGAAACAGTATGGAACAGATTCTTGAACGGTATGAGAGATACTCATACGCAGAGAGACGCTTGCTTGCAAGTAATTCTGAATCTTCGGTATGACCTAAAAAGTATTTAAAATAAATTCTATAAGGTATATAGTATTAAGAGAAAAGGATCAAATTTATCCTCTACTTTCAAGAATTATTTATATTTAACCTCCATTATACTTTCTAAACAAAAATACTCGTGCCGTCACATAAAGTTGCCCCTTCGTCTTTTAACTCCTTCCACCAAGGCCAATGACATCCTGTGTGACATGCCACATGGCGTTCATCTCACTCAAATGTCATGCCCCACAAGATGTTGTTGGCCATGCCGGAAGGGTTAACGGACAAAGGGACAGTGGTGTTTTTGTTCGCAAACTATTTTTGAAAGTAGAGAGGTAAATCTGACCCTTTTCCCTAGTATTAAAGTCCCATTTTAATCTTCAAGTTGATGTTTTGGTATTTGTATAATGCAGGTGCAGGAAAATTGGAGCCTGGAATATGCTAAACTCAAGGCTAAGATTGATCTCCTACAAAGGAACCACAAGTAAAACATGATTGGTTAATTCCATTGTAGCAGGAATATACTTGTTTCCACCTTCAATTTAAATTAGATTCAGTTTTTATATTCACTTTTTTAAAATCATTTTCAGGCATTATATGGGAGAAGATCTTGACTCATTGAACCTAAAGGACCTGCAAAACTTGGAACAACAACTTGATACTTCTCTTAAGCTTATTCGATCAAGAAAGGCATGCCATAATCCTTCTTTTTCCCCTTGTTTTACTTATTCAGTGTTATTTTCTAGTAAAGGCGCATTTAGGATTTAGATTTGATTGTTTTTTTCTTCCTTTTACATGTGTTCTTTGCTAGTTAAAGAAAAAATGACAGCTCGATGTACACCGCATCCCCGCGTTCACACAAGGCTCGGGAAAGGGCCGCACCCCAAGGGGTTTGATGTAGACAGCTTACTTTAATACAAGAATTAGTGGCTGCTTGAGTTAAAGTAATTAATTAGGGGTCTTGGACTACCAGGGAATTGAGTCCTTAACAATTGCAGGGCAAGTAAAACTGACCATCGCAAAAGTGAAAGCTCATTCATGCCATACCATCTGCATTTTTTAAGACAAAAGTATATTCTTGTAAGCTTGCGCGCACCTCCTCTACTATTCTAGTGGGTGGCATAGACAAAAGCGGACCAGCGGACCGAGGATTCGAAGTTGTGGACTTTTGAATTCTAGTCCTTTGGAATTATTGGGTTCTAAATTTATTATTTGTATATGTTAAAGGAATTTTTAAGACAAATACAAAATTTGGGTCAAAACGGCGGCGCCGAAACTGTACCATAAACAGTACATGACCCTGAGCACATGTATCTGTAACTCTGGCGACCAAGGTTTGGTTAGATGGGAAGAGATAGCCCAATTTTTTTTGTCTCAGCTACAATTAGAACCTTGATCTTCCATTGTTTTCACTCACTTCATTAACCGCTAAATCACACTTTTGGGTGCATTAACATTTGCTTTTCTTTCATGCAAATTTTTAGATTTTATGTGACTTCAGATGTTTTTGTGTTGCAGAACCAACTCATGCATGAGTCAATCTCTATGCTACAGAAAAAGGTACTAGTAATTATATGCATGCCAAGTTTAATTACTACTACTAATTACTAAGTACAGTAATCTTGATTAACGCCTTGAGTGTAATATTTTATGCTTTCATAGGAAAAGGCGATCCAGGAGGAGAATAACATGCTATCCAAGAAGGTGAATTTGTCTCTTGTTAGTTTATTCTAAGTTGTTCAGCAATTAGCAAAGTTTTCAACAGTAAACCATACTCTATAATAGCAATTAGCACTTATATATCTTAGAAAAATTGTTAAATATCATATACTCTACATGTTCATTTTTTCTAATTCCTTTGCTTCTTTACAGATTAAGGAGAAGGATAAGACAGTGGGGCAGCAAGCTGAATGGCATCAGCAAAATCAAGTTCCAAATTCAGCATCTTTCCTCCTACAACCACATCCATGCCTAAATATTGGGTAATTGTTGTCCTCTATAACAAGATAAATAAACAAAACCAACATAGTTACTTGTACTATTTTTGAAAAAATGGTATTTTTACACAAATAGCCGGCAGATTCACTATTTACTTTTTCTATCCAGTAGTGCTGTCACAGGCGCCTTAAAGCGCGCTTAAGCGCTAAAGTGAGCGCAAAACATCCTTGTCTAGCGGGTGTGTCAGTGCGTCTTCAAGGCTCTATGGCATACTTTTTCCAATTTCTTTGTCCATATATTTGTTATTCATGCGTATAATTATTGATCTTGGACTACACATACATATTTGTATTTTCTCTCCTTTTGTGCCTTTCCTCATCAAAGCCCACATTTTATTTGCGCTTAAAGCCCCAATGTACCTTAGAGCGTTTCTATACTTTTTGCTTTTGATAACACTGCTAGCCAGTATACATAAATTATACATCGATTATTCATGGGTATACACATATTATACATGGATTATATATATATATACATCCGCTGGCTATGTTAAGTTTAAGCGGTTAGGTGGCCGGCTATTCAGATTAATTCTTCAATGCTTTACTTTTATTGTTCTTCATCATATTGAAGTTCTGAATTTAGTAACTACTTTTATTTACAAAGTTGGTTAAGCACTACTTGTTTGATTGTTTCATTAATTTGGTGATGGTAATTATTGATTAATTAGAGGTAATTACCAAGAGGAAGCAGAAGCAAGGAGGAATGAGCTTGACCTAAATCTTGATTCCTTGTATTCATGCCATATGGGATGCTTTGCCACATGAATAGAAAACTTTATATGTTGCATCTGAAGAAATGTCCTTTTGCTGGAGTTCAAGTTTTCCAATTCTGAGTTCTCGTCTGCTTTATGTGGAGGAAAATAAGATTTTAAGCCTTGTTTTGGGAAGTTCTTAATATTGGGTATCTTTATATTGATATATATTTAGGACCTTATTGTCTTTCTTTATATTAATAGTGAAGAATGTTAATTTCCTAACCTTCATAAATGGAAGGGGACGTCCATTTGTTGGCTATAGTTTACATTTTTGCCTTGGAATTATTGTCAATACAATTATGTATTTTTTTTGAGTTCAATACAATGTTATGCCCAAACACTGATTTGCTCGAGGTCATTTGGAGGGCTAAAAAAAGGCCAACTCCAGTGCAAAAACATGAGAAATTCCAGTACTACTTCCAAATATGTATTCTCGTGTGAAATGTTTCATTCAACACCTTCTAATTGCTAAAAATTGTTTTGTTACAACCCAATCCACTAGGGATATTGTCTGCTTTTGCCTAGGCCTGTACAGCTTTAAAATGTGTCATTAGGATCTAAGGCATGTTTACTTGTATACAAAGCATGTTTCTCGTGTTTTGTCGATGTAGGTGTTTCGCCAAAGAAATAAATTTTTTGGATAATATTAGAATTTGAGATGAAAAATCGGGTTACTGATAATCAAGAGACCAAAATAATAATAGGCTTTCTGAGAATAATAATAAAGCAGAAAGCAAAAGTTCTTATTTTTGTATGAGGTAAGTCATGTCCTTTTTTCCAATACAATTTCCTCCTTTTATAGTTGATTCTAGGCAAAGGAAATAAATCTAAGCTTTAATGAGACAATTATGGACAATAAATGACATTAAATGAGCCGTTACACAATCATTCCTATTAAATATCAATGTTCTAACATATCAGGTATTTAATACTGAATTTGGACTCCTTTTTGTCTTCAGATTCATGTCTTCAATGCCTTTCGACCCGCTGGCTTTAAATGACTTCGAATTGGTACGAGACTCGTGTCTAAACTGCTTCTCGTGCCTATTTCATTTCTTCTTCCCGTACCTGTCATTTCCCGTACCTTTTTCCCAACTGTTACGCTTTGACCACTTGTCCAGTCCACGTGTCATGCCACGTCATCTTCAATATAAATTCAACTTTTTTCCCAATACAGTAGGATTTGCCTAGGGTGTCACACCCCCGTTGCCCCTTAGGGACTCAGCAAGGACACTCGGTGAGGACGTTGAGATTTTCCCCACCACCGTTCAAGGTTGCATGTGAAGTGACTGATATCATATGGAATAGCTTAGTCCACTAGGGATATATTCCGCTTTGGGCCTAGGCCCGCACGGGATATTGTCCGCTTTTGGGCCTAGGCCCGCACAGGATATTGTTCATGAGGTTCTCCCGTGTCTTGTTGATGTGGGATTTGCCTATGATGTCACCTATATCCTAATTGTTTTGGTGTTTCATTGAGTATTTTATTAATTTCAGGCTGTAAAAATAGTAACTATGTACTGTACTTAATGTTTAGCATAGGCAACTGGCAAATATAAGCATTTGAGATGTAAAAGACTTGTAGCATTGTGCCACCAATCTTAATTAAGATGTAAAGACCATGGCGCAAAAAGCTGATAAAATCAATCATCTAAATTTCATTAGCACAAGTAGTTGGTCTCACTTGCTTTACATGTAGCAGTAATCAAAAAGGGGAGGCGCCAAAAGTATAAATACCAAACAGATTTTAAGGGGAAACAAGTGTTCTCTTGACTGTATATCGCGTTACTCTTCAATCCGTTGTATAACAGGGCATGTTCCAAATAATCAAAAGTTAAAAACACCAAAGAAAGGAAAAACTCCAGAGTAAATCTAAGATGATGGGAACCAGTGTAGTCAAGAATTATGTACATCTTACTAAGTTGCAGGAAATCTTCACATATACGTCTGGTTTTCATTCTCGTTTAGCTCCTCTTCAGCGCCGTACACTAATTAGTCTCCTCGAATTGCATCAACTGGGAAAGGAAATCAAAAATTGTTAGAGAATCAGAGGTAAAGAACTTAAACTGTATGATAAAAAATATATCAATTTAGGCATTACTAGCGCTCTTCGCACATTTTTTTTCCAAGTATTATTCTATGATCTTTTGCTATCTTTTAAATCACAGGTATACAACATATTTGTTGCTGAAAGTGGAATATCAGATTGCAGATATAAAGTAGAGATCAGATCGCAAATATAAACTATATATATACCTGCTCAATTACTGAGCAATCTGAATGAGCAAGTAACTGCTTACTACCTACACTGCTGTCATTTTCAGATAACAAGACTTTATTCTTAAACCTACGTACGTTAAACACGGACAAAGCATGTATAACATGCCATTTAAAGTCCTGAGCGGAACAGAAACATGTCGCAAACTAGTAAAGAGGAAAAGCAAATCTAGGGAAACAGTGATAAAGCATTAGTTATTTGACTGACATAGAAAATGTTTTACTCCTCCCTTGCGGAAGAAGATCTTAACTTGACTATGCAGCAAATAAGATATTGCAAACTTGCAATGCGCCAGAGTAACTTAAACAGCAAAAGGTAAAAGAAACAAAAACTCTTGCCTTTCCACAAACAGGACATTTTTCACTTCTCTCCTGCCATTCATAAATACAACTGAGGTGATAATGATGTGAACATTTTGTCAATATCTTGGGGTTCTCTGGTGTATACTCTGCATAAAAGAAAAAGTCATTTACAAAATTAGGCAGATCAAGAGATTTATCCAACTACGTAGTATGCTAATTGCAGATCAAATAGTTCTTTACCAACTTAAAAATTGTGAAATAACGCAAGCTACCTTCAAGGCATGTCGGACATACATCCTCATCTTCCGATGAGGAAACTGCATACTGGAATCCAGTCTCCAACTTTGATAAATTTTCCTTCTCAGGGGACTCGGGACAACCTTCTTTACATCCTCCTTCACAGTCTGATTTAATCAGCTTGTCTGCTTGTAGAAGTCTTTGTGTTATTTCAACATCAGCATTTCCGACTGGTTCAGGCTCAACTCGTGAATGACTTGTTCCTTTGTCTTGTCGTCCTAATGCAACTTGTTGTTGCACTTGTGGCTGTCTTGGAGCAACATTATTTGGTAAAACTCTACCCTGAGAACTGATTGTATTACATGAACTATTGTTGGTAACTACAACAGTCGAAGATGATGGGCCTTGATTAGCTGAAGTCACAGCAGTTTCTTGTGCTCGACCAAATACGGCTCCACACTGATGAGAAGTAATAAGTCAATTTCATTATAAGAAACAGTCAGCATATTGTAAAAGGTTACCATCTTAACGAGGAAAAAGTCATTACGAAAACGAATCATTAGCAAAAAGGATGCAACTACACGAGCAATATAGTCATGATTGTTGTTACTACAGCTATAATTAGAATTTTCCAGGTTAGCAATAATAAACAATGGATTCAAGGCGGCAATATTCGTTTCTGTGGTTTGTTTCGCTGTTATTCAAAATCAAGAGAGCTTTTCCATGTTTAAACTATTAAAGTTGATACGTGATCACATTAGCGTCATGTTTAACATTTTGCACCAAGCGACGAGTTTTTCTATTCTGTGAGTTAACTAATTTACGAGCTAGTAAAACATGAAAAAGAAAGTTCCATCAAGTGCCATCTTTGTTCATAATACATTAGAACAGAATATTAAAAGCAAACAACGACTGATCTTTGATGTATTAGTCGCTTAAAAGCAAAACCAGTATCCACAATCAATCGGTATGGTGCGGATTGAGCAAGGACAGAAGATGCTGCACATTCTTCATGTTAGTATAATCGAAAATCCTTAAGGTTTGGGATTCAAAGGGACTACATTATTCCTTGCACAAGAGCAAGGTAGGTCATCTCCCTAGTTCTTTAAGGTAGTTGAAGTTTTTCCTTGGAATCATCTTCACCTGTTGTGCTTACTTAAATATTCATTATCGCTATAGTTAGTTGAGCTGGTGGTCCAACTAATTAACGACTTCAGCTAGACGCGATTAGTTTTCGGTAGTTAAGAATCTTGCCATCATTTATTCATAGAAAACTGACAAAGGGTAACACGGTGCACGAAGCATTCACGTTCACGTAGGGTCCGAGGAAGGGCTGCACCATAGGGGTAGTCCCTAATGCAAGAATTAGTGGCTGATTCCACGGCTCGAACTCGTGACCTATAGGTCATACGGATACAACCTTACCGTTGTTCTAAGACTCCCCTTCCAAACAATGTGAAACATTAAATAGTTCAGCGCACCATCCAAACATTAGGATAAGATAAAAATATACAATTACTTCATAGCCAAAAGCAAAGAATTTTCGACAGGTACCGTATTAAGTATGTTCTGAAAGCAGCAACTAAAACACTGGCAGCTGCTATGGTTTTGATCATTTGAGACAGCAGCATTATCTCCAACATCAGAAACAGTGAAACAACAACAAACTGAACCCATGATGTTTTTTCAAATCATCACATAAATCTTCAAACTTTCAGCAGCAATTCCCTTAAAGCTATAAACAAACTATAAATAAGCAAACAAAACTAAACACTAAACTGTAAAAAGATGTCAAACCAAAAATAGTAAATTTCTTTTCCAACTTTATTGCTCTTAATACAAGATTAACAAGAAATAAAAGATAAAATTTTTTCTTTTTTTCCCCCAAAAATTGCTAGGAAAACTTAATTCATTTAACAGATAATGCAATCAATCACTGAAAAATTAGACTTAAGACCTACAGAAACAGAACAAGGGTTCTATTGTTTGGTGTTTGAAAAATCACACACACGGTAACAACCTAATCTACTAGTTATATTGTCCGCTTTGAGCCTAGACCCAAACGGTTTAGAATGCATCACTAGGATCTAAGGCATATTAACTTATATATCCAGCATCTCTCCCGTGTTTTGTCGATGTGGATTTGACTAAGGTGTCACACGCACAAGATATATTGATAACAAACACCATAACCATAACATGCAAGACTCATTGATCACAAAAAACACAAACAAACACACACACACAAAAACATGATCATTAAAAAAACAATATATGCAGAAGAGAAACAACAACAACAACCACCCAGTAGAATCCCACTAGTGGGGTCTGGGGAGGGTAGAATGTACGCACAACTTACCCCTACCCCGGAGGGATAAAGAGGCTGTTTGCGGGAGACCCTCGAGTCAGAAACAATAGACAAATTCAAAATAAATGGAAAGGCCAATATGCAGAAGAGAAACAGAGAGAAAAGAGGGGTGACAATACCAGAAACAAGATTTTGGGTAGCAAAGGGTCTGTGTTGTGGAAACAAATAATGAAGAGTTTTGAGAATAGAGGAAAGAGAGTTGACACAAAAAAGGAAAAGTTTGAACCTTTTTTAATTAGAATCTTGGATTATATGGAAAACTCTCTATATATATTGCGGGTTTATAAGGTATCACGGCGAGGAATTAGCTGAAAATTTATACCTCTGTCCCTTTTGTTCTGTTTAAGGTACACCTAAATATATTTTACTACTAAATCCTACTCCCACTTGATCTAATATTCCAAAGATTTTAAATATATAAAGAAGATATTATAATGCGTTATAAAAACAACTTACATATATTGACAGTTTCTTAATTTTTTCAATTTTGGAGATGAATTCCGCCATGCGAATAATAGGTTAAAAAAATAGATTTTAAGAAAAATAAAGGACTTGAAAGTCATACTTTTTATGATATGGCCGAATAATTGGTATATGTTTGTTTTTTATTTAAACACTAAACTCTAAAATTAAGAGACTTTCGTTTTACTTTTTTTAGCAAGTCTAATTAACAAATTAGTAAACCAAAGTGGTGTAAAATTGAATTGTAACAATTAAACCATAACTTCAATTACTTATTAGGAGTACTTATATTGTCCCCTCTTGTCTTTTCAATTTTTAAGATGGACTATATTCATTTAAAAATCAATTGATTATCATTGATATACAGACCTCCATTTGTCAAAATTCGTCGACATCTTTCTAACTGTTTCTACTATATGTATATATTTAACGGATAACATAATGCCAGGTCCGGGGGCAGAGATAATTAAAGCATTGACTATAGGTTCAGTAGATGTTGTATTTGTATTAAAAAATTTATTAAATATATATAAATATTTAGTTGTGAACCTATAACTAAGACAATTCAATAAATTCAAATTTTCAAATCATGACGTCTCCTCGACAAGGGGGTTGCTCCTATGATTAGCACATCTACTTACAACTCCAGGGTTGTGGGTTCGAGTTATCAAAGGAGCAATGGCTCCGACAAAAGGGATCAAAGGAAGGGGAAAGAAAAGAAAAATCAATGTGTCTCCTCTTGTTTAGATAATCATTCAATAAATATAAGTGTAGCTGACGTAGGAGACCAATCTTATCTATAGGGACACTATTATAAGAAAGACGAGTGAAATGAATTACTAATTAAAAAAATGGGGAAAGGATAGAAAGAAGCTTCATAGTTGGTGCATGGAATCAATGGTGAAGAATCTTCCTTTATTTCAGTGGGTAAAGCCATTCACTATTTTCAAAAAGAAAAATATTGACTTTTATACTTTTATTATGATGTGGTTTAATTATTAGATATTTTTCATTTGAAGATGACAAAAGCACAAGCAACTATGGCTCCATCATCATTATTTTAGTCTCTATTTATATAAAAGTAATATTTTAAAAATCCGTGATATTTATACTAAATTCAAATTCATTTCCACAAAAGAGAAGTAAATGCAGTGACATGTTGCATACACTAACTTTAAGATTCTGAATGTGCTTCTACATAAAAGAGGCATAACCTAATATTGAAAAAGAACTTGCAACTATTTGAACTACATAATATGTAAAATAGATTTGTGACTGTTTTTGTAAACCAAGGAGAAGGGACAAAAGGAAGACATTTAGTTGGGTAACATCTCAGGTATGGGCTGGAAGGACGCTTTCATTGGGCTAAATTGCAGCCCACAGCAACAATTGAATCAAAAAAAGGAGAATGACAGAAATAGTGAAAATAGCATGGGCTAGCCAGTTTTCGGACTGACAATTGAAAAATAGCCGGCATTTACAAAGTCACTGAAAAAACAGCCATTGTTTTGCTGAAACACGGAAAGTTCCAGCATAATATGCTGGATTTATGGAGCTCCTGCATATAAACTTCTAGCATATTATGTTGGAACTCCAGCACACGGAAAGTTCCAGCATAATATGCTGGATTATGAAGCTCCTAGGTATAAACTTCCAGCATTTTATGTTGGAACTTCAGCACATTATGAAACTCCAACACATTATCGTGGAATCTCATACGCAAAAGGTTCCAACTCCAGCATATTATGCAGAAATTTTTCTGATTTTTTAAGGGTATTTTTGTTTAGATTTAATTATTACATAAAAAGTGACTAAATCACGATTACTTTTGAAGTTGTGGCTATTTTTCAATTATCAGTTATAAATCTGGCTATTTCTGATTTCCCCCCCCCCCCCCCAAAGATATATGATACTTTGGTGTCACTATTTGATTTTTTAATTTCGATAACAAAAGTTTTGAGGAAAATTCCCCACCAAATTTTTTAAATTCGCTCACCAGAATTTTAAGCACGCATCAATTATGGTGATTGTTAGAATAATTTTACCACAAATCCTAGCAGATCACCAGAATTTTTCAGTATTGTGGTTGAAAAGTCTAGTGATCATTATAACTTTTGGTACTTTAAAACTTTAACATTAAAATTTATGGTGTTCATTGGAACAGGTGCTTCAAAATTTTATATATAT
>NC_032000.1:17050983-17059851 GCF_001879085.1 Nicotiana attenuata | reverse complement strand
TATATATATATATTCAACCGGGCTGCCGGGACTAGGACCGAGCCATTACCGGGTCGGATCACCGAGACAAAACGGTCGTCCCGTCCCATCCCTCATCTCATTACCTCCCATCCTATCCCACTAAGACCTGTCGGGCGGGACCGGGACCGGGACCGGGCCAGGCCATCCCTTTAGACACCCATAGAACGAATGCATGCGGCATATTAGGCTCAATGGACAATACGTCCCTTGGGCTGGGTTGTGATAAATGTTTTTAGTATTAGCTTCTATCCACTATTTTTTTTCCCTTGACGAGGCACAACTTTTTGAGGAATTTTCTTGAAGAAGAATAGTTTAGAGCCTAATTGTAACGACCCGACTGGTCGTTTCGAGAGTTATAGTCCTGTTCCCTCATTTTCGGCTTTTTTTGTGTTCTACAGCTGTATTTCTACTTACCGGTTAGTTGGTTTGGGTCCGAAGTTATTTTGGAGTGAATTGAGATACTTAGTTTCCTAGTTGGAAGCTTAAGTTGGAAAAGTTGACTGGATGTGGACTTATGTGTAAACGATCTCGGATTTGAATTATTATGGTCCCGTTAGATCCATTAGGTGATTTTGGACTTAGGAGCGCGTCTGGAATGTGATTTGGAGGTCCAAAGTAGAATTAGGCTTGAATTGGCGAAAGTTAGAATTTTGGCGATTTTGGCTGGCAGTGGAAATTTTGATATCGGGTCGGATTGGATTTCTGAAAGTTGGAGTAGGTTCATGGTGTCATTTTTGACTTGTGTGCAAAATTTGAGGTCATTCGGACGTGATTTGGTAGGTTTCGGCATCACTTGTGGAATTTGGAAGTTTAGAAGTTCTTAGGCTTGAATCCGGGAGTAATTTGGTGTTTTGATGTTGTTTTGAGTAATTCGAAGGTTCGACTAAGTTCGTATGATGTTATGGGATGTGTTGGTATGTTTGGTTGAGGTCCCGAGGGTTGGGTTGATTTCGAGTGATTTACGGAACAAGTTCGGAAAGTGGAAGGCTGTTGAAGTTGAACTCAGCTGTCATAATCACACCTGCGAAGTGGGAACCGCAGAAGTGGAGAAGGAGCCGCAGAAGCGGCCAAGGTTGAGCTGGGCAGAGGATGCAGGTTCGATGGCATTCCTGCACCTGCGGTGGTCGTAGAAGCGGACCCAAGGGCGCAGGTGCGAGTTTGGACCGCAGAAGCGAGATGGTTTCCGCACCTGCGGAAGCGTAGATGCGATCTTGAGGCCGCAGGATCGAGGTCAGGATTTTTAAGTGAAATCCGCACCTGCGATGGATTTTCCGCAGGTGCGGCATTCCAAAAGCGACATATGGACCGCAGGTGCGGTATAGCTGAGCAGAAACATATAAAAGCGGGACTTTGAGATTTTTCACCAATTTCACATTTTGGAACTCGGATTTTGGAGGATTTTGAGGTGATTACTGATGTTAGGTCCTTGTGCTTATTTATTTTTAATAATAGTGTTTTCCCACTGATTTTACACCTAGTTGGTGAGTTTTTGAGGCGAAATTTGGGAGATTAGGGCTTGAGAATTGGAGAGTGAATTTTGGGGATTTGGAGGGGCAAATGATGTCGGATTTTGATGAAATTAGTATGGTTAGACTCGTGAGTGAATGGGCTTTCGGGTTTTGTGACTTTTTTCGAGTTTCGAGACTTGGGATCGGGGGGCTAGGTTTGAGCCTATTTCGGATTTTGGCTATAATTTGATATTTTTCTTGTGGAATTAATTCCTTTAGCCCATATTGTTCGTATTGTATTGTTTGTGCTATACTTGGGACGTTTGGAGGCTGATTCGAGAGGCAAAGGCATCACGGAGTAGGATTTTTTTCGGATTGAGGTAAGTAACAGTTGAAAATCTGGTCTTGAGGGTATGAAACCTCGGATTTTGTGTCGTGTGACTATTTTGAAGGTGACGCACATGCTAAGTAATGGGCGTGTGGGCGTGGATCATAGGGATGGTGACTTGGTCCGTCCCGTGAGACTGGAGAATTGATTAGCCTACTGTTTTACTATGTGTTCTCTCTGTTTTTATGGAAATTGATTGCACTTCATGTTAGAAATCATGTTTAGGCCTCTAATTATATGCTTTCTGAGAGCCCGAGGGACTGGTGAGGTTGGTGACTGTGATAGGGCCTAAGTGCCGAGCTGCGAGCTATATGAGTGTATATGGATCGGGTTTGTTGATACTCAATTTTTTCCTGTATATTTTAATATGCAAAGTACCTTCAAAATAGCATGTATATGCATATATAAGTATGTCCCAATATTTTATTATTTTTTTTAATTTTTAAATCAATTTATTGCCCTATTTTATCAAGAAAACCCAATAATTATTCCCAAAATTATCATTTTGGTAATTCATTTATTGAATTCTCATACCTATACTAAAATATAGCTAACATAATTTTTTCATATTTTTATAAATTTATTTAGTATTTTTAAAGCTAAACTGCATATAATTGCAATATTAGCCTCTTTTAAGGTTTAATTGTGTTAATAATTATAAAATTAACTCCCGTATTTTTAATTTAATAATTACATATTATTAATCATTTTAGTACCTTTAATTTATTTTCAGAAATTATTCTACTATTTTTTGTAAAATAAACAAGGGAAAAATGGCTATTTAAATGCTAGCCCCGTTTATTTCAATTTTAGCCTTATTTGAACCCCCAATTTGAACCCAATTTTTAAACCCAATTACCCTGACCCAAACCCCGTTCAAACCAACCCAGACCCGTTTCCCACCTACCCTCTCTAATCTCAACCGTTGATCTCCCAGATCAACGGTCCCTATTTCCCTTACCATTTTTAATTCCCAATTACCCCAAAGCCCTAATCATTTTTCATCTGTAGCCGCCTTTGAATTCCCCCCTTCTCCCAATTCTCTCTCAAGCTCCTCTCAAACCCTAGCCGCCTCCCTCAGCTTCCACCCTAAAATCGTCCAAATCAATGGCTTCCAAAGCCATTGGAGGCCTGTATCTACCTCCCTTGACTTCTATGTGGTAGAGTATTATGGTTTCAAGGCCAGACCTTGAAGAAGCTTAGTCCAGACCTCGGATGCTTTCAGTTCTATGGCTGTTTCCGATCATCTTTGACCTTGCTCCGGCCAGCCATGGCTATTCAAGCCTGACTCTTGGCTTCTCCTGCTTAGACCGATGTCTTTCCAAGCCTTTCTCACCATCTGGGTTTCTTCTGAAACCCTAATCTTTGAGGTTCTTCTGATTTCTTTTATATCTGTTTAGATTCGTGTTTGCCCTAAACCTCTAAACGTTTTTCCAAAATTTCTTCTAAAACTTTACCTTCAGAACCTTTATCTTTTCCGATTTAGGGTTTTGTTAAATTATTTCGAAGCTTTTCTGATTTTTAACATGTTCTACTGTGTTTCTTTATGTTGTTCTTCTACTATGTTTCTTTATGTTGTTCTTCTACTGGAATGTGCATGTTAAAGGTCTTAGTTCCTTTTTGAGATTTTCTAAATTTATTTTGTTAGTATTCTGTCTGATTTACTTGTTTTCATCTCTATACTCGATTGATGGTGAAAACCCTATAATTCGGGGTTCATTCGAGTTCTGAGATTATTTGCTATGTGATTCACTTGTTCGTCATGCTCTGAATTCGACTGGTTTCAAAACCCTAATTTCTTTGGACCTATTCGAGTCTCTGAAGTTGCTTCATCTGTTGCTCGACTGAATTCCGAAATCTTCTGCTTCTTTATGTGATTTTGACTTCCTGCTAAACTCTACTATAAGGTCTTTCCACTTGACCTCTTTGCATGCTGTTTGATACTCTCTCTTTTCTCTATTACTAAGTTACTGAAATCACCTATGTGACTACCATGTTCATTAGCTACTGACTTTGTGTTTGCTATTGCATGATGTTTTCTCTTTGTCATGAGTTCAGCCTCACATACCTAATGTTTATGCACTCTTTTATATGTTAAATTTCCCTCTAAAATGACCTTCAATTTTGAACTGATTTCAAACCTCCTTGTGTAATTCTGAATGCACTCGTGTAATTGATTCTTTCCTTGTTTTATTGATTCCCTGTTTCTTGGATTAATTTGAAAACTTCCCTTTTATACTTTCGAGTCTCTTGTCTTTAACTTGGTTTATTCATGGGAACCCATGTTACTCTCCTTAAGTCAGTGATTTTGAAATCCTTGACTCCTTGATTTGCTATGTATTGATTTTCGATTGTCTCCACATTTTGTATCTTTACTTTGTTTTCTTACCTTATTTAGTTAACCAAGTATTTTTTACTGATTCTGCAATAGTTGTTTCCTTAATTAAACCCCTATGTACTTACCCTTAATGGTCTATTCTATACATGGTGTTTTACTTGATTTCTTTCCTTAAATGATTTCTGCCCATTACCGTTTGATTTTAACCCCTTAATTACAGGAAGTCCTATACTGATTTGATTTTAATTGACACATAGTTCCATAATTACTGCTGAACTATGATTCTTGCCTTATTTTCTACCTATTTTCAAACTATAAATACCATGCTCTTTCATTAACACAAACAGACACGAACACTCTAAGTTCTAAAATCACTTACACTCAAAATATTCTCTCCTGCTTTACTACTTCTGCTGTGGCCTGCCTTCAAAGTCCTGTCACCTGCTTTTACTGTATTTTTGCTTCTTTGAACTGGTATGTTCTGATTAAGATTCCAGCATCACAACAATGTGTTTACTTAATGCTTTTACCTTTTTGCCTGCCTACCGCTTGTGTTTAGTTCAGTACTTATTCTAGCATGCTATAATTTCCTTATGCCTGTTCTGAATTTATTATGCATCCTAAACCCCCACCCCAATGTGTTCAATGCTTAGGGTTTGTTTGAGGCATGACAGTATTGCATATTACTGCCCATGACTCAAACTTGATCCCTGGGATCCTAACCTCTATGTTTCTATGCTATTGTGTGTTCTGGTGAGCTTATAGGCATGCCAGCATCATCTATTGCTGTGCATGCCCAAAACTTACCCTTGCCTAAGCATAGGCTCTTTGTAATTTCCCAACCCCCCTGAATCCCTTTGTATGAAATTATCAACTCGTTTGTAGCTGTTTCCCTCTCCTTTATTCCCTCAAGAGTCTGTTTCTTCACTTGCACTCTCTCTTAGACTTAAGTTTTGCCCCCCTCTTGTGAACCTTGACTTGGGACCCTTTGAGCTCCCTCTGAACTTGGACATTTGAGGGTTGGCACTTCCACACTGCACTTGTCCCTATTCTGGTAATGCAATTTGGGTGTGAGCACTGCCCGGAGTCCCATTGAGGATCTTAGGGAACTCTGACACACTCAAATTGGAGAAAGGCTTTGGATCGGTGGTCTTTGAGTTGGTCTATCTCATAATTCAGACAGGAAGTCAAGAATCAGGCCTTCTATAGTTGTAATTATTTTCTTTATATTTTCTTATGTATTTGTTACTCTAGTTTGTAATAATTTGTAAAGAATACTTGGGGTTGGCTAGTGAAATAGGGTTGGGATAACTATGCATGCGAAGGGTTGAAATCATGCCTATAGGACTGTCATAATTCCGCATATTCAACTTCACCTAGAAATCATGCCTATAGGACTGTTCTAATTCTGCATATGCAACTATATGTAGAAATCATGCCTATAGGACTGTTCTAATTCTGCATATTCAACTATATATAGAAACCATGCCTATAGGACTGTTATAATTCTGCATATTCAACTTCACCTAGAAATCATGCCTATAGGATTATTCTAACGTCATTCTGCATAATTCAAACTGCATTTAGATACCATGTTTATAAGGTTCAAAACAAGTTCTACATTTAGATACCATGTTTTAAGGTTTAAAACAAGATCTGCATCTAGAAGCCATGTCCATAAAGTTCAAGTTCTGCATTTAAATACCCTGTTTATGAGGTTTAAAACAAATTTCTTCATACCAAGCCTATAAGTGTCTAAAATCAGCAACGTGTAGAAAACATGCCTATAGGAGTTTCTAAATGAATCTGATTTTCTTCATCCATTGCTTGACGTAAAATCAGTAATAATATATACTATCACCTGCAGAACCTGTAATCAATTTGTTTAATTCTGCATCTCTTTTGATAATCTAAGTCCCTCGCCTTACAATGTTAACAAGCATGCATTTTATGATTTCAAACAATTCATTTTGAGCTTTACTGTCTTACCACCTTCTGAGTTCAGTAGATTGATCGTTGCCAACTCCGCACCACTAAAAAGTAGCGAGAGAGGGTCGCAATAGCTTTTACCCGATTTGTGGGTCGGGATCGAATCCAAAGAGAGCTAGGATTGGAATCGAGTATCTATTTAGCTTAGGATCACGTATATGTTCTTAATTGGTCTTCTTTTGGTCCTCCGGAGCAATTAAGATTTGATTATAACCCGAATATCCATCCAAAAAGCAATAAAAAGCACACCCCGCAAGGCGATCAAGCATTTGGTCGAGGAATGGCAACGGGAAATGATCCTTGCGGGTCACCTTATTTAGCTTCCGGTAGTCCACGCAAAACCTCCACCCGGTAATGGTCCGAGTGGGAATAAGTTCATTGTTGTCATTTTGTCACCAAAGTCATTCCACCCTTCTTTGGCACACATTGCACCGGAGAAGTCCATGAGCTATCGGAGATTGGATACACCACGCCTGCATCAAGCCACTTGATCACTTCTTTCTTCACCACTTCTTGCATTGCTTCATTGAGCCTCCTTTGATGTTCCAAGAAGGGCCTTGCATCATCCTCCAAAATAATCTTATGCATGCAAAATGCGGGGCTTATTCCCCGAATATCGGCCAGAGTCCATCCAATTGCCCTTTTTTGCCTTTGAAGCACCTCCAAAGTGGCCTCAACCTGCATGTTAGTAAGTCAAGAAGAAAGAATAACTAGTAAAGTTGAATTAGAGCCCAAGAATTATACCTGAGGTGTGGAGGAAGTGGCTTCAACTCCAACACCGGTGGCTCCTCAATTGATGGTTTGGTTGGTGGAGTTTTCTGATTTTCAAGATCCGAAGACAATTTTCTTGGCTCATAAGAATAAGAGCCCATCCCATGTATGGCATTGACACACTCCACTCTGCTTGCATCATCATTAACATCAAGATTTAATAGCACGGCCTCAAGGGGATCCTCCACGTTAATCATAGAACTTGTGTCATCCACGATCACAGCTGTGACAATGTCCACAAATGAGCACACCTTAGTGCTATTGGGTTGCTTCATGGATTTGCAAACATGGAAGACGACCTTCTCATCACCCACTCTAAAAGTGAGTTCACCCGCTTCAACATCAACCAATGCCTTCCCCGTTGCAAGGAAAGGTCTCCCTAGAATAATTGGGACCTCATAGTCCACCTCACAATCCAAAATCACAAAGTCCGCCGGCAGGATAAATTTGTCCACCCGGACAAGCACATCATCAACTATACCCAAAGGTCGCTTCATTGATCTATCTGCCATCTGTAATCTCATGGAAGTTGGCCTTAGTGGCCCAATACCCAGGGTCTTGAAAACTGAGAAGGGCATTAAATTGATGCTTGCCCCAAGATCACATAAAGCTTTGGCAAAGTCTGCACTACCAATAGTGCAGGGGATAGTGAAAGCACCAGGATCCTCTAATTTTGGGGCCATTGAATGTACTATAGCACTAACTTGGTGGGTCATCTTGATAGTTTCACAGTCCATTGATCTTTTCTTTGTAACCAAATCCTTCATGAATTTAGCATAACCAGGCATTTGCTCCAAAGCCTCCACCAAAGGCACGTTGATGGATAAGCTCTTCATCATGTCAATGAACTTTTTGAATTGATTCTCACTTTTCTGCTTGGCTAGCCTCTGAGGATAGAGGGGAGGTGGCCTAGGTAAAGGTGCCTTGGCTTTTTGGCACAACCGGCTCTGGCATGTCAATTACGTGCTCCCTAGACGGGTTCACGGCCTCTTGAGTTTCCACCTCGATTTCATTAATGTCAATCCTCACTTCATTGTTCACATTGTCATCAACCACATCTTCAACTACCAAAGGAACGTTATTCATTTGCAATAGGAATTACAATGACATGGCAGCGGTATAGCGAGTTGACAACTATGATGAACCAATTGGTAAGGCACAGTTGAACAAGTCCAAAACCCTTCGCCAAGTGAATCATGGAGGTGTTAATTATGCTTAACAAGAGAGGCAAACGAAGGCAACAAAAACCAAGGGAATTCTGAACAATTTGATGATGATTGTGATGGGTTTCAAAATGAGGGCTATGATGAGCAAAAATGAAGAGGTACAATATGTAAACAATTTTCAAGGCCAACGGGGCAACTCCCAACCAATAACAGTGGCGACCCTAGGGTAATTGGGGCAATCAACAACAAATAGTGGTAATTGGGGAACAATAATCAAAACAACAACTGGGGCAATCAGAACAACAATCAAGGAACCAAGGCAGTAATAACAACAACTGGGGCAACAATAACAATCAAGGTGGATGGAACAATAGGAACCAAGGAAACCGGGGCAAGGCTTTCAAAGGCCCCCAATGTACCAACAACCGAACACATCCCCTTTCCTCTCAGGTCCTAGTTCTTCGGTAAAATGATGGGTAGAATTGAAATGATTTCGAACAAATGATAAGAAGACAAGATTGCTTCGATGCCAATTATCTTTAATACTCGAATTGGAGGCACAAATAGGCCAAATCTCTCAATCATTGAATACTCGCCCAAGGGTGCTCTACCTAAGTGATACGGTAGTGAACCCAAAGGGTGGGAACAATCATGTATGGCGTTACAAAAGAAGTGGAGAGGCGGTGATGTGATGCCTCGAAAGCAAAGCAAGTTGTTGATGGTGATGTTGAGTTGCAAGAAGCTGCA
>NC_032000.1:16980778-17050920 GCF_001879085.1 Nicotiana attenuata | reverse complement strand
GGGCTGAACTACGAAGATCTTTGCATACAGCCCGATGTCGAACTGCCCGAGGGGTACAAACCTCCTAAGTTCGAGATGTTTGATGGTACAGGGGATCCAAGGGTCCATTTGAGAACGTACTGTGACAAGCTGGTTGGGGTAGGAAAAGACGAGAAAATCCGCATGAAGCTTTTCATGAGGAGCTTGAAAGAAGATGCTTTGTCCTGGTACATTAGCCAAGATCCAAAGAACTGGTCGAACTGGGTAAGTATGGCGTCCGACTTTATGGACAGGTTCAGGTTCAACACGGAGAATGCGCCGGATGTGTTCTATATTCAAAATCTAAAGAAGAAGCCCACCAGAACATTCCGCGAGTATGCTACTCGCTAGAGGTCCGAAGCTGCTAAGGTTAGACCTGCCTTAGAAGAAGAACAAATGAACAAATTCTTCGCTCGGGCTCAAGATGCACAGTATTATGAAAGGCTGATGATGATCGAAGGCCACAAATTTTCTAACATTATCAAGCTGGGAGAAAAGATCGAAGAGGGCATCAAAAGCGGTATGATTACGAACTTCGAGGCCTTGCAAGCTACAAATAAGGCCTTACAGTCAGGAGGTGTGTCCAAGAAAAGGGACGTAGGAGCCGTAATGGTGGCACAGAGAACCAAATCTCCTATCAAATACCAAACCTACCCAATGCCTCCACTCACATATCAGCCTACTCCAAACTACCAAGCACCGTCACCCTCTTACCAAACTCCACCACCCGCTTATCAATCACCTCCACCTACCACATATTAGCCTACTTCACCCAAATATTCCCAACCCTCACATGTTTACCAAGCCTACAACACTCAACCATCCCACTACCAATCCCCTCCTGCACGACAAAACTTCCCTAGACCTCGACCAAACTTTGACCGAAGGCCTCCAAAACAATATACGGCTATTGCTGAACCTATTGACCAGTTTTATGAAAGACTCAAAGCTGCTGGTTATGTCACCCCTATCCCTGCTACAACCCCTGAGAACCCTTCTCAGTGGGTTAATCCAAATAAATCTTGTGCATATCATTCCGGCATGAAAGGACACACCATTGACGAATGTCGTTCTCTGAAAGATAAGATCCAGACCTTAATTGATAACAAGATTATTGTGGAAAAGGAACCTGCTCCAAATATCCGTAATAACCCTCTACCGGACCACAAGGGAGGAGGCGTTCACATGATTGAAATAGAGGATGATTAGGATCCCAAGGGATCGATCGGTTTGATCACAGAAGGTGACAACCCAAAGAAGCCAATAGTCACTGTTAATCCGATCGTAGTCCAAATCCAGCCCTCTGGGAACACCGAGGTAAATATGTCCATGCCACTTGAGTTTGAAGCATCATCATCTGCAAAGACGCCAGCGCCAATTGAGGTCAAATTCGTGTCTCCAGCAAAGGCACCTACACTATTTGAAGTTGCAGTTTTACCGCCCAAGGTGCATGCTCCGTTAGGACTAAAGGTAGCCACGCCAATTCCAGTGGCGATGTCAGCCATGACACCATTCCATACAAAGGCTATACCATGGGACTACACAGCCGAGGCAAGAAGGAAAGGCAAGGTTATGTTCATAGAGGCTATTGCGGCACAGGGTATGACAAGAACTGGTAGAGTTTATACCCCGGAACATCTGGCTGAGTTGAGCAAGCAGGTTTCTAGCCGGCCAACCATCACCAAGACCGGGCCAGATGATCTCTGGAGAAAGATACAGGCCAAGGAATACTCGGTCATTGACCAGTTGAACAAAACACCGGCGCAAATTTCTATCCTTACTTTGCTACAAAATTCTGATGTACACAAGAATGCCTTGTTAAGGGTGCTGAGTGAAGCATATGTGCCAAGTAACATCACCGGCGTAGAGATGGCTAACATGGTAGGACAGGTATTGGAAAGTCACAAGATCGCTTTTCATGAAGATGAGATGCCACCGGAAGGGTTGAGTCACAACAAGTCATTTCACATCACCGTGCAATGCGAAGACTATTTTATCACCAGAATCCAGATTGATGGAGGGTCCAGCCTCAACATTTGTCCGTTGGTAACACTGAGGACATTGGGTAAGGGACTACACGAGATCAAGGATGGGGCCATCAACGTAAAAGCTTTCGACGGCTCCCAAAGGTCCACCATTGGGGAAATTAGTCTATGTTTGCAAATGGGGCCTACTTGGTTTGATGTGGATTTTCAAGTGATAGACGTGCCGGCATCTTACAATATGCTGTTGGGACGACCCTAGATTCATGATACTGGGGCCGTAGCATCAACACTCCATCAGGCAGTGAATTTTGAGTGGAATCACCAGGAGGTGGTCATTCACGGCGACGGTAGCAATCCTATATATAATCGCCAGACCATCCCGGAAATCGGAGGCAGAAGAAAGATAGGTGGGGAGAGTGATAAGTAGGGATTTTAATGTGTTTTATGCTCCTACTTGCCTATGCTTTGAATATAAATTGTTACAAAATAGTCCCAAAAGGCTCATAAGTTGTGCTTGATTGCAGGTTTAATCGACAAAGTGACGAAATGTCAAGGATCGGCTCTAAAGGACTGAAACCTGCTCAAGTATCAAAGACCAAGTAAACTGAGGGCAAACAAGCCTAGTGCGGGCCGCACAAAGTCGAAAGCGGCCGCACTAGATGGTTCAGAGAGTTGGCAAAACGGCTTCAACCAATGCAGCCGCTGTACATATAGCGCGGTACACGGTAAAGGCTCCGCGTCCGCATAACCATTTTGTGCGGTCCGTGGAATAGAGATTTAGAGAGTTGAAATTGCCAGAGTCCCAGCCTATGCGGTCCGCGGTCATCTTTGTGCGGACCGCGCTAGCTGTCTCCGCGGTCGCGGTCCATTCTGCGCGGTCCGTGGAGCCCAACTTCAGAGAGCCCAGAATTGAAGTCAAAGAGCCTAGCGCGGCCGCGGTCCATTTCATGCGGCCCGCGCTGACCCCGCAGGGGTATTTTTGTCTAGTTTTTCCAGCCTAGTATAAATAGAACATTTTACCATTTTTAGGTCATCACTTTTTTTCCAGATTTTGAGCTGCGCTCCTGAGACTCATTTTGTAGCCATTTTTGGCATCTTAGCTTCAAATTAACGATAGATTCTTGTACTTTAATTTAGTATTTAATTAATATGTCTTGTTCTTCATCTATTTCTTCATTTTCTCCTTCAAGCATGAGTAGCTAAACCCATTAGCTAGGGTTGTGGCTCAACCCTAGTGTGGGTAATTGATGGGTGTTGCCATCTAGGGTTAGATTGACTATGGGTGTTTGCTATTTGGGTTGATTTTATGTTTTAATCTATAAATTGGTGGTTGCAAACACTGATTTGTGCTTTGTGGATTTGACTCTTCTTGAGAAAGAGAGTCTAAGTCTCCAAAATTAACCCAACAAGGAATTAGGATGGACTCATGAGAAATGATAGTCCCAATTAACGGGTTAAACCTCGAGAGAGTAATCACCCTACTTGAACCCTAGTTGCTTGATCTAATTTGCCTACCCATTTGGTCTCGAGAGAGTCAAGTGGGCAAAATCACTCTCTCTATCGAGAGGTGTGAGAGTGGGTAAAATTGTGCAACGGTTATAGCATAAGCCCCAATAATGTCAATCGAACATTAGTAACATCTACCCGTCAATTAGCCACCTAGGTGAAGTCATGACCCTAGTGCCCCTTCTTCCATTTAGATACAACTTTAGCAATTATTTCGTAGCATAATCTAGTTGCAATTAGTAGTTTGATAACAGTAGTTTATAATTGAAAAACCCAAAAATGTTGGAAGTGACATTTAGAACAATTACATGACTCTAGCCTAGATAGATACCCAGCTCCAATTTCTAGCTCTCTGAGGAATTCGATCCCGACCCTCATATCGGGTAAAAGCTATTGCGACCCTCTCTTCCTACTTTATAGTAGTGTGGAGTTGGCAGCGATCAGAGACCTATCACCACATCGAGCGAGTCAACGTCGTTGACAAGGACAAATGGTGGGACAACAAAATCGAGAGCATATTAAATTGGAATGGGTACGAACCGGGTAAGGGGCTTGGCAAGAACCTCCAAGGAATCGCTAAGCCTATAAAACTCAAGAAGCATGGCACCACCTTCGGTCTAGGATATGAGTATACCTGGGAAGAATTCAACAACTGGTCGCCACCATGGCGCGGTCCTTACTATCCGCTGGAGCAGCCAATACCACACTTGGAACAGACTTTCCAACTGGCCGATGTTATCTCTGGGTCAGAAGAAGAGGAAGCACTGGCAGCGGTGAAGAATTTGTTCCTAGAAGATGATGATATGGATTGTTGTGTCGTTCTCGAGGAGGAGGGGGAGGAAGGCCCTTCCATACAGACTGTGAGTAGAGGAGCATATCTCAACATTCGGACCATCAGAACCACCAGAGCCCGGCAAGCCTCGGGGTAGCAAGGCTGAACAAGCATCATGCACTATCTTTTATTTTTACTAGTTAATTTTTCCTGTCGCATTTTAAATTTCCGCAATAAGATCTTCAATGTTCAAAACAGCTATGGAATTTATCAAAGCATTTCGATTTTCATTATAAATCAACACTCTTATTATTTTCTCTCATTACTTTACTTATACAGCATTACTATTACTTATCTTGATAAACCGATGACTGTGACATGCAATGAGACAACACAACGAACAGACATAGATTCAGAGGAAGAAGACATACCGGAAGAGATTGTTAAGGAAGTTGAGAATTTTGAAAATAGACCAAAGTCCAACCTGGACGAGACGGAAATTGTTAATCTGGGGGATGAAGAGAATGTAGAAGAAACACGAATCAGCGTTCACTTATTGTCATCAGAAAAGAAGGAATACACAGAATTTCTAAGAGAATGTGAGGAAATATTCGCCTGGTCGTATGACGACATGACAGGCCTGAGCACGTCTATTGTGGCTGACAAACTGCCAACCGATCCGACATGTCCGCCGGTAAAGCAGAAGCTCAGAAAGTTCAAGCCGGATATGAGTCTGAAAATCAAGGAAGAAGTCACCAAGCAGGTCAAAGCCAAGGTCCTCAGGGTAGTGGAATACCCAACGTGGTTAGCCAGTATCGTGCCAGTACCAAAGAAGGACGGGAAGGTTAGAGTCTGTGTCGACTACCGGGATCTCAACCAGGCCAGTCCGAAAGACGACTTCCCCTTGCCAAATATACACATCTTGATCGACAATTGCGCCAAGCATGAATTGCAATCATTTGTGGATTGTTTCGCCGGTTACCACCAGATTTGGATGGATGAAGAAGATGCTGAGAAAACGGCTTTCATTACACCGTGGGGAATGTACTGCTACAAGATGATGCCGTTTGGTTTAAAGAATGCAGGGGCCACCTACATAAGGGCTATGACTATCATTTTTCATGATATGATACACAAGGAGATCGAGGTGTGCGTAGATGACGTTATCATCAAGTCCAAGAAGGCCACCGATCACATGGAAGATTTGAGAAAGTTTTNCAATAGGTTGCGAAAGTACAACCTAAAAATAAATCCCGCAAAGTGTGCATTTGGGGTTCCCGCTGGAAAATTACTTGGGTTTATTATGAGTCGCCGAGGAATAGAATTGGATCTATCAAAGATCAAAGCCATTCAAGAGTTGCCACCGCCAAAGAAGAAGAAGGATGTGATGAGCTTCTTGGGAAGACTTAACTATATCAGCCGGTTCATAGCACAGTCCACGGTCATCTATGAGCCAATCTTCAAGATGTTGAAAAAGGATGCCGCCACTAAATGGACTGATGACTGCCAGAAAGCTTTCGACAGAATCAAGGAGTACCTATCAACACCACCAGTCTTAGTCTCGCCTGAGCCAGGTAGACCTCTACTACTCTACATCGCAGTATTAGATGGTGCCTTCGGTTGCGTCCTGGGGCAGTATGATGAAGCGGGGGGGAAAGAACAGGCCATTTACTATCTCAGCAAGAAGTTCACTCCGTATGAGGCCCGGTATTCTCTATTAGAACGTACCTGTTGCGCTCTGACTTGGGTGGCCCAGAAGTTGAGGCACTACTTCTGTGCCTATACTACATACCTCATATCAAGAATGGATCCTCTAAAGTACATCATTCAGAAGACCATGCCCACTGGCAAGCTAGCCAAGTGGCAAATCCTGTTGAGTGAATTTGACATTGTCTACGTGACTCACAAAGCAATCATGGGACAGGCACTAGCAGATCACCTTGCTGAAAACCCCGTGGATGGAGAATACAAGCCCCTGAAGATGTATTTTCCTGACAAAGAGGTATCATTCATAGGAGAAGACATTGCAGAATCCGACGACGGCTGGAGAATGTTTTTCGACGGAGCGGCAAATTTCAAAGGAGTTGGCATAGGAGCGGTCCTAGTATCAGAAAGCGGTCAGCATTATCCGGTGTCTGCCAAACTCAGGTTCCTGTGTACCAACAATATGGCCGAGTATGAAGGTTGCATCCTAGGTCTCAAGATGGCTATTGACATGAACGTTCAAGAGTTGCTAGTGATTGGAGACTCATACTTACTCATACATCAGGTCTGAGAAGAATGGGCAACCAAGAACTCTAAGATACTCCCGTATCTGCATCACGTATAGGAGTTGAGAAAGAGGTTCACAAAGACAGAATTCCGGCATGTTCCCAGAATCCAGAATGAATTTGCCAATGCATTGACTACCTTGTCATCCATGATACAACATCCAGACAAAAACTTCATTGATCCCATTCCAGTAAAGATCCATGATCAGCCAGCTTATTGTGCCCATGTTGAAGAAGAAGCATACGGAAAGCCTTGGTTTCATGATATCAAGGAATATTTGACAAAAGGAGAATACCCAGAACTTGCAAATCCTATTCAGAAACGCACACTTCGGAGGCTGTCCAATAATTTCTTCCATAGTGGAGGAATCCTGTATAGGAGGACTCCTGATTTGGGACTACTCAGGTGCGTCGACGCAAAGGAAGCATCCCAGCTACTGGAGGAAATCCACGCCGGGACCTGCGGTTCACATATGAACGGTTTTGTCTTAGCCAAGAAGATACTCCGGGCTGGTTACTTTTGGATGACTATGAAGACAGACTGCATCCGGTATATCCGAAAATGCCACCGATATCAGTTACATGCAGACATGATAAAGGTACCTCCAAATGAGCTTAATGCAACAAGCTCACCATGGCCTTTCGCCGCCTGGGGAATGGATGTCATTGGACCAATCGAGCTTGCCGCTTCCAACTTATCCTGGTAGCAATCGACTATTTCACCAAGTGGGTTGAAGTAGCATCTTACAGAGCAGTAACTAAGAAAGTCGTGGCAGACTTTGTTCGCGACCGTATTGTTTGTCGATTCGGGATTCCAGAATCAATCATCACTGATAACGGTTCCAACCTCAACAGCGACTTGATGAGAACCATGTGTGAAACCTTCAAGATCAGACACAAGAATTCTACAGCCTACAGGCCTCAAATGAATAGAGCTGTAGAAGCCGCTAAGAAAAACATCAAGAAGATATTGAGGAAAATGATAGAGAAGCATAAGCAATGGCACGTAAAGTTATCATTTTCTCTGTTGGGGTATCACACCACAGTCCGCACATCAACTAGGGCAACCCCCTATATGCTGGTTTATGGTACGGAAGCCGTCATTCCCGCCGAGGTAGAAATTCCTTCCTTAAGGATCATACAGGAAGCTGAACTCGACGATGCAGAATGGGTGAAGAGTCGTTACGAGCAACTAGCTCTTATAAATGGGAAAAGAATGAACGCAGTATGTCATGGTCAGCTTTATTAGAACAGAATGTCGAGAGCCTTCAACAAAAGAGTCAAGCCGAGACAGTTCACACCAGGGCAGCTGGTATTAAAGAAAATTTTTCCGCATCAAGATGAAGCCAAAGGGAAATTCTCTCCCAACTAGCAAGGTCCATACATGGTTCACCTAAATCTGACAGGAGGAGCCCTTATACTTGCCGAAATGGATGGAGAAGTTTGGCCAAAACCGATCAATTTAGATGCAGTCAAGCGTTACTACGTGTGATCTTTATGTTTTCCATATATGTTGTATTAGAACTACGTCTGAACTGATTCCCGTTTAAGAGGGGATACGTAGGCAGCCCTATAGGTTCGGTCACAATTCAATAAAAATTTCATTTCCCCCCGCAACTGGAAACTGGGGCAGAATTTTGAGGAGGACCCTCAAAATTCCGAAGTAATTTTAGCCAATCATCGCAAGCAGCCGTCAGAAGTCAACCCGTTAAACTGGGGCAGAATTTTGAGGAGGACCCTCAAAATTCCGTAGCAAGAGAGGTCGCAATGTCTTGAGCCACATCACAGTCGTCGGTTCATCTAAAAGTTGTTTCTTAAGTATATACTTATGTCATATTTTTCAAATTCATGCATGTTTATTATCGAAATCGCCTTGTTCAGCAACGCTACCCCAACGATGCATACCGTATCACCAGATCAGAGCCGAACAGGACAAGCAGAGCCAGCGAGGATGGGAACTAACCTCCCCCCCCCCCATAAAACTCACGATTTTTCTTTGAATGCAGACACCTGGATTGCGAAAGCATCTTGCTTACTATACACCCACGAGACAAACATTGTTTATGAATACAACTCTCAAGATTGATGCACTTACCAGTATTTGCTATCCACGCACGCCAGTGATATTCCCTATATCACAATGTCCCCAGCAGTCACAATATCGCAACCTGCCATCAGCTAAGAAAACTCTATTACTATTTGCCATTTTATTTTATTTCTGCATTGCATAAGGATACCATTCTGCCTTCCGAGACTAAACGCTGTCTCCATCTGCATTTTCTGCATTGCATAAGGCTACCATTCTGCCTTTCGAGACTAAACACTGTCTCCCTCTGCATTTTCTGCATTGCATAAGGCTACCATTCGGCCTTTCGAGACTAAAAACTGTCTCCATCTGCATCTGCATGGCTGAAAGATCGCCACCTTATTTACACTCTGCATGGCTGAAAGATCGCCACCTTTACATTTTGTATGGCTAAAAGATCGCCACCTATTTACATTTGCATGGCTGAAAGATTGCCACCTTTACATTTTGCATGGCTGAAAGATCGCCACCTATTTACATTTGCATGGATGAAAGATCACCACCTTGTTTACATTTCGCATGGCTGAAAGATCGCCACCTTGTTTACATTCTGCATGGCTGAAAGATCGCCCCCTTATTTACGTCCTGCGTGGCTGAAAGATAGCCACCTTACTCACATTCTGCATGGCTGAAAGATTGCCACTTCACTTACATTTGCATGGCTGAATGATCGCCACCTATTGCATCTCATGGGCTGAAAGATCGCCAAACACTGCATCTCATAGGCTGAAAGATCGCCAAATTATCCGAGGGCGTCATTGTTCAGAGGCACCATTTGCATAGCCCGAGAACACCATGCCATGGCCTGAGGATCCCTTTAATCTTTTGCATATCATTATTCAAAGGCATCATGGTTCTGAGGCATCATTCTCATAGCCCGAGAGCATCATTTCATGGCCTGCGAATCCTTTATTATTATACGCTTCATGGCCCAGGACATCATGGTCTAAGGACGTCATCCTAACCGTCCAAAGACAACATTCATGGTCCGACGGGAATTTGCATCACGTTTAAATTTACACACAATATATGCTTGTATTGCTTATTTGCAGGTAATCCTACGTGCAACGGCCATCTCGGCAGGAGCGATGCCGCTCCAGTTCCTGCAGCCCTATCAGACCTTAACCACTCACCCCGTCCTGAATATCGCGTCCGTTCTTGAGAAGTCTCCGTCGGAATATTCCGCTGACGGATCCTGAACTACATATGGCCTCATTCTTGTAAGACCAGGGATATGTAGGAAGCTCAGAAGCCAGAGCACGGCCAAACCTCTTCAAACCATTTCGCCAAGTCAAAATTGGCCATCATATCTTTACCCCTGGGTAAAGAGGGGCAGCTGTTGATACCCAATTTTTTTCTGTATATTTTAATATGCAAAATACCTTCAAAATAGCATATATATGCATATATAAGTATGTCCCAATGTTTTATTATTTTTCCTTAATTTTTAAAAGATTTTTAAATCAATTTATTTCCCTATTTTATCAAGAAAACCCAATAATTATTCCCAAATTTATCATTTTGGTAATTCATTTATTGGATTCTTATATCTATACTAAAATATAGCTAACATAATTTTTGCATATTTTATAAATTTATTTAGTATTTTTAAAGCTAAATTTTCAATAATTGCATATTAGCCTCTTTAAGGTTTAATTGTGTTTATAATTATAAAATTAAGTATTATTAATTTTTTTAGTACCTTTAATTTATTTTCAGAAATTATTCTACTATTTTTGTAAAATAAACAAGGGAAAATGGCTATTTAAATGCTAGCCCCGTTTATTTCAATTTTAGCCTTATTTGAACACCCAATTTGAACCCAATTTTTAAACCCAATTACCCTGACCCAAACCCCGTTCCAACCAACCTAGACCCGCTTCCCACCTACCTTCTCTAATCTCAACCGTTGATCTTCCAGATCAACGGTCCCTATTTCCCTTACCATTTTTAATTCCCAATTACCCCAAAGCCCTAATCATTTTTCATCTGTAGCCGCCTTTGAATTCCCCCCTCTCCCAATTCTCTCTCAAGCTCCTCTCAAACCCTAGCCGCCTCCATCAACTTCCACCCTAAAATCGTCCAAATCAATGGCTTCCAAAGCCGTTGGAGGCCTGTATCTACCTCCCTTTGACTTCTATGTGGTCGAGTATTATGGTTTCAAGGCCAGACCTGAAGAAGCTTGGTCAGACTCGGATGCTTTCAGTTCTATGGCTGTTTTTCGCGTCTATCTTTACCTTGCTCCGGCCAGCCATGGCTATTCAAGCCTGACTCTTGGCTTCTCCTGCTTAGACCGATGTCTTTCCAAGCCTTTCTCACCATCTGGGTTTCTTCTGAAACCCTAATCTTTGAGGTTCTTCTGATTTCTTTTATATCTGTTTAGATTCGTGTTTGCCCTAAACCTCTAAACGTTTTTCCAAAATTTCTTCTAAAACTTTTCCTTCAGAACCTTTATCTTTTCCGATTTAGGGTTTTGTTAAATTATTTCGAAGCTTTTCTGATTCTTAACATGTTTTACTGTGTTTCTTTATGTTGTTCTTCTACTGTATTTCTTTATGTTGTTCTTCTACTGGAATGTGCATCTTAAAGGTCTTAGTTCCTTTTTGAGATTTTCTGAATTTATTTTGTTAGTATTCTGTCTGATTTACTTGTTTTCATCTCTATACTCGATTGATGGTGAAAACCCTAAAATTTGGGGTTCATTCGAGTTCTGAGATTATTTGCTATGTGATTCACTTGTTCGTCATGCTCTGAATTCGACTGGTTTCAAAACCCTAATTTCTTTGGACCTATTCGAGTCTATGAAGTTGTTTCATCTGCTGCTCGACTGAATTCCGAAATCTTCTGCTTCTTTATGTGATTTTGACTTCCTGCTAAACTCTACTATGAGGTCTTTCCTCTTGACCTCTTTGCATGCTGTTTGATACTCTCTCTTTTCTCTATTACTAAGTTACTGAAATCGACCTATGTGACTACCATGTTCATTAGCTACTGACTTTGTGTTTGCTATTGCATGATGTTTTCTCTTTGTCATGAGTTCAGCCTCTGTTGCTCCCAAACGCACACACAAGTATACGTGGTCGACAAGTAATATAATGATAAGTTGAGTGTCGAACCCACAGAGACTTGTGTAAACTACTCAGTAAATCACCAAAACTGTTATTCAATCCAGCGAAAATCAAAGTTCAATAATATGATTATATTATACTACGATTCTAAATACTAGCTAAATTATCAAGTAACGAGTTGATTGTTGTGTATTTAGTAGAGACAAATATTCCAGGGTTGTGATCGATTCACCATTCGTATTGTGTTCTAATTAACTCTCGCCTTCATATAATTCACTCATGGTTGCTAATTAATCGATAAATGCTCTCATAGCCTTCTCCAAGAAGTACTACTCACCTATTCTCAATAGATTAACGCCTATATTCCTATGAAATCAATCTATTAAGAACGCATTAAGATTACGATATTTAATTAAGCACGGTGACTAGGTATATTCCTATCCTAACCACAAATCTGCTCCCCCTAAGGGTTAAGATCATGCTCTCTTCAATTCTTCTCTAATATAAACACGACTTTCCCAAGCATAGCATAGATAGTAAATAGAACCTAACTGCTGGCCAGACAATTAAGCAATTAAACATAGAATTGAAGAAACAACCATATATTGGTGAATTATAATCAAGGTCAAGTTAATATCAAACAACAATATTCATGGCTAAATCACAACCCCAGAACAATGGGTGTTTAGCCACTAATGATGTAATCAAACAATTGCATAATTGTTGAATCAATTGAAAATACTAGAAAAAGATGAAGAAAACTGAGAATTCTCCGCTTCCTCACGATCCCGTGTGTATCTTTCCTCCAAAGTGGCGTCTCCCCCTTCAAAAATAGGTTTAGTCTTGCTTTTATACGTGTTGGGTAGGTCTAGGGCCGAAATAACCTTGTCCCGGGCGAAATTGGAGAAATTTCACGTCACTGGCGCACTGGCTAGCGCCAGGCGCCCTATATTTTTAGCTACTGTTTTTGGTGCCACAAGTAGGGCTGGGCGCCACCTATGGCGCCCAAATTCGCACATTTCCCGGTTTCGTTTGTTTTGGCTCAAATCTCGTGTGTTTCGCCCCCCAATTGCTCCCGAATCATTCCTACACATAAAAACACTTCAAATTAATATAAATCATACCATTTAACATCCCAAATTCACGAAACAAAAGTAAAATATGAGGCGATATACATAGAAATATATATGCTTTAAGCTAAAGATCAGCCTCACATAACTAATGTTTATGCACTATTTTATATGATAAATTTCCCTCTAAATGACCTTCAATTTTGAACTGATTTCAAACCTCTTTGTGTAATTTTGATTGCACTCGTGTAATTGATTCTTCCTTGTTTTATTAATTCCCTGTTTCTTGGATTAATTTGAAAACTTCCCTTTAAAACTTTCGAGTCTCTTGTCTTTAACTTGGTTTATTCATGGGAACCCATGTTACTCTCCTTAAGTCAGTGATTTTGAAATCCTTGACTCCTTGATTTGCTATGTACTGATTTTCGATTGTCTCCACATTTTGTAACTTTACTTTGTTTTCTTACCTTATTTAGTTAACCGAGTATTTTTTACTGATTCTGTAATAGTTGTTTCCTTAATTAAACCCCTATGTACTTACCCCTAATGGTCTATTCTATACATGGTGTTTTACTTGATTTCTTACCTTAAATGATTCCTGCCCATTACCGTTTGATTTTAACCCCTCAATCACAGGAAGTCCTATACTGCTTTGATTTTAATTGACACATAGTTCCATAATTACTGCTGGACTATGATTCTTGCCTTATTTTCTACCTATTTTCAAACTATAAATACCATGCTCTTTCATTAACACAAACAGACACGAACACTGACTTCTAAAATCACTTACACTCAAAACATTCTCTCCTGCTTTACTACTTCTATTGTGGCCTGCCTTCAAAGTCCTATCACCTGCTTTTACTGTATTTTTGCTTCTTTGAACTGGTATGTTCTGATTAAGATTCCAGCATCACAACAATGTGTTTACTTAATGCTTTTACCTTCTTTCCTTCCTACCGCTCGTGTTTAGTTCAGTACTCATTCTAGCATGCTATAATTTTCTTATGCATGTTCTGAATTTATTATGCATCCTAAACCCCCACCCCAATGTGTTCAATGCTTAACGTTTGTTTGAGGCATGACAGTATTGCATATTACTGCCCATGACTCAAGCTTGATCCCTGGGATCCTAACCTCTATGTTTCTCTGCTACTGTGTGTTCTGGTGAGCTTATAGGCATGCCAGCATCTTCTATTGTTGTGCATGCCCAAAGCTTACCCTTGCCTAAGCATAGGCTCTTTGTAATTTCCCAAACCCCCTGAATCCCTTTGTATGAAATTATCAACTCGTTTGTGGCTGTTTCCCTCTCCTTTATTCCCTCAAGACTCTGTTTCTTCACTTGCACTCTCTTTTAGACTTAAGTTCTGCCCCCCCTCTTGTGAGCCTTGCCTTGGGACCCTTTGCGCTCCCTCTGAATTTGGACACTTGAGGGTTGGCACTTCCACACTGCACTTGTCCCTATTCTGGTAATACAATTTGGGTGTGAGCACTGCCCGGAGTCCTATTGAGGCTCTTAGGGAACTCTGACACACTCAAATTGGATAAAGGCTTTGGATCGGTGGTCTTTGAGTTGGTCTATCTCATAATTTAGACAGGAAGTCAAGAATCAGGCCTTCTATGGTTGTAATTATTTTTCTTTGTATTTTCTGATGTATTTGTTACTCTAGTTTGTAATAATTTGTAAAGAATACTTGGGGTTGGCTAGTGAAACAGGGTTGGGGTAACTATGCATGCGAAGTGTAGAAATCATGCCTATAGGACTGTCATAATTCCGCATATTCAACTTCACCTAGAAATCATGCCTATAGGACTGTTCTAATTCTGCATATTCAACTACATGCAGAAATCATGCCTATAGGACTGTTCTAATTTTGCATATTCAACTATATATAGAAACCATGCCTATAGGACTGTTACAATTCTGCATATTCAACTTCACCTAGAAATCATGCCTATAGGATTGTTCTAACGTCATTCTGCATAATTCAAACCGCATTTAGATACCATGTTTATAAGGTTTAAAACAAGTTCTACATTTAGATACCATGTTTATAAGGTTTAAAACAAGTTCTGCATCTAGAAACCCTGTCCATAAGGTTCAAGTTCTGCATTTAAATACCATGTTTATGAGGTTTAAAACAAATTTCTGCATACCACGCCTATAAGTGTCTAAAATCAGCAACGTGTAGAAAACATGCCTATAGGATCCCGTCTGAGCACCTGCAGAATCAGTAATATATATACTATCACCTGCAGAACCTGTAATCAATTTGCTTAATTCCGCATCTCTTTTGATAATCTAAGTCCCTCGCCTTACAATGTTAACAAGCATGCATTTTATGATTTCAAACAATTCATTTTGAGCTTTACTGTCTTACCACCTTCTGAGTTCAGTAGATACCATGCCTATAGGATCCCGTCTAAGCATTTAGGCAAGCCTTAGAGTAATAATTGAAAAATCGAATCCGCTTATGTTAATTACTACAACCAGCAGGCAGGCCTGATTCGGGCTTCTTATCTGAATTATGTAATAAACCAATCTGCCCCAACTTTTAAACTCCCTCACATTTAATTCTAATCAGACCTAATCAGTACGTGCAAGACATGCTATTATGTGCTTTTCTGTTCAAGGAGGTATAATTGAGCCTTATATGTTTATATGTCTCCCAAAATATGCAGTATGCGTGTTTTTGTCTGTCGCCTTAGAATTTTACCTTTGAAACACCAAATAAGCCTAATATCCCTCCCTTTAGGATTAGTAATCCTAAGTGCCTCCGGGACTGATAGGAGTGGGACGGGTAATAGCATGCAATAGGTAATCGATACCAATCCGCGCTTTAAATACCTTAACGGGGTGTGATGGGTAGATATGGATGTGATGACCACGCGATAATGTCACGTGTATCCCCTCATTGAGGAGTGATTACCGGACATTGTGTGGGGTGATCCATATTATTAATAAACCTAGGACCCCCCACCCTTTATTCTTTATTTTAGCATTTTAATTCTTTATTTAAAAATTAGCTTTTCTAATGGTCCTTTCAAACTCTGTTTACTTTCAAACTGTTATGTGTTGAAATCCCCTCTTATTTGAGCCTTATCTGCCTATATGCTAATTGCACCTCAATTCACAATAATTGTTTGGCCGGGAACCACACTAGTGGATTCTGAGGGGTGCCTAACACCTTCCCCTTAGAATAATTTCAAGCCCTTACCCTATCTCTGGTTATTCAATTCAAACTCTTTTGGTGTCCTAATGCACCCTGATCATTAGGTGGCGACTCTTCAATTGCAAACCCAGTTCCCAAAAGGAACGAGTTGTCCCTCCAAATGTCATAAACCCGATTTCGCGAGAAAAAGGGGGCGCGATAGGGTTGCATGCCGCAACGAGCCTTAGTGCTATATATGTATATATATTGGATCGGGTTGCACGCCGCAATGAGCCTTCGGGCTAATTATCTATATTGAATCGGGTTGCAAGCCGCAACGAGGCTTATGGCTGTTTATATATTAGATTGGGCTGCACGCCGCAACGATATAGAGCTTGGGCAGAAGGAGCCCCTCCGGAGTCTGCACACCCCCAGTGAGCTCATGTACCTATTGAGTATGATTACTGGGGGCTGAGAGCCGAGTGATTGAGCTGTTGAGATGAGCTGAGTGACTGTGGTCTTGAGAGACTGTGCTTGCTTTCAATTATTTGTTGCATTTAGCTGTTATCTGTCTTTGCTGTGCAAATTTCTAGAAGACTTGATATCTGTTTTACTTGGGCATGGACCGATTTGACTTAAGCTACTAAATTTGAAAGCATGACTGTTACTTATTTGAAAGTTATTAAAATAAACCGTATTTGTATAGCTCGTCACTCCTTCTCAGTTCCTTATTTATTTCTGTTACTTACTGAGTTGGAAGTACTCACGTTACTCCCTGCACCTTGTGTGTAGATTCAGGTGAGACCGATCGCGGTGGTCGTTGAGTTCGTGCGCAGTTGACTATCGGAGACATACGAGGTAGCTGCCGGTGTCCGCAGCCCTTGTCTCTCCCTCCATTGTTATCTTTTCTTTCTGTTTTTGGCATTTGTGGACAATTGTATACTTTGATTCTAGAGTGATTTTAGGTGCTCAGGACTTAGTGACACCCCGATGTCGGGCTATCTTTTCCGCATTTTTATTTTGAGTTCAACTCTTTTATGAAGTTTCTATTATGAAAAGCTTTGACTTAACTTTTAAATAAATATCGAAGTGTTTTTTTTGAAAGGTGTCAGCTTGCCTAGTACCACGATAGGCGTCATCACGACAGGTTAGAGTTTTGGGTCGTGACATTAATTATCAGACGTAACTATAGTTTGCCTAATTATCATTTCGTAGCTATTGTTCAATTGTTAGCATATTGTATGTAGAAGCACAACGAATACAAAATGTGTAAATTGTATTTGTTCGCGCAGCAAATACAACTTGTATCAACTGTATTCATTCGCGCAACGAATACACCCAAAGGGAAATAAAGGATTGTATACAAAAAATACAACATATGTCAATTCGTTTGCACAATGAGGGGTTTATACAAAGGACACAACCTGTATCGACTGTATTCATTACGAAATATAAAAATACAGAAAAACAGAATATTTTTATTGAAAGTCGAACTCAAGACCTCTGATTACTAAAGTTGTAATGACCCGATCGGTCGTTTTGAGCTCTAGCGTGTCGTTCAGTGGTTTAAGGCCATGAGCAGCTTCACTTAAGGTATTATAATTTGTACGCATGGTCGGAATTGAATTTCGGGAAGTTTGGAATTGATTTGGGAAAAAATTCTCATTTCGAAAGCTTTAAGTTGGAAGAATTGACTATGATCGGATTTTTGAGTAAACGACCTCGGAATAAGGATTTCAAGGTTCCAGCAGACTTGGGCGTATGTCAGGATCGGGTTTTGGATGACCCGAGAGCGTTTGGGCGCCTATTGTGTAAGTTAGCATATTGGAAGAATTTCATAAGTTTGGGTTGAAGTGCATTTCAGTGTTATCAATGTTCGTTTGGGATTCCGAGTCTGGGAATAGCTCCGTATGGTGATTCTGGTATTGGGAGCACGATCGGAAGTATATTTGGAGGTCCGTAGGTCATTTTGGAGTCATTTGGCGAAAGTTAGAAATTTGAAGGTTTTTGTAAAGTTTGACCGGAAGTAGACTTTTTGATATCGGGGTCGGATTCTGATTCCAGAAGTTGGAGTAGGTCTGTAATGTCGAATATCACTAGTGTGCAAAATTTGAGGTCAATCGGACGCGATTTGATAGGTTTCGGCATCATATATTGAAGTTTGAAGTTCAAAAGTTCATTAAGCTTGGATTGGAGGGCGATTCATGGTTTAAGCATCGTTTGATGTGATTTGAGGCCTCGAGCAGGTCTGCATTATCTTTTGGGATTGGTTGGAATGATTGGACGGGGTCTCGGGGGCCTCAGGTGGATTCCGGATGGTTAACGGATCAATTTTGGAATTTGAAGAAGAAGCAAAACAGCTGCCTTCTAGTGTAACCGCACCTGCGAGGCATGGGATGCAGGTGCGGAGCCGCAGATGCGGTGTTGGGCTAGAAGTGAAAAGACCGCAGATATGGTCATATAGCCGCGGAAGCGGGACAACACCTGCGGTAGGTGAGGCGTAAAAGCGGAAAGGGCAGCCTGGTGAAGGACCACAGATGCGGTAGTGGGGCCGCACCTGCGGGAATCGTAGAAGCGGTCAAGTGATCGCAGGTGCGGAAAGGCTGGAGGCAGTGTGTTCTTTTAAAATCGGGAAATTGACCATTTTTCTCCCATTTTCATTTGGTGTGGGCGATTTTGGAGAGCTTCAAGGAAAGATGTTCTTCAAGTATCACAAGGTAATTTGTTCCCACTCATTACAAGTTAAATACATGATTTAGATACGGATTAAAGTATGGAAATTTGTAGAAATTTTGGGGTTTGAGGAAAAACCTAGAAAATTGGTATCTTTGGATTTTGACCATGAATTTAGACATGAAATGGAGAGTAAATTATATATTTGAGTTCGTGAGGTTGTGGGCAAAATTTATCTTCGAAAAATTTTGGAATCCGGGCACGTGGGCCCGAGGGCAATTTTGTCAACTTTTCAATGCGGAGTTGGGAATTTATATAAATTGAATTATTATAAGTATTAGGGTATATTTTCATTGGTTTGCCCATTATTTGGCTAGTTTTGGGAGCGTTGGCAGCGATTTGATTCATCGGAAGGGCGTGGAATATTGGTTATGTAAATTCGGAGCGAGGTGAGTCTCCTTTCTAACCTTGTAAGAGGGAATTGTTCCCATAGGTGAATTAATTGGATATGTGCTTCTATTTGTGGGGGCTACGTATGCACGGGGTGACGAGAGTCCGTGCGTAGCTACTATTATGCCTATGTCCGGGTAGTCTTAGGTTACATCATACTTTGTTGATATTGTTGTTGATCGATGTTATTGTTTGCCTTGAGAAGAAATAAGATTGAGGTAACGAACAATTGTGTTGAAAGGTACTTTAATTGAGGAATTTAAGAATTTAAGTGCTACCGTTAAACTTAGTATTTTCAAAAAAGAATTGGGAACCTTATAATCACTTAAGGAATCTACCTGTAACCGCGTCGTATGTATGTTTGCGAGTAGGGAAAATTACCTTAAAAGCTTCACATTGAATTGTCTCTATATTTGAAAAGGAACAAGAAAAGGATTTTTATTTGTTAATAAATTTAGCTTTGACCGCATCGCATGTATGATTCGCGAGCGGGGAAATTCCTTAAATCTATATTTGACCGCGTCGCACGTATGATTCGCGAGCGGGGTAATCTACTACTCTCATGAGAGCGGGCCGATCGCCTCAGCAGGTTAATAGATGCATCCATGGTTTGCGCCGTTCGACCCTCGGCAGTGCACAGTTTACTTTTATGTTGGATCGGGTCGTACACCTCGGCATTTCCTATATATACACCTATGTATTATACTAATGGAATCGTGCGTAACACTTGGCCAGAAGCCGGTGTATATGAGGGATTTTTCCCTGAATTGAATCCTGATAATTTCCTTGACGGAAACCACTATAATTGTACATATATGCTCCAGTTACGGAGGGAACTTGTTAGCTGAAAACTTGAGTAAAATTATGAAGAAGGGGGATGGTATTATTGTGTTTTATACATGTTTGTTCCATATATTCGCCCTTTTTTTAATAATTATTCACTTCTTTACTGTAATGATATTATTGGACCATTTGTAAGTGTCGAAGTCGACCTCTCGTCTCTACTTCTTCGAGATTAGACGGGATACTTACTGAGTACACATTATTTTTGTACTCATGCTACACTTGCTGTGCATTTTTGTTGCACATGTACCTCTAGTGGCCTAATGGGCGTAGCAGCATGGATGATACGGAGACTTAGGTGAGCTGCATCTCTCGAGACTACCCGCAGCCAGCAGAGTCTCTTTCAGTGTATTATATTTACTTTCTGTTCAAGTTTGTATTCCGTACAGCTATTCTACTTTATTAGATTTCCTAGTAATTGCTCATGCACTTGTGAAGCCGGGTTCTGGGATGATTTCGAGATTCATCAGTAAATCAATTTTGTAAAGACATCATTATTTATCCTGTGAAGTTTATTATCCATTGTTTAAATTTTTAGAAGAAATGATTTGAGAATATTAAAATTAGAATTTACTAGTAATATGGTGTTGGCTTGCCTGACAATGGTGTCCGGCGCCATCACGACCCTTAGTGAATTTTGGATCGTGACAACATGGTATCAGAGCAATAGGTTCCCTTAGGTATCACGAGTCATGATCAAGTCTAGTAGAGTCTCGCGGATCGATATGGAGACGTCTATGCTTATCTTCGAGAGGCTACAAGACTTTTAGGAGCACTTCCCTTCTTGATTCCTCATTGTGCGGTTTGATTCCTTTGAGTCTTATTCCTTTGTTTCTTTCCTACTCAATCTTATAAGACGTAAATCGCTTGTTATCGATCGAGAATTGAGGAATTGTAATGGTACTACAGATGTAGTGCGGGATGTTTCTCCCTGCATGATTGTTGGGGCTATTGTCTCACCTTGAGGAAGAATATTCTGTCGTTTCAACTCAGTAGCTGTACTTCTGAGAGCTTTGAGGCTATGCACAGGTTGCTATGATGCTTATGAACGGTTATCGCGCAAATTGATGTGATGGTAAGATGCTTGCCTATGTGTCGGGGCAGTGAGTGACTTGAAAGGAGGTTTGCTCAGAGCACGATTTAGAGATTCAGTGTTTTATTTTCGGTGGAGGGAGGACAATCGGACTATGAATGTTCAAGTTCGGGTTGAAGGAGTAACCATCTATTTGTTCAAGTGCTACAGAGTTATAGTCTGATTTAAGGCAAAAGTGGGGCAGAGAAAGATGAGGATGGATATGTTGGAAGTGTCATGTGGTGATAAAACTTCTGGAAGGCCAAGTGTGGGGGGACAGGAGTTGAGTAGTTGCCTAAAGGAGTGGGTTTGACCAAAAAGGGAGAGTGGCAGAGTAGTATATGGATGTAGTGTCAGGATAACTACACGCCTTAAGGAAGTTTGGAATGATCTGGGAATGATAGTGGACGGTGATTGAGTCTATGGTCTTAATTTGAATTATTGGCTTTTATACGACGGGAGATTGGATGCAACAGAAAGGGAGTTTCTTGATGCGAAGAAGGATTTAATATAACTTTGAATGGGAAGATATTGTCGCACATTTAGTTGATGTCCACAAGAAGTAAACGGACTAGTACAATTGGTGAATGAGCACGGGCTCAGGATGGGATATTGATGTCCTAGTGATTGTACCTATGCAGCGACGTTGGAAATGTTAGCGTGTAATTTACACATGTGGGTTATATCCTATGAGCAAGTTAGCGGTCGCATGGTGTTGACGAAGCTTAGGCGAAAAATTCTAACGACGATATGGTAAGAGGTCAGATAGGTGAATGAGGTCATTGATTCAGAGTGTTCATAAAAGGTCAAACAGAAGGGTTTAAAGGAATTTGGCGAGTTGATGGTGCAAGATCATGTCAATGATGAAGAAAGAATCTTGATGGGTTCCGGAGTTGTGTAATGGTGGCTTCAAGCTAAGTGGGAGAGTCCCACCACCTACGATTGGGTTGCATGGTTATCTTCTTGTGAGGTTTCGAGTTATCGGCGTATTGGTAAGTCATTTCGGCTAAGGGAAAAGAACATAAGTGGTAATTTGAGCAAAGTAATTGATAAAGGCGTGCTATAGTTGGCCTTATTGACTCATGATCAGGCTTTGGGAAATAATTCAGTCGGGTGCTTCATTGAGATGGGTGTTCATGTACCAGCGGAGCCTCGGAGTTGATTATATTCGGGACCAAGCCAGAGTGGGTGACTCTCAACAACGGTCCTAGTGAATTCAAAGGATTAAAAATGCAGTGCCTAAGGGTTTACGCCCGCAGTAAGGTTAAGAATCGAGCTTTTGTAGCAGATTCGATAAGAGGCTCGGAATTTTCTATGATGTTTTCGACTTGCGGTGTAGCATTAGTAAAAAGGGAGAAAAAGACTTCAAATTCATAGAGGAATCATCAGAATGGGTGTATCAGTTGAAGATGCGAATGTGCGTGCAAGGAGGGTATGAAACTGTTCGTGGGTTTGGAGACAATGTGGTCTCATGGAATGGAGTCACTCAAGGTAAGTGTGGATTTAGGTTGGTGATGTAAGAAATGGAGCTATCATTATCTCTAAATCAAGTTAAGGATGAATTAGAAAAAATTGGATTGGTTAGCTGTGGTTGAATTGGCATAGTGGTGGTGATACGTGCGAGGCTCGACGGCCGTCGTAATTGATTATATTTAGAGGTATTCAAGTATTATGGCATGTCATGTGTAGGCGGATCCCGGAAGGGTTATAGTGGTTTAGACCACTACTTGAGGAATTGAATGTTCTACGGTTATGAGAAGTTACTCGTGTGTTGCTATGGTTCTCTTGGAATTAGTTAAGTAAGAAGCTTCTACATAATGAAGTGTTTACCCTAATAGTAGTTCAAGAGTTATGATGAATTTATTATACTGTCGCATATCGTCATGTTAGGTGCAGTGAGCGTTCAAGAGTTACGAGGAACCAATATTGCGGTTCGGTGTTGCAAGGATGTCACGAGCTCGGATGAGAAGGGAAGGAATTTGAATGTTTAGAGTAAGCTGGGATTATTTTCAGCATCACCTGAGATCGGTGTTTTGTGAAAGAGGCTTTGCAATCTGGTTATGGATTCTCGATTTGCTTTACAGCGTTAGTCTGGCTGGTGGTATGGAAGTAAAAACTTGTTATCTGGTGCGGAAGGTCATAGGAGCGTGTCTCACGGGGAGATTGTATAAATGTGACATGTTAGTCACTTGGTTGATTTGAAATTTGAACCAAGTATGGAGATTGTGGTAATATCGCTAATCTGAGAATTTATGCCTGAAGGGCACTCGGTTTATTGGGTCGTGGACTGTGGAGGGTTATGATGGTTGTTCTTGTGAGTTATAGGAAAAAGGGGTATTTATGGACCCTTAGAAGGTTATTGGTCTAGTGCGGTGCGATCAGAATTGGCTTGAGGTCTGTGGATGGATCTAAATATGAAGGTGGGCTCTATATCGGGTCGGATGTGTTCATTTCAGCATAGCGCTCCTTATGAAGGAGTATTCGGACGTTGGATGCTATCACGTAGTCGGCTATTTCATGTAATGCTATATTGGGCCGTGTGAGTTTTGAAACGGCTTGATAAATTAGTTATATGTTGAGGTTCCGTGTAGCGATGGTGTTATGTGAGCAGGATGGCTCTTGTAATTTAGATTATATATCACACCTCAGTTGTGCTTGAGTTTTGTAGCTTATGGCGCTATTTGTCTCCCCAGGGATGGTATTATCACTTAGCGTGCTTGTGACCAATATTCGATATCTAGTAATAATGAGCAATTTAGCTCGGTGTGTATCTCCTTATGTGAGTCCTATGTTGTTTGGATCGGGTTGCACGTTGCAACGGTATGATGATTACAGTTTTCTATATTCTAATTTTTGTGTGTTTTGTTTCCCATTTTCGAAGGAAAGTTCATATTAGTTGCGTGGCTTGAGTAGTCCCTTCCAGAGTTCATTTCCCTTATGTATCACGTTCGAGTTTGTAGCCCATTGGCACATTGTGGCATCATATGAGACTTTTGGTTATGTCTGGGGTGGCTTATTGCCTGAGCAGTTCGTACTGGGTGAGACAAGAGTATTGCGTCTAGGATTAGTGCGATCGGATTATATGAAGTATATCAAAGAGCAAATACCATTATTTGGTTCCGAATGAGGTAATGGTTCTTGTCAGGTGTATAGACTCAACGATTTGTTGACTCGGCAGTTGGTTATCGGATATGCATCATATATTGAAGTTTGAAGTTCAAAAGTTCATTAAGCTTGGATTGGAGGGCGATTCATGGTTTAAGCATCGTTTGATGTGATTTGAGGCCTCGAGCAGGTCTGCATTATCTTTTGGGATTGGTTGGAATGATTGGACGGGGTCTCGGGGGCCTCAGGTGGATTCCGGATGGTTAACGGATCAATTTTGGAATTTGAAGAAGAAGCAAAACAGCTGCCTTCTAGTGTAACCGCACCTGCGAGGCATGGGATGCAGGTGCGGAGCCGCAGATGCGGTTTTGGGCTAGAAGTGAAGTGATCGCAGATGCGGTCATATAGCCGCAGAAGCAGGACCGCACCAGCGGTGGTGAGGCGTAAAAGCGGAAAGGGCAGCCTGGTGAAGGACCGCAGATTGCGGTAGTGGGGCCGCACCTGCGGGAACCGCAGAAGCGGTCAAGTGACCGCAGGTGCGGAAAGGCTGGAGGCTGTGTGTTCTTTTAAAATTGGGAAATTGGCCATTTTTCTCCCATTTTCATTTGGTGTGGGCGATTTTGGATAGCTTCAAGGAGATGTTCTTCAAGTATCACAAGGTAAGTTGTTCCCACTCATTACAAGTTAAATACATGATTTAGATACGGATTAAAGTATGGAAATTTGTAAAAAAAAAATTGGGTTTGAGGAAAAACCTAGAAAATTGGTATCTTTGGATTTTGACCACGATTTTGGACGTGAAATGGAGAGTAAATTATATATTTGAGTTCGTGAGGTTGTGGGCAAACTTTATCTTCGAAAAATTCCGAAATCCGGGCACGTGGGCTAGAGGGCGATTTTGTCAACTTTTCAATGCGGAGTTGGGAATTTATATAAATTTAATTATTATAAGTATTAGGGTATATTTTCATTGGTTTGCCCATTATTTGGCTAGTTTTGGGAGCGTTGGCAGCGATTTGAGTCATCGGAAGGGCGTGGAATGCCAGTTATGTAACTTCAGAGCGAGGTGAGTCTCCTTTCTAACCTTGTAAGGGGAAATTGTCCCCATAGGTGAATTGATTGGATATGTGCTTCTATTTGTGGGGGATACGTACACACGAGGTGACGAGATTCCGTGCATACCTTCTATTATGCCTATGTCTGGGTAGTCCTAGGTTACATCATGCTTTGTTGATATCGTTGTTGATCGATGTTATTGTTTGCCTTGAGAAGAAATAAGATTGAGGTTGCGTAATAACTGTGTTGAAAGGTATCTTAATTGAGGAATTTAAGAATTTAAGTGCTACCATTAAACTTAGTATTTTCAAAAAAGAATTGGGGAATCTTATAATAACTTAAGGAATCTATGTGTAACCGCGTCGCATGTATGTTTCGCGAGCGAGGAAAATTACCTTAAAAGCTTCACATTGAATTGTCTCTATTTTTGAAAAGGATTAAGAAAAGGATTTTGATTTGTTAATAAATTTATATTTGACGGCATCGCATGTATGATTCGCGAGCGGCGAAATTTCTTAAATCTATATTTGACCGCATCGCACGTATGATTCGCGAGCCGGGTATTTACTTCTAGTACTCTCATGGGAGCGGGCTGACCGCCTAGGCAGGTTAATAGATGCATCTATGGTTCGCGTCGTTCGACCCTCGGCAGTGCACAGTTTACTTTTATGTTGGATCGGGCCATACGCCTCGGCATTTTCTATATATATATACCTATGTATTATACTCATGGAATCGTGCGTAACACTTGGCCAGAAGCCGGTGTATATGAGGTATTTTTCCCTGAATTGAATCCTGATAATTTCCTTGACGAAAACCACTATAATTGTACATATATGCTCCGGTTATGGAGGGAACTCGTAAGCTGAATACTTGAGTAAAATTATGAAGAAGGGGGATGGTATTATTGTGTTTTATACATGTTTGTTTCATATATTCGCCCTTTTTCATACTTATTCACTTCTTTACTGTAATGATATTATTCGAGATTAGACGGGATACTTACTGAGTACACATTATTTTTGTACTCATGCTACACTTGCTGTGCATTTTTATTGCACATGCACATGTACCTCTAGTGGCCTAATGGGCGTAGCAGCATGGATGATATGGAGACTTAGGTGAGCTGCATCTCTCGAGACGACCCGCAGCCAGCAGAGTCTCTTTCAGTGTATTATATTTACTTTCTGTTCAAGTTTGTATTCCAGATAGCTATTGTACTTTATTAGATTTCCTAGTAATTGCTCATGCACTTGTGGCGCCGGGTTCTAGGATGATATCGGGATTATTCAGTAAATCAATTTTGAAAAGACATCATTATTTATCCAGAAGTTTATTATCCATTGTTTAAATGTTTAGAAGAAATGATTTGAGAATATTAAAACGAGAATTTACTATTAATATGGTGTTGGCTTGCCTGACAGTGGTGTCCCGCACCATCACGATCCTGAGTATATTTTGGGTCGTGACAAAAGCGGATGGACTAACCAACTTAGCTACGAGAGCTTGTTGTTTTTTTGTTTCAGTTAAAAATAATTGATCTCTTGTTTCAGTACTTTCAGGTGAATTTGCTATAAAATTTAAATATAGCTACAAATGATAATTTTCTAAAAGTATAGTAGAAAATGATAAATGTAGTATATATGTTTGTTGTGTCGCATAAATTTCCCTTTAGCGAAAGATATTATGACACATAACTAAAGCCAGAGGCTCTTCATAGGTAATATGTTATCCTGAGAAAGTATGTTATCCTACTAGTGCTGGTGGTCTTAACATCCTTGATGTAGCTATATGGAACAAGGCAGCTATTAACACATTGTTGTGGATCATCAATTGCAAGGAAGATAAATTTTGGATTAAGTGAGTTCACAGTTATTACATCAAGGGAGGCAAGATTTGGAAAACTGCGCCTTAGCAAGCCTCTTGAGTAGTGCAGAAGATTTTGAAGATGTGGAGTCACCTTCAACAAGATGGGATTATAGAAGAAGATTTACAAGGTATGGCAACCTTCCCCATTAAGAAGATATATCTGCTAATGAGGGGTGATTTTCCTAAAGTGAAGTGGAGGAAAATAGTATGCAATAATCTTGGATCTCCAAAATGGATATTCATCTTAAGACTGATAGCTCTTGGTAGATTTCCCACCAAGGATAGGTTGATGCATTAGGGAATTGTTGATAATCAAACATGCCCGATGTGTGCTTGTCAACTAGGAAGTATATTCCACCTCTTTTTCCAATATGATGTATGTGCACATGTGTAGAACAAGCTCTTGCAATGGCAAAGAATTGATAGAACAACTATAATTTGGCCAGATGAGTTGAAATGGGTTGAAGTTAATGCAAAAGGAAGAAGTTCATGTGCAGAGATCTTTAGAATGACTTTGGATGCATTTGTTTATCACCTTTGGATTGAGAGAAATTAGAGAGTCTTCCAGAATAAACAAGATGATCCTGAGAGCATCATCAGAAGAATTATTCTAGAAATCTTCTGTAGAGGATCACAGAAGACAAGACTTGCTAAGGAGCTTGAAAATCTGAATTTTTCTCCTGTATAATATAGTATGTCTTGTTAGTAACTTTAAAAAGTGGATCTTAGTTCTGAGAAGTATATCCTGCAGATGTCTATCTGTAGGTTTTTCTTTGTATTAACTGTACATAATGCCTTTGGTAATAAAATCTTATTTATCAAAAAAAAAAAAAGAAGAGGAGAATGTTATAGAAACATACTTTGAATGAGGTCTATAAATTAGCAATAAGAAAATAATATTTTTTATAATTTATATTAATTTATGTGATATATTATTTTCTTATTAATTGATTCTTTTAAAAAGAACATCTTTCTATATTTGAAAAAATCACATTTTTTTCATTAGCATATCTTTACAGCCACATAATTTAAAAGCACAAATTTCAGAAGTCCTCCTTTCTTTATCTATTATGTATTCACTCAAACAACCCACAAAACTAAAATGAGGGAGTAAGATTGGGGTTCCTCTGATTTTTTATTATTGGCAATCACACTTGTAAACTGAATTGAAATTCTTTTGTTTGGGTCAAAGGAGAAGGAGAGAAAAAATTTCCTAGTTTTAGGAGACAGAAAATTGAGAATATTTTGACATAAACAAGCATTTATTTTCACGAAGGAGTAGCTATTTCTTGACTAGGCTCATAAAGCATAAGAAAAAGGGAAAAAATAGATTAGGAATGATTCATTGGATCGCTAAGTCTATATATACTTACAAGAAAATACTGAAAAATTAAGCATAAAAATTCTAACACATATTTCTGAGGTATCAGACGTGGAAGCCACATCAGCTACTGAGTAGGATTATTTGAATGGTAGTTATGATAGTTACGATAGTTCTTTCCGAATTTTAGTGTTGGCGGGAAATTCAGTTAGAATGTAATTCAACTCATTTTGCCATTTTGCTTTTTTGTAATTCGATAGATTGTTTGAGAGTATAAATAGCAAGTTGTAAGCTCTTATCAGTCACTTTTGATATGCTAAAGAGTTCTAATTTTCTCTCTAACTCATTCTAGTCCTCTTCCGCCTTCTTCTCATTTCTTCTTCTTCTTCTTCTTCTTCTTCTTCTTCTTCTTCTGTTTTCTCTTCTCATTTCTCTGTTCTATTGCTGAATAGATACCAATTTTGGTATCAATTGGTATCAGAGCTACACCATGGGACCACGCAAAGCTGTTGATCTCTCAAATCTAGACTGGCAGGAGCAATATGAGCATTTAGCTCCTCAGCAATTAGACTTGTGTTCGTTTCTCGATCAAAAAACAGAGGAATTGTGAGCTGACATGGATCACTGACATGCTGAAATGCTACAGATGGTCGAATCCCTCAAAAACTCGATCGATGGAATGCAACTTCATCAACAGTCACGAGACAGCAGTTCCACTTCCAAGGTTCGAGATAATATGCTGCAATCAGGTCAGGGAATTTTAGGCCCTAATCCTTATCATGCTCATAACAATCGAGGTCATAATCTGCTATTTCCTAGATTTAATAGGGAAAATTTGAAAAGCTGGTTGTGTAGGATCGATCAATATTTTGTTGTTGACACTACTGCTGGAAATCAGAAAGTAAGCATAGTATCCATGAATCTGGACAATGATGCCCAAGCTTGGCATCAGTCTTACATGAAATGCAGAGATTCACCCATCCTTCCACCATGGGATGAGTAAATTGAAGCTTTGATTGAAATATTTAGTGAAGACTATAGATATCCTATACTATAATTGAAGCAACTGAAACTGGTTCAGAAGGAGTTTCAATTTGCCTTTGCCAGACTGCTACCTCAATGTGACTTAACTGTTAGCCAGGCTATCTCTTATTTTTTAGGAGGATTGAAGGATGAGTTAGTGAACCCTGTTAAAATGCATGAGCCTCAAACCTTGTCCAAAACATATCGCTTAGCTCGATTAGCTTAAGCGACCTTAGCTGCTAATGCTAGAGTACTAAGGTGTAATCCTGCACCTATATCATCCACACACTTCAAAAAGTCCTTCTATGAGCCTCATTCGATCAAGACCACTCCTATTACTACTACCTCTGCCCCTAGATTAGCCTTACCTCCTTCAACCAATACCATTGCCCTTAGAAACAGGAGAACTATTTCTCCCGCAGAAATGCAGGCTAGAAGAGCCCAAGGCTTATGCTATTTTTGTGATGAAAAGTATACTGCTGAACACAAATGTAACCTACATAAACAATTATTTGTGATGGACCTGGAAGTCTCAGAAGGTAGAAGTGTGGAGGTTGTTAGACAGGAATCCGAAGAAAGTCCTCATAGTGAAGAGTGGTCAGCTATGGAAGGGGATACTCCTATGATCTCTCTATGTGCCTTAAGTGGATTACAAGGAGCCCAAACAATACATGTCACCTGATATAGTGAGAAGAGACCAATACAAATCCTATTTGATGGAAGTAGCACTCACAACTTTATTGATAAGAAGGCTGCTAAGAGGTTGGGTTGCCAAATCTGTCCTACCAGGGTAAGGTATGTGAGTTGGTAACAACACTTTGGAAGCAACTTCTAGGGTGGTTAGGAACTTTGAGTGGATCTTGCAGGGAACTACCTTTTCATCAGACTTAATTGTATTCCTGGTAGGTAAATATGATTTGGTCTTAGGGGCTTTATGGATGAAAACACTATACTCTATTACCATGGACTATTCTGAGCTAACTATGGCTTTCAATTACTAGGGAAAGTATCATTTGTTACGAAGAGTATGTGAGGAATGTAAAGTTTCCAGTCCCAAGTCTTTGAACAGGTTAAAGGGAGAGGATATGCAATTCTTTATGTTGCAAGTGATGGACAGTACTCATATCTCAACAAATGCTATGCAATGTCAAGATTTGCACATGGCCAAATCTGATAATGTTCGTCATATTGACCAACAATACCAATTGATCTTTGCTGAACCCACTACTCTGCCTCCACAAAGGGGTGCTTTTGACACAAAATACCTCTCCAGCCTGGTTCTAAACCTGTGAATGTTAGACCTTATAGGTACTCTTCCATTAAGAAGGACATTATTGAAAAGTTGGTTAATGAAATGCTGCAACAGGGAGTAATTCAATACAGTAACAGTCCTTTTTCTTCTCCTGTGGTACTTGTGGGAAAAAGGATGGATCATGGAGGCTATGTGTAGACTATAGGGAACTGAATCAATGCACAGTTAAGGATAAGTTCCCAATACCCCTTATAGATGATCTATTGGATGAGCTTGCTGGAGCTACTATCTTTTCTAAAATTGACCTCAGGTCCGTCTATCACCAAATAAGGATGGTAACTGATGATATCCCAAAAACAACATTCAAAAGACATCTAGGGCATTATGAGTATTTGGTAATGCCTTTTGGCTTAACTAATGCTCCTTCTACCTTCCAATGCCTCATGAACCACTTGTTTTAGAAATTTCTAAGGAAGTTTGTTTCGGTGTTCTTTGATGATATTTTAATCTATAGTGTTAACTTGCAAGATCATTTGGGGCATTTGCAGCAGGTATTTGATACTATGGTCACTCACAGCTTATTATCCAAACAATCTAAGTGTGACTATAGAGTCCCACGAGTGGAATATTTGGGGCATTTTATTTCTGCTGAGGGAGTGTTTACTGACCCAAGGAAGATTCAAGCAGTTCAACAATGGCCAACTCCCACTACGCTTAAACAACTGAGGGGATTCTTAGGACTAGCTAGCTATTACAGGAAATTTATTAGAGGCTATGGTCTTATAAGCGGACCGTTAACTAAATTGCTCAAGAAGGATGGATTTTTGTGGACTGATAAGGCTGCAGATGCATTTGCAGAGTTAAAGTCAGCTCTAACTTCTGCTCCTATTGTAGCATTACCTAACTATGCTCTTCCTTTTGTAGCTGAAATAGATGCGAGTGGCACAGGCATAGGGGCTGTTCTTATGCAATCTGGTTACCCTATAACTTTCATTAGCAAAGGTTTAGCTCCCAGACATATGGTTCTTTTTGTGTATGAGAAGGAATTGCTGGCTTTGGTTTTTGCAATTACCAAATGGTCTCATTATCTTTTGGGCCAACATTTCATTGTGAAGACTGATTAAAAAGCTCTCAAGTATCTCCTGGAGCAGAAGTTGCATACTGATTCACAAATTAGGTGGGTGGCCAAGTTATTACCCTTTGATTTTGAAATTCAATTCAAGAAGAGAAAAGAGAATGGGGTTGTTGATTCCTTATCTAAAATGTCAGGTGCTGAACTAATGACCTTAATGGTCTCTTCTGTACAAGCAAATCTTTGGGCTGATATTCAGAATAGTTGGACTAATGACCTTGAGCTACACAGTATTATCAAATCCCTGCAGGAGAAACTACAGAAGCACTTTACATGGATAAACAATCAGCTCAGGAGAAAGGGTAAATTGGTTATAGGAAATGACATGGGCTTAAGAGCCAAGATCTTGCAGATGCGGCATTCCTCTCCCTCTGGTGGTCATTCTGGCATTGATGCAACCACTAGGAAATTGTTGGCTTATTTTTATTGGAAGGGTATCAGAACTGATGTACTTGCCTATGTGCACAATTGTTCTGTGTGCCAAAGGAACAAATATGATACTTCTGCCACAACTGGTTTATTGCAACTTTTGCCTCTACCTGCAGTTCCTTGGACATATATCAATATGGATTTTATTGAAGGTTTGCCAAAATCAAAGGGAAAAACAGCGATTTGGGTTATAGTTGATAGGTTGACCAAATATGGTCATTTCATTACTCTTGCTCGTCCTTACACTGCCCAATCTCTTGTTCCTATCTTCCTTGATCACATCTTCAAGTTACATGGTTTCCCTGCTACTATAACCAGTGATCGTGATCCCATTTTTATCAGTACATTTTTGGAAGGATTTTCTGTCTGCTCAAGGTGTCACTTTACACACTTCCACAGCTTATCATCCTAAACTGATGGTCAAACAGAGGTCCTCAATAGATGTTTGGAGACTTACTTACACTGTTTCTATTCTGACTCCCTAGCTGATTGGTGTGCCTTCTTGCCTTTAGCTGGTATAATTCCTTCCCCCATTCTGCAATTCAGACTTCTCCTTTTGAATTGCTTTATGGTTATCCTCCTCCTCTTTACCTCCCTTATCTTCTTGGTGATTTTTCTTCTGATGCGATTGAACATTATGCTGCTAAGAGAATTTAAACTGCAACTGGCTAAATATCATCTAGCAAGAGCTCAACAGCGTATGCAGGAGCAAGCTAATGCCCATCGCACTGACAAGCATTTTGCAGTGGGTGATTGGGTCTTTGTGAAGCTTCAGCCGCATAGGCAATCCACTCTTTCTGTCTCTCCCTATCATAAGCTTACTTCCCGCTATTTTGGTCCTTATCCCATTGTCGAAAGGATTGGTGCAGTTGCCTATAAGTTGCTGCTCCCACCTGAGGTCCAAATTCACCCTACTTTTCATATTTCTCAACTCAAATTGTGTCCTGCCATTCCTTCTGAAATTATCCATCCACCTATCTTGGACCTTTCCAGTCCTTTATGTCCTACTCCTGAGGCTGTCATTGGTCGCAGATTAGTCAAGAAAGGTAACAAAGCAGTCGCACAATGTTTGATTAAATGGCAAGGTTTGGATGCTGCTTATGCCACTTGGGAATTTGCTTCACTCATAAGGAACAGATTTCCTACCTTCACCCTTGAGGACAAGGGTGTTTTTCATCAGGGAGTATTGATACACATATTTATGAGGTATCATACGTGGAAGCCACATCAGCTGCTGAGTAGGACTATTTGAATGGTAGTTATGATAGTTATGATAGTTCTTTTTGAATTTTAGTGTTGGCAGGAAATTCAGTTAGAATATAATTCAGCTCATTTTGCCATTTTGCTTTTCTGTAATTCGATAGATTGTTTGAGAGTATAAATAGCAAGTTGTAAACTCTTATCAGTCACTTTTGATATGCTAAAGAGTTCTGATTTTTTCTCTAACTCATTCTAGTCTTCTTCTACCTTCTTCTCATTTCTTCTTCTGTTTCTCCTCTCATTTCTCTGTTCTATTGCTGAATAGATACCAATTTTGGTATCAATGTGAACTATCTAGGACAGTTCTATGAAGTAAACAATGAAAGAAAGAACAGTTCCAAGCAAATAGAATTCGTCCGAATGATTGAACAACATGAGGTTTATATTCCATGTTAGGGAGGTCTATAAAATAGAAATAGAAAAATAATACTTCCTTATACTCTATTTTATGTGGCATTATTTCCTTATTAATCTATTTGATTTAAGTTTATTTAACTCTAAACTTTCATGTAAACAACCTCTTGCAGAAATGCAGGGTAAGACTGCGTACAATGGACCTTTGTGGTCCGATCCTTCCTCGGACCCCGCACATAGCGAGAGCTTAGTGCACCAGACTACCCTAACTCTCTAAACTTTTTTTCTTTCTTTAATAGCGTGCTTTTATAGCCAGAAATCTCATGACATATATAAAGACGCAAATAGTAAAAGCCCTTCTTTCTTTACTAAATCCTCGTTCAATAAAACACCGGCACTAAAAATGAAACTTGGGAGTAAGAATTAGGGTTCCTTATTTTTATTTTTGAAAAATTACACTTACAAACTGAATTTGAAATAATTTTGCCTGGGTCAAATTAAGGAAAGAAAAAACAATCTTATCTTTTCGAAAAGAAAATTGAGAATAATTTGACATCAACGGGCATCCATTTTCGTGAGTGAGTAGTTGTTTCTGCTAAAGACTAGGGTCATAAAGCATAAGAAAAGAGTGGATTAGGAATGACCCAAAAGGATGTGTGTACTCTTAAGAAATTATTAACAATGTGAACTTTTGACAATTAATTAAACATAAAAAATGAATAATAGATTCCTTCTAAATGATTTAAAAATAAAAATCGTGAGTGGTCGAGCTCCTCTTTCCATGTTCTAAATTCACAGGTTGGCAAAGACAACATTTAACAAAGACCAAGATACACACAGATTCAACAATTAAGAGTAACCTGGCTATATTTTCAAGTTTTGGGTTTAAGTGGAGTAGTAGGTAATGATGACATTTATTCACACATTTTAGAGTTTAGTCAATAGGAAACTACTAATACAAAACATCGTCTAGGAAAGAACAAAGTAGCAGTAGGTGAGAACGAAGAAGCTAAGATTCTCTTTCGGCTTTAAGAAAGTTTGCAACTTGCTTAATAATTTACTCACACACTATTACACTAATATGTTGTCAATTTACACTGAAAAAGAGGAGAGAGCAATTGAGATTTAATTGTGTTATACCATAGTACAACACGGACAAAATAAGGTATGCTAGAGACAGCAAAATTAGTGTCAAACATCACACTTTTTTTTTAATGTTAGGCACATGCAAGCGGAAAGAACCCTTACCGGTTTCGCTATGATGTTGAAAGAGTTTTTTTTTCATGGAAATGAAAAAAGAGGAACTGAAAATGCGAGTTGTGTGAAGAAAAAGAAGAAGCGTTCATGAAAAAACTTGCGGAGAAAATTCTTGGAATGTAAAAATAGAGAGGGACAAAAAAAATTCCGACGATTAATTCCTAGATGCCACAGCTGAGGTGCTAAATATGAAAAACAGGGGAAGTGAGTAGGGAGAGTAGTGATAATTAGTTGTATAATGTCCAATAAAAAAATGACCCCGTACAAATTAGTTTTTTTATCCATTTCGAAATAATTCAGGTTGAATAATCAGACTTCATAAAGGTTGGTGTGTAATTAAAATCTGATCCAAGCTTTAGGTGTACTTATCACTTTTTCCTAGTTTTTATTAATGATTCATAAACATGATGTAAAGAATGAATGAACAAACATACATTTTCCAGCAATATAAAATTACAACACAATTTAATAAAGAAATTTATAGAATATTAGAGAGTACTTATAAAATAATCCGACAATCACGCGGACTGAACTTTGGAGAAGTCAAGGTTTGTGAACTAAAAAGCTTGTTAACAGTATATACAATCACGAATTTAACCTCTTAGAAGCTCTTCAATACACTATTTAAGCACTTGTTCATACTCAATCGAGAAACGCCTAACAACAACAACAACCGGTAAAATCTTACAAGTGGAGTCTGGGAGGGTAGTGTGTACGCAGACCTTATCCCTTCTCCGAGAGAGTAAAGAGGCTGTTTCCAATAAACTCATATAAACTGCTCAAACACTGGTTTCTAATGGGTGTAGATCTAGTGAGACGATACATCTAAAATAACAAGGATATGAATATCTCTTGGAAGGAGATTTGGGACTCATGGAACATTCGGATTGTCCTTCTCCTCAGCTTTTTTCTTCAAGTGTTGCTAATCTTCTATGCACCTCTTAGAAAGCGTGTTTCGACTGTGCTTCTGACCTTGCCTCTCTGGTCAGCCTACTTGCTTGTAGAATCCGCTGCTAATTTTGCACTGGGACACATCTTCCTATAGCCAAGGGAGGAATGTCACTGGCACTGATGGCGGCGACATCCAATATCTTCAGGCATTCTGGGCGGCCTTTCTGTTGGTACATCTTGGCGGCCCTGACACCATTAGTGCCTTTGCTCTCGAGGACAATGCACTGTGGTATAGGAAACTTTTGCGGTTCATGTTCCAAATTGTCGCTATGGTGTATGTCCTTATCCACACATTTCCTGGCAACAAGCTCTGGATCCCAACAGTGATAATAATTTTGACTGGACTAATCAAGTATGGTGAGCGTATTCGGGCTTTACATCTCGCAAGTCCAAGTCGTTTTCGAGAATCCATGATGAGGGATCCAGACCCCGGGCCTGATTACGCCAAACTAATGGACGATTACTCTGCAACAAGGGCGGCCAATCTACCAGCTACTATGAATATGGTTCACGAGTTCGGAGCAGAAATAGGTGATGAAGATAGGCCTGGCGAACAAAGTCTATCGGATCTTGAGGTGGTAGAACCCGATCACTGGCCTGAGAACGATGAACTAGTGCGCGAGCACGCTGCAGAAGAAACAGCCGATATATATCTGATTCACGAGTTCAGAGGGGAAATACCTAAAGAAAGGCCTGTCAAGCGAGGGCTATCAGAACTTGAAGTGGTGGAAGAAGCATATTACTTCTATGAGAAATTCAAAGGACTGATTGTTGATCTCATACTTGACTTCAGACAGCGGAATGAAAGTCGCAACTACTTCCTCGACTTAAATTCAACAGATGCCTTTCGAGTTATAGAGACTGAACTTAACTTCATTTTTGACGTTCTTTATACTAAAGTAACAGTTGTAAATTCTCCCTGGGGTTATGCAAGGCGAGCAGCATGTTTCATTCTCCATGTTCTTGCTGGAATCCTCGTCTACCGTTGGGATAAAAAGGGAGTTCCTAGGTATTGGAATCACTTATACCCTTCTCCTAGGTTCACTTCTCTTGGATTTGACGGCTTTTCTTATGCTTATATTCTCAGATTGGACTACAGTTGCCCTGAAGAAAATGAGTTACTCTCATTTACGCCGTTTGCCTATGCCTTTTCAATGCTTACACCGTAGGTGGACTGAATCCGTTTCACAATTCAACCTGATTGACTATTGCATACATGCGCGCTCAGAGAGAAGGCAAAGGACATATAAGTTTTTTGGCATCGCTGATATATTCGACAGGATCGCGTATGTGGATAGTGATCCATTCACTACAGAATTGAGGGAATTCATACATAAAGAGCTAGAAGTGAAGTGCTAAAGATTTAAAAATAGCCAAGGAAATGTGGTTAGCCAAAGGAGAATGGACTCTTCGTGTGAATAATTGTAGTCAGCTGCTTCCTTTCATTACTGATTCTAGTTTGGCACATTGCTACAGAACTCTGTTATAACCAAGACTGAGTTGGCCATGCTCAGAGAATTAATGAAGAAAACAAGGAAAGCAAAGCGAAAAAATTCCGAGTGCCATTTGCACATTGTTTTTGGAGAAAAAATAAAAGGGATCGGAGTGATCATCAGTTCAACTACCGCCAGATTTCGAAGGTTCTTTCAGATTACATGCTCTACCTCCTCGTTATGCAGCCATCAATGTTGTCCACTGTCGCAGGTATCGGACAGATTAGATTCAGAGACACTTGTGCTGAAGCCAAGAAGTTTTTCCGCAGCAGGGATTTAATGAAGAGTACTACCGAAGATCAAGGTGAGCAATGCTGGAAAAACTTCTTTAAGTATTGCTTCTCAACGGGAAGAACAACGGGGGAGGAGCACCGCGACCCCCTTTTGAAACATACAGGCGAAGAAAATATCGTTTGTTGTCCTGAAAAGAAACCAAATCAAGAAGATGAGGAACATAAACGAGCATGCAATGCTATCCTTAGCGTGAACGCAGTGGTGAAACCCGCGCTAATAAAGGGAGATCAGAGTAAAACGGTCTTGTTTGATGGACGTATTTTAGCCGAAGAGCTGGAAAAGCTTGAAAAGGATCACAGTTTCAATAAATGGGAGATACTAAGCGAAGTATGGGTTGAAATACTCTCATATGCAGCAATTAACTGCAAAGCCAATAACCATTGCCATCAGCTTAGCAAAGGAGGAGAGCTTATAACTTTGGTCTGGTTGTTGATGACTCATTTTGGTTTTGGAAATAATTATCAAGTACGTGAAGGTCATGCAAGGACAGAACTGGTTGTGGACAATAATTAGCTTCTTTTGGCACAATGTTGTATTTCAAGATGATCTTATCTTAAAGATCTAGATTCGTAATATGGATTAGGGTTTGGTTTTTTTCCTAGTTCAGTTAGGTTTAATAGCCTCTCTACCTCCCCAGTCCCCAGGTAGGGGTAAGGTCTGCGTACGCATTATCCTCCCCAAACCCCACTTGTCGATTATACTGAGTATGTTGTTGTTGTTGTTTGGTTTAATAGAATCGATTCTTCGGAATTGGACCTGTTAAATTGGGCAGGAATTAGTAACTGCAGAACCTCTTAGGTGCTACACACGTTTTTTAGCAGAAAATAAGGTGAAGGATTGTAGTAATATATTGTTTTCTCACCATCAAGATTAACATGCATAAGATTCAATTAAAGATAAACTAATCAAGAAGCTTGAAGGAGTGGAATAGAAACACTCGTTCGAACAAACTAAGAATGTCTTTTTGAAAGAAAGGTAATTTCATTATAGAACAACACTAAGTTAGTGCTGAAATATTTACAGGTTCAGCATAAAACTGAAAAAGGAATCCCTTTCTAATCTTTTATTGATTCTGCATCATTTAAAAACTCCTAATTACACAGAAAACATTAAGAATGTCTCAAGACAAATGTAGTCAAAGGCAGGTCATAACATTCATGGAGCATGTCTTGAAATTTTTTGAAACATAAGATCTTCTGTCTAACTTCTCATCTGCACATTTGCTTCATTTTAGCTTCAAGGTGATAAGTTCTTCCTCAACATAAAACTGTAAGGTCTTCTGTGTTGATTGCATGAGAAACACACACAGTTGTGATGCCCTTGGGACTTACAGCTTGTTTGGATAGTTGTTATGTATCGTTTCATAATATATTGTATCGTATTGTATTGTATTTTATCGTATTGATGTATATAATATTTGAATATATTGTATTGTTTGCCGTTGTTTCATAATGTTATGCACCAACATACGAAGAATACACTTGCAATATTACAAAGAAAAAATAAGGTACAAGGTGGAATTAATATATAAAAAGGTAGGGTAAAGGATAAAATAGGATTATTTAATAACAAAGAAGGGCATGATGAGAGAAAAAATAAGGTAACGACGTGACCACACCAAATTGATCGTTACATAAAGCGACACTTTTCATCGTTATATAACAAAGGATTTAACGATACGATACATAACATTTAAGTAACAATCAAAACAAACATTGTATTTAAAGTAACTATACGATACAATATAATTCCAAACAAGGTGTTAGTGATTGTGCTATTACATCGTAAAACCTATCTTTAAAATTAAATCAAAACACAGATCCGATGTCAAGCAGAGCAGGGAAAGGATTTGGACGAATTTTCCAGGCAACTGCATGTACCATATTTAACATCTTTTTATATCTATAATAGTTTTGTCTGTTTGGTCCGTAAACTGGATTTTGACTTGTTAGTTTGCTTGGAGAACAGTGAAGCAGAGGCGGATACCCGCTTAACGAAGCGATGTCACACGACACCACTTTGTCGAAATTTTTACTAAATATATGTATTAAATTGTGAGGAAATGGATAACTAGGAAAAGATCACACCACTTGACATAAATTTTCTCTTGGTGCTGTTGGTTATGTGCTTGAGTTTGCTCTAAAAGGTTAGGGGTTCAAAGTAGAATTGAACCTGGGACCTTTTCTAAGTTGAAACCCAACAAAACCAATAGACTAAGAATATTTCTTGTCTAGAACTATGATAGTTGAAGTTATTATTTCAGTACTTTTATAAATTTCGACACTGCGTACAGAAATTCCTTCGTACGGTGAAGAGTTTCAATTTTCCTTAGTTTACCATCAAAGCAAGAGTGAAATTAAGCAAACTTTGTGTAGTTTTCACCTGGCTTCTTGTAGACCCATCATAAACCTGCAGTCTTGCTGTTCTCTCTTGATCATGCATCTTGCGTTAAAGCAAAGAGAAAGTGCTTTGAAAACACTAAAAAGAAACTAACAACTGCCGCAACTTGTTAAATGACAAAATAATTGCCATACTCGTTAATTAACGAAAGAGAAAATCCTGAAACTATTCTGAGTAATCTCAACTACATTCATGAGACATGATGATAGGTTATATGCATCCTTGTTATATTTTGATGATCTAACAAACTTAATGATAAGAATCAGATAAGGAACCTGTTATACATCCTCAAGTACTTAAGAATAACAAGTCTCAAGCTGGGGACGTGGTTCAACCCTTCAGAGTCGAAGAAACAACATAGGGAACAGATGAACACCAGTTCCCTCGATGACTGTACCAGTTACCCTCCCCCCCCCCCCCCCAACAGTTGTAAAGTTGGTGTCTGCACACGCAACAGTGCAAACAGTGCAGCAGTCAACTTTATGGGGAATGCCCTTGTACCAAACATGCTTGCATCATTCAAGTGATGTCACCTATGTAATATTAACATTGAAGCAAAGGCAAAACATCATTCTTGCACATTCAAGAATCCATCAAGTATTCTCTCAAGTGTGTGTCAATCCCGCAAGTGATTCTCAAGGGGATGAAGAACAAAGAACAACATAATGAAGGACCAGTTTCCTGTATTGAGTCATTACATGTTCTTAGTTGTGTTGCACCTTTGTTAAACTACTTTACTTGTAATTCCTACTTAGCTTAGTTAGAAGCATTGTGTAGGAAACTTTTTTGTAAAATCATAAACCTTGTGTTTATGTCTTGGCTAGAGTTAGTCGAGTTGTAAGCTTTATAATAGAGTTATTATAAAGGGCTTGTAATAGAGTTGTTACAAGTTAGTGAGAAATTAAGAGGTTAATTCCTAGGTTACAATAGGTTTGTAATCTGAAGTTCGCTCAGTAGTGAAGTTGAAATCCTACAAAGGTAGATCGTGGTCCCGTGAGCTGGGAGTTTTCCACGTAAAACTCCATTGTGTCATTTACTTACTACAGTGTGCGTGTGTTCTGTAGGAACTAATAGAGAACATGGTTCTCTATATAGCTTGGTGGACCCTTAGTTTCTATCAATTGGTATCAAAGGGGGTTCTTTCTATCAGGTTAACACCTAGAAAGGATCCTCATGGCTGCTCCACCAAACTTTGAAGAAGGTCAATCTACCTACAGACCACCAAGATCCAACAGCCAATACTATAGATGGTGGAAGACAAGGATGCATGATTTCATCATGGCTGAAGTTTCAGAACTGTGGGATGTTATCTGAGGTGGCCCCTTCGTTCCTAAGAAACCATTGGTGAGCCAGCAGTGACAGTTCCTAAAACAAGAAAGGAGTTTAACGATGCTGACCGCAAGGCCGTTGAGAAAAAATTTCGAGCAAAAGAGATTATCGTCTGTGGTATTGGACCAGATGAATACAATAGGATCTCAGCTTGTCAATCCGCTAAGGAGATCTGGGAATCTCTCCAAAAAGCACACGAAGGGACAACTCAAGTCAAGCAATCGAAGATTGACATGTTAAAAACTGAGTATAAGTTCTTCAGGATAAAGGATGATGAGTGCATTCAGGACATGCACACTCGCTTCACTTGTATCATCAATGAGCTTCAATCTCCGGGAGAAGTCATTCCCATGAACAAACTTGTCAGGAAAATACTTAATGTATTACCTGGTTCCTGGGAAAGCAAGGTTAACGTCATCATAGAGGCAAAGGATTTGCAGAAGCTGACCATTGATGAACTCATTGGTAATCTGAAAACTTATGAAATGAAGAAGAAGAAGGATAATGAGAGAAGAGAGCCCAAAAGGGAGAAGAACTTGGTCCTCAGGACAGACAACAACGACTCAAGTGGTGAGGATGCTGATATGGCCTATCTGACAAAGAGATTTCAGAAAATGGTTCGCAGAAATGGGGGTATTCCAACGAGGGGCAGTTCCAGCAAGCCAAGAGGGTATGACCTATTTCATAAATGCGGGAAGCCAGGACATTTCATCAAGGATTGCCCTCTCCATAAGCAAGACCGGTACAAACACAACCCAAACAAGGAGGCAAAAGGAACCAGGTTCCTCACAAAAGATTCAAGAGAAAAGATGCCACTGACAATGTTGTAAAACAAGCTCTTGATGCATGGGAAGACTCCTCTAGCGAATCTGGAGAAGATAATGATCAAGATGATAGCTCTATGATGGCAGTAGAAAGTGAAGCAGCTGAATATGATTCCATCTTTGCTCTAATGGCAAAATCAGATGAGGATGAGGAAGATGACGATGATAATGAGGTAAACTTTCTGGATATTCAAAGAAATTTGAAGTCCTATTCTCAAAAGAAACTTATATCCTTGGCTAATGTTTTAATTGATGCATATCACAGTCTCATTAACGATAAAAATGTGCTAATGGTGGAACTAGGAGAAATAGAACACGAGAGAGATGATCTAGTAGTGGTTGTGGTTGATCAAAAAGAGACCATTGAGAGTTTAAGTGTCACGACCCAAAATCCCCTAGTCGTGATGACACCTAACCTAACCCGTTAGGTAAGCCAACTAATAACTCTCCAATTTCAATAATAGTAATACGACAATCAAATAAAGGAATTATCTGAATCTTAAACCTTTTCAAGGACTGGTAGTATAAATTATGAGCTTCTAAGAATAGAATTTACAAAGCTGATATGAAGTAAATACATCTTCTATTTGAAAAGTACATAAAGAGAGTTTTTTTTTTAAATCTAAGGCTACCATGAACAAGAGGCAGCTACAAGAGGAACACAGGTACATCTTCAAATCCAGCAACCATCGAGCACGGCAACAAAAGCAGCCAACATCTGCACGCAATATGCAGAAGTGTAGTATCAGTACAACCGACCCCATGTACTGAGTAAGTAACAAACCTAACCCTAGGTTGAAAGCAGTGACGAGCTGGAACATAGGTCGGGTCCAACATCAATAACCAATAGCAGTTCACAACAACGTAGAGCATAAAAATAAGAAAGTAACTCAGAGATAAAAATGCTCAGTTTTTTCACAGTTTTTCGAAAATAGTTTCACTTTTCAAGAATATTAGTGAAAACTCAAATACCAAAATCGTCGTAAAATATGACATAGTTTGAAAACTGTAAACTTTTCCAAAAATCCTTTCCATAATAAATTAGATGTTTGTTTTCTTTCCAGATAGCAAGTGTGAGATAGCTCTCTATGCCCACATATCAACATGTGTAAAAAGTCATGAATGACGTGATACCGTACAGCATGAGCAAAAATGCATCTTTATGCCTGTATGTCATGTGTGCATGCCAATGCCATGAATCTCAGGGATGAATCATGTACTCACACTCTCAGATTATGCAATCTCACTGTCTCAAACTTTCCACTCTTCATACTCAACTACTCGGTACTGCATATGGCCCATACGGCCCAGGGAAATCCATCCCAGAACATATACAACACTGACTATAAGTCACCTATTACCTAGGAAAAAGGGAAATCCAACCCGGTGGAGAAATCCATCTCCGGGTATCAAGTACTTCGGACAAATCCATGTCGAGGGAAATATCATCCCTTAATAATATCATCCGCGCTCACGGGGGTGTGTACAGACTCCGGAGTGGCTCCTACAGCCCAAGCGCTATCATAAGCCAGATCTAAGCATAAATCAATATAACATGTTGCGGCATGCAGCCTGATCCCATAACTGTAACTCATAATCAGGCTCCCAGCCTCACTCAGTCACCAATCTCTCCAGTCTCACTCACAGGCTCACAATGTCATAAAACTAGCCCAACAACAATGATATGATGTATCAATAAACAACAACTGAGATATGATATGAATGTATGAATATGACTGAGTACGAAATATCAATAAAACCAGTGAGATGACAGTAAGAAACGACTACTCTGGGTCCTAACGATATCAGCATAAATCCTAAACAGGTTATCTAGCATGATTGACAGCTCAGTTACTTAATTACATGGTGAAAACACAGATATTAACAAAATAGGGCCACTAAACTGTGCCATGAAAATAACGGAGTCACAATTCACCGGGTGCACGCCCACATGCCCGTCACCTAGCATGTGCGTCACCTCATTATCAATCACATAACACGTAATTCGGGGTTTCATACCCTCGGCACTAAGTTTAAAAGAGTTACTTACCTTGAACAAGCCAATTCCAATACCGAGCAAGCCAAGCAATGCTCCAAAAATTCCATCACGTGCGTAGTGACCTCCTAACGGCTCAAAACTAGGCAAAAGCAACTTAAATACATCAAATAAAGCCCAAGGAAATAGTTCCAAGTGATAAAGATAGAATCCTAAATCAAATCCCAAATCCAGACAAAAATTACACCCGGGCCCGCACCTCGGAACCCGACAAAACTTACAAAATCCGACTACTCATTCTATTATGAGTCCAACCATACTAGTTTCACTCAATTCCGACTCCAATTCGATGTTCAAAACCCAAAAATTCATATTATGAAACTTTAGGCAAGAACCCCCAATTTCCTCCTTAAAATTCATCAACCAAAAGCTAAAATCGAAGATAGATTCACGGAATATAACCAAATCGAGTAGAGAACACTTACCCCAATTCATATGGTGAAAATTGCTTCAAGAATCGCCTCAATCCGAGCTCCATAGCTCCAAAAATGTGACAATGGCCGAAACCCTCGAAATAGAGTACTTTACACTTCTGCCCAGACATCCTCTTTCACGAACACGGCAATATCATCGCGTTCGCGATGAACAAAATAATGTGCCACCATAACACACTTCGCATTCGCGGTAAACACCTTGCGAACATGACTCAAAGCAGACTCATACATTCGCGAAAGCGGCTCCAACTACGCGAACGCGATGAAGAAAGGCCTCCACTTCCAGCTCCCAGCTCAACCCTACGCGAACGCGATCCCTCGTACGCGAACACGAAGAAGACTTTCCCCAACTCTACGCGAACGCGGACCAATAATCGTGAACGCAATGAAGGAAATGCTACTGTCATCAAAATACACTACGCGTTTGCAGCACTTGCCTCGCGAACGCGATGAAGGACTGAGACACCAGATACCCACAGAATACAGCAATGGAAAATGAAGGAAAAATGGTCCGAAATCAATCCGGAGCACACCCGAGCCCCTCGGGACCCATCCAAACATACCAACAAGTCCCGTAACATAACATGAACCTACTCGAGGCCTCAAAACACACATAACAATGTTGAAACGACGAATCACAGCTCAATTCGAAATCAATGAACTTTGAAACTTCAACTTCCACAACCGATGCCGAAACCTATCAAATCACGTCCGATTGACCTCAAATTTTGCACACAAGTCACATTTGACATTACGGACCTGCTCCAACTTTCGGAATTGAAATCCAACCCCGATATCAAAATGTCCACTCCTGATCAAAATTCCAACATTTGCATTTTCAAGCCAAATTCTACTACGGACCTCCAAATCACAATCCAGACGTGCTCCTAAGTCCAAAATCACCCAACAGAGCTAACAGGACCATCATAAATCCAATCCAAAGTCAAATACTAAAAATTCAAACTTGGTCAAAGTTTTCAAATTTAAAGCTTCTAGTTGAGAATCATTCTTCTAAATCAATTTCGAATAACCTGAAAACCGAAACCGATGATTCAGATAAGTCAAAATACATCATACGGATCTACTCATGCCCTCAAAAAATTGAGCAAAGTGCAAATGCTCAAAACGACCGGTCGGGTCATTACATCCTCCCCCACTTAAACATACGTTCGCCTCGAATGTGTCAAGAGTTTTTCCAAAAGCCATCAAATCGTCATGTAACCTTACCATGCACATACCTAGGGTGATCCCACGTCACCTTATCCCATATAGGTCTGGTAACACAACATAACTGAAATTTCATAATTCAACATAGCCCATAAACCTTAGAACCAAATTTTCCAACATTCAAAATTTTCTATAAGATCAGAATCTCGTATCTACACACTGTATAAGTCTGAAAAAGTTGTATCAAGCCATATCCATAACCCAAGATGTAATCACATGATATACCTCAAAACTCAAATACCCATAGCGATAATTTCTAATCGCAATAGCTACTCAAAACAACTCAATGCCGGTAATAAACCTCTTATCAAACAAAGCCTCATTCTAACACCTTCATATACTGCCAATGATGAAAGAAACACGCAGAAACTCATAACTACTCGTCAGATCAACAAGTCATAGAGCGCCCTCTTCTTCGACAAGGACTATAGCAAATTTCTAAGCCGACTCCCGATATTATCCTTCCAAATATACCAAAATCCAATCCGATAGTATCCATTCTAGGTCCAATGATCTCACCTCATCCGACCCGTCGACTCTAGTGACATGGCATATCAATACAATCTAAAATCCACAACCTGTGAAAGACTCAAAAGAGAGAACTGTCCCGCCAGCTTAACAAGTTCCATCACAACGCCATGCTAAGAGCCTAGCACACACCGTAAAACCAAAACACACGAATCCAACATAAAGGATCATATTCAACATAACTCTGCCGCAATGCGTGACCCCATCCAAACGCTGGTCCATATTACATACCTCGAGCCGCCTTGCTCAAAACCAATAACCACGCGAGATTCGACATCAGGTACCCAAAGTGCATTACCATAACTACGAAGAGCAAATAACACAATACCACAATCCGAAAGGAACATAGCCAACGCGCAATCATTCCTGCAGTACCCAAACACTCATCTCGCTCAAATTCTGCTATAAAGCCCAAATAGAACCGCACCATATGTGCATGTAACCAACGAATCATAACTCCTCGTAGCATTGAAGAGTAACTCACAGATCGCTTCAAAACACGAATAAGCTCAGCAACAATCGGATGGCACATTCCTTAACAATAGAAGTATGGAGTCAATCAATCCGACTCGGTGCAGAATACACATCCTAATTGGGCCTATTAATGGACCCCCAAATCAGCTCTAGTCACCCACAGATAGATAAATAACCCTCCGAAAGTCCACAATGACTGAATCACCACACATACTAACCTCTGACTAACCTTGGCTATATTTTCACAGTCCACAACCACGAAACCATCCACTCATGAGAACTCCCAGTCTCCAAATCCATAGAACCCACGAATTACCATATCTGATCTTAACTCCACCACCTAAATGTCTAGTACTTCTCCAATACATGATTATACCACGAGGAATACTTTTATAATTCTTCTATGCCATAAAGCAAAATTTGAGCATCAGTAGTCGATCAACCAGGAGAGCGTCGCAATACCATTGAAGTATCCATAAATCAAAACACATTGCCTCTTCTGAAATGTATACTCTCATCAAGTCATGCCAGATAGTAATATCATTTACCTAGTCATCTGAAACTGTCCATGCTGCCTAAAGACTCATGACCTTCCCTTCAAAACTGAATCATGCCCTTGCACATGCAAATCCTAATCCTACACAACACATCATATACACCATGCCATCATACAAAAAATATGAGAACTTTGTGATCCACTCCGCGCCACAAGCAACTACATAGTCAATTAGCCAAGGACCTTCCATTTGATTTCATCTGGAGAAAATCACTATACACCACATGCTCCTCACGCCAGTAGGAAATATACTCCTCGAACCGTGGTAAAAACCACTGAGAACTCTTCAAAGCCCATTTGCACATAACCAAGCTATCAGAACCGAATCTCTCTAACTTCACCAAGCCACGCGGTCGCCAAAACCCAAGAGCATTGCCACGAAATACCTGTAGAGACTAGCCACATCATAAGTACCTAAAGAACCGATTATATCCATTAATGTGCAGGTCCAACCTACTACCAACTTGTCCTAATTCTTCGAGTTCCTCCCGAATTGCCTTCAAATTGATACCTTTCCTTGCTAGAACACTACTATCTTTAACCAAAACTTGCCCACGAACTTTAGTATAGAACCATACTGCCCTAAGGCTCATAAACCGTTGTATCCTTTCCTAAGCACCCCCAAAAGTACCATAACTGAGACACCCACTCTGAAGAGACCTTCTATGAATTTAAAGTTGTTAATCTTACCTTCCTGACACTGAATGTAAAATCCATAGTAATATAGAAATACTGCGAGTCTCGACACCATCCAATGAAAAATCCCCGACCCTAACCATGTACAAATCCTGAAAATTTCCAATTGCTACATTTAAATCTCGAATCCATTAGGACCTTTCACAAGAGACTCCCACTCTATTTAAATCTCAACTAAACTGACCAACCAAACGACCCGTGCCCCATTAGCACACCGGCACCCTGAGAAGTAATCCACACCTTTAAGCAACCGATCGAAACCCCACTCCATGCACACTACATCCTTTATGCATAACAACTCAATTATTCCATGTTTCCCATATCCTCATAAAGCATAATGCAACCTGCATCCACAAATTCCTTTACTCGATCTCACCCTCTGCATAACATAACTTATTCACTAGTATAACTCAAACCAAAACCAATACAACACATAGTTGTGCAATCAACTTAGCAATAGCAGACTCCCCCACTTATCTCAAAGCCATAGATCAAAACACACAATAACTCATGATGACCATACTCTATTACTGCCAGAATATCGCAGTGAGATTCCACTAAATCCTCCATAAGCTCATGAAACCCAAACCATCTAATATCTCAAATCGACTGCAAATCTCACATTCGCCCTTGTAACAGTCAAGCTATCTCTCATAACCGGTCCAAACTAAAATGGCAACACATATAATTCACTGGTAAAAGAGAACTCGCTATAAAACAACATAGGGATCACACAAACCTCAGGACACCCCGCAGGAGATAACCCACCTGCTTTGCCTTAAACTGGCATATTTCTATTCCCTTCCACAGTCATAACTATTAAGCAATCACTTAATCTTGCTAAATCTGAACTCATATCACAACATTGAAAACTTACTTCCCTCTACAACTAAACAACATGAAAGATCCTTTAACACACCCATAACTCGAGTCTATACGTCGAATAAAGACAGAAATCAAGCACCCAATAGACCCTTCTACGCCTCAAGCAAACCCTTCTCGTCACGTTCAAACCACATGAACACATCTTGCGGTCGCATCATACTCATCACGTAGCCATCCAGCCACAAATTCTACTAATAGGGACACTACCAGACATATAAATTCAAAAGTACGTGCTCACACAATCAACACCTCTGTGCTCAAGCTACAGTCAAAACCCGGCCTCAAGTCCTCCAGACTAGCCCATCACCAACACAGAGAAATCATATCTCGTACCCCATCCAGGGAATCACAAGTCGTAGATGCACAGCTGATACCGAGCGCCACGTGCACATACGAATGCGTGGAAGGAATTCAAAGGATTATGCTTCAAGCTGAATCAATGTCGCACGATAAGGAAAGAAAGATGGGAAGTACATCCTAAATGCCCTGTAACCTCTCGAAGATAGGTATGGACATCATCATACCGATCCGCAAAACTCTACTAGACACTTGCTCATGACTTGTAGAACCTATGAGCCTAGAGCTTTGATACCAATCTGTCACGACCCAAAATCCGCTAGTCGTGATGGCACCTAACCCAACCCGCTAGCTAAGCCAACTAATAACTGTCCCATTTCAATAATAGTAATACGACAATCAAACAAATGAATTATCTGAATCTTAAACCTTTGCAAGGAATGATAGTACAAATCATGAGCTTCTAAGAATAGAATTAACAAAGCTGATATGAAGTAAATACATCTTCTATTTGAAAAGTACATAAATAGAGTTTTCTTATAAATCTAAGGCTACCATGAACAAGAGGCAGCTACAACAGGAACGCAGGTACATCTTCAAATTCGGCAACCATCGAGCACAGCAACAAGAGCGGCCAACATCTGCACGCAACATGCAGAAGTGTAGTATCAGTACAACTGATCCCATGTACTGAGTAAGTAACAAACCTAACCCTAGGTTGAAAGCAATGACGAGCTGCAACATAGGTCGGGTCCAACATCAATAACCAATAGCAGTTCACAACAACGTAGAGCATAAAAATAGGAAAGTAACTCAGAGATAAAAATGCTCAGCTTTTTCACAGTTTTTTGAAAATAGTTCCACTTTTCAAGAATATCAGTGAAAACTCAAATACCAAAATCGTCATAAAATATGACATAGTTTGAAAACTGTAAATTTTTCCAAAAATCCTTTCCATAATAAATTAGATGTTTTGTTTTCTTTCCAGATAGCAAGTGTGAAATAGCTCTCTATGCCCACATATCAACATGTGTAAAAAGTCATGAATGACATGATACCGTACAGCATGAGCAAAAATGCATCTTTATGCCTGTATGTCATGTGTGCATGCCAATGCCATGAATCTCAGGGATGAATCATGTACTCACACTCTCAGAGTACTCAATCTCACTGTCTCAAACTTTCCACTCTTCATACTCAACCATTCGGTACTGTATATGGCCCATACGGCGCAGGGGAATCCATCCCAGAACATATACAACACTGACTATAAGTCACCTATTACCTAGGAAAAAGGGCAATCCAACCCGGTGGAGAAATCCATCTCCGGGTATCAAGTACTTCGGACAAATCCATGTCCAATGAAATCCATCCCTCAATAATATCATCCGCGCTCATGGGGGTGTGTACAGACTCCGCAGGGGCTCCTACAGCCCAAGCGCTATCATAAGCCAGATCCAGGCATAAATCAATATAACATGCTGCGGCGTGCAGCCTGATCCCATAATTGTCACTCATAATCAGGCTCTTAGCCTCACTCAGTCAGCAATCTCTCCAGTCTCACTCACGGGCTCACAATGTCATGAAACTAGCTCTACAACAATGATATGATGTATCAATAAACAACAACTGAGACTGAGATATGATATGAATGTATGAATATGACTGACTACGAAATATCAATAAAACCAGTGAAATGACAGTAAGAAACGACCACTATGGGTCCTAACGATATCAGCATAAATCCTAAACGGGTTATCTAGCGTGATTGACAGCTCAGTTACTTAATTACATGATGAAAACACGGATATCAAAAAAATAGGGCCACTAAACAGTGCCATGAAAACAACGCAGTCATAATTCACCGGGTGCACGCCCACACACCCGTCACCTAGCATGTACGTCACCTCATCATCAATCATATAGCACGTAATTCAGGGTTTCATACCCTCAGCACTAAGTTTAGAAGAGTTACTTACCTCGAACAAGCCAATTCCAATACCAAGCAAGCCAAGCGATGCTCCGAAAATTTTATCACATGCGTAGCGACCTACGAACAGCTCAAAACTAGGCAAAAGCAACTCAAATACATCAAATAAAGCCCAAGGAAACAATTCCAAATGATAAAGATCGAATCATAAATCAAATCCCAAATCCGGCCAAAAATCACACCCGGGCCCGCACCTCGAAGCCCGATAAAACTCACAAAATCAGACAACTCATTCAATTACGAGTCCAACCATACTAGTTTCACTCAATTCCGATTCCAATTCGATGTTCAAACCCCAAAAATTTATATTATGAAACTTTAGGCCAAAACCCCAATTTCCTCCTTAAAATTCATCAACCAAAAGTTAAAATCAAAGATAGATTCGTGGAATATAACCAAAATCGAGTAGAGAACACTTACCCCAATTCATATGGTGAAAATTGCTTCAAGAACCGCCTTAATACGAGCTCCATAGCTCCAAAAATGTGAAAAAGGTTGAAACTCTCGAAATAGTACTTTACACTTCTGCCCAGACCTCCTCTTTCATGAACGTGGTAAACACCTCGCGAACGCAACTCACAGCTGACTCATACCTTCGTGAACGCGGCTCCAACTACGCGAACGCGATAAAGAAAGGCCTCAAGTTCCAGCTCCCAGCTCAACCCTACGCGAACGTGATCCCTCATACGCGAACGCGTAGAAGACTTGCCCCAACTCTACGCGAACGCGGACCAATACTCGCAAACGCGATGAAGGACTGAGACAACAGATACCAGCAGAATATAGCAGTGGAAAATGAAGGAAAAATGATCCGAAATCAATCTGAAACACGTTAGAGCCCCTCGGAACCCCTTCCAAACATACCAACAAGTCCCATAACATAACACGGACCTACTCGAAGCCTCAAAACACACATAACAATGTTGAAACGATGAATTACACCTCAATTCGAAATCAATGAACTTTTAAACTTCAACTTCCACAACCGATGCCGAAACCTATCAAATCACGTCCGATTGACCTCAAATTGTTCACACAAGTCACATTTGACATTACAGACCTGCTCCAACTTCCGTAATCAAAATCCGACCCTGATATCAAAAAGCCCACTCCCGGTCAAACTTTCTAAAATTCCAACTTTCGCTGTTTCAAGCCAAATTCTATTGCGGACCTCCAAATCACAATCCGGACACACTACTAAGTCCCAAATAACCCAACGGAGCTAACAGAACCATCAAAAATCCAATCCGAGGTCAAATACTAAAAAGCCAAACTTGGTCAAACCTTTCAAATTTAAAGCTTCTAGTTGAGAATCATTCTTCTAAATCAATTCCGAATAACTTGAAAACCAAAACCGACGATTCAAATAAGTAATAATACATCATACGGAGCTACTCATGCCCTCAAACAACCGAGCAAAATTCAAATGCTCAAAACGACCGGTCGGGTCGTTACATTAAAAAGGGAAAAAGATATCTTGATTGAGAGAGTTGCAAACATAGAGCATGAGAGAGATGATCTATTGGTAGTAGTTATAGACCTAAAGGAAATAATTGAGGAACTAAGAAGAGAAAGTAGGCATGTGAACACTCAAAAAGGAAAGGAAGTTGCAAGTGAGACACACCTTAGGCTTGAAAATGAGCTAAAATCTGTGAAATCTAGTATGTGTGTTGAACTTGGAAGAAACATACAACTTCAGAAAGATCTAGGCAAAGTGAAGAATGACCTAGAAAAATCTCTTAAGTGGACCTGGTCCTCTGATGCAATCACTACTATGTATAAGAACAATGGGAGGAATAGGCAGGGAATCAGGTTCCAAAGGAAAAAAAAAAACATACACCCTGCATAGCAAGTACATTACTGTACCTGATAACTGGCTCTGCTCTCACTATGGTAACACTAGATATTTCAAAGAAACATGTAAATTCAGATCTAAGTCCCAGCAGAAAAATAAAAATTTTGCTGAAAAAGTAACTACTGCTAAAGAACCCAGTCCCTCATATAAAAACGTGTGATGCCTGCTTGGGCAAAAAGAACTTTGATTCTTCTTTTTCCTCATTACAAGGGACCCAAACTTGTTTGGATTTTTAAGTCTAATACTTGATTCTCTTGTACAGGGAGCAGTAAAAGGAAGCATCCAAAGATGGTATATGGATAGTGGTTGCTCGAAGCATATGACTAGAAGCACTAATGACTTCCTTTCACTCAAAGCCCTACAAGGAGGGAGTGTGTCCTTTGGCAATGGAAAAAGGGATACATTCTGGGAGTAGGAAGAATTGGGAATCTCTCACTCACTCAATCGAGAATGTGTATTATGTGAATGGCTTGAACTACAGCTTGCTGAGTGTTGCTCAGATCTGCGGCAAAGGCAACAAGGTGGAATTTGTGTCAAAAACCTACATAGTAACAAACCTTGTGACTGGTGAAGTGATACTGATGGCAAAAAGATACAAAAATATCTATGCCACTGATTTTAAGTCCCGGGGATCTCACATATTTGAGTGTTGTGGATGATGATGCCGTACTGTGGCATAGAAGGTTGGGCCATGCAAGTTTTACATTACTGAACAAGTTGGTCAAGAAGGACCTGGTTCGTGAACTGCCTAAGTCAAGCTTCCAAGATCACAAGGTGTGTGATGCATGTGTAAAAGGAAAGCAAATCAGGTCCTTCTTCAAACCCAAAAAGGAAGTAAGCACCTCAAGGCCACTTGATCTCCTCCATATGGATCTATGTGGACCTATGAGAGTGCCAAGTAGAGGAGGAAAGAAATACATTTTCATCATTGTGGACGACTACTCCAAATTCACATGGACCTTATTCCTCAAAACTAAATAATTTTTTAGTGTTTGCTGCTTTTGTGAAAAAGATCCAAGTAAAGATGAGCCATAAGGCTGTATGGTGGGTCGGGCCCGGGCCTAGATGGGCTAAACGGGTTGGGCTAAACGGGCCTGGGCTTAGCGGTCCCGAGCTCTGGCGGTCCCGGGCTTCGTGGGCTCAACGGGTGGGACCAGCCCGTGACGGGCCTAAGCCCATATGGTCCTGGGCTAAATGGGCCGGGCTCGTGGGCTTAGCGGGCCTAACGGGCTTTTTTTATTTTCGGGCTTTTTTTTTAATTTTTTTTTATTTAAGGCGATTTCTTGTAAACCATATATGTATGTATATATATAAATTGCTCTTATACATGGCTATATAAATATATGTAGTATATATAATATAGAAATCTAAGTATTAAAGTGCTTGACAAAAAAGTAAAATAACAAAACAATAGTAAAACTAAATTGGCATGCATAATAAATTAATAACAAAGTACAACATGAAGCATAAATACGTATAATAATTTTAAAATAACACAAATTGTTGAAAAATCTTAAAGACGAATTTGCGGATAAATACCCTCAACACAATACTTTATATGCCTCCTTAAAATGCCTGTGGTACACCCTGAACGAAAATTTAAGACTCTTCCACAGTTCTTGCACTTTAATATTTGGCCTTATTCATTTTCTTCAAGCACTTCATAGTATTGCGAAACAAATAAGCGCACTCTTTCCGAACGAGGCATGATTTAACTTGAAAATTGAGATTGAGACTTGAAATCTTGAAAATTGGAGATTGAGAGATTGAGAGAAATTTAGATTGAGAAATGAGTATTGAGTATTGAAATGAAGAAGAGGGAGGGGGGTATTTATAGTGTTAGAGAAGGTTAGTTTTGTAAATTGGAAAAAAACGGCTATTTGTGCAATATGACCGTTGGTGGTCATTGGGGGTGGGGCCCTCATTTTGAAAAATCTTGTTTTGTAGTATATATAGTACTACTTCTTCAAGTATATATAATATATATAGTATACTAGTATAGTATACTATATATAGTATGTTATGTATATATATTCCCTTATATATTTTCTTGTAGTATATATTGTATGTTATGTATATATATTCCCTTATATATTCGTTTGGTCTTTTTTTTTTAAAAAAAAAATTTAAAATAGCCGTTGGAGCCCGTTAGGCCCAGTTGAACCGGCCCAGGCCCGCCTGCTGGTCCCGAGCTTAGCGATCCCGGGCTCGTGGGCTTATAGAAGAGAACCGGCCCGCGACGGGCCTCCTGCACCATTGGGGACCGGCCCACCAGGACCGGCCCGCCAGGACCGTTTAGCCCGTTAAGACCGCGGGCCCGGTCCGGTCCCGGTCTCAGCCCGGCCCACCATACAACATTAATGAGCCATAATGTTGTGAATATAAGATCTGATCATGGCACAAAATTTGACAATGCAAAGTTCGACAAGTTATTTTTGCTGAAAATGGTATAAGTCACAATTTTTCAGCTCCAAGAACACCTCAACAAAATGGTGTTGTGGAGAGGAAAAATAGGACTCTTGAAGACATGTCTAGGACAATGCTGATTGATAGTGGTGTTGCAAAAGGTTTCTGGGTAGAGGTGCATGATCATGTCCCTATTGAACAAAACCCCGTATGAACTGCTGAATGGGAGAAAACCTAAGCTAACAAACTTGAGGACATTTGGTTGCAAATGCTTTGTCCTCAACAATGGTAAGGAAGCTCTAGGAAAATTTGATGCCAAAAGTGATGAAGGAATATTTCTTGGATATTCATCACAAAGCAAAGCCTACAAGGTGTACAATAAAAGAACTCAATGTGTTGAGGAAAGCATATATGTGATCTTTGACAAAGCACAACACCCCCTTGGAAGAGCTGCACACGATAAGGCTAATCAAGATGGAAATCTATCAAATGTCCCTGGTGAAGTCATTGATATGGCAAATGGAAAGGCCGATATGATGAGTCAGGAAAAGGAATCAAATGGCAATGGCACAACTGAATCTCCAGCTGATATAGAGGAACCTGGTCCCTCAATAAGGATAACTGAAGCAGAAAACTGAGTTATAGATGTTGTACATGGAACTCCAGCTGCTGATGTGCGAAACATGACTCATAGATCATATCCAGAAGAACCTGGATCCTCTCATAATGAGATTGAGGTATCCAACTGGAAACATAAGAGTTCACATCCTCTTTAGAATATGATCACCCTCTTGACTCAGGGATTCAAACTAGATCAAAGTCAAGAAACTCATTTGCCTTCTCTGCATTACTCTCTCAAATTGAGCCAAAAAATATCAAGGAAGCTTTGAAAGATGCTGACCGGATTACGGCTATGCAAGATGAGCTCCATCAATTTGAGAGGAACAGTGTATGGCAATTGGTTCCTCGACCTGGTGAAGAACTGTCATAGGAACCAGGTAGGTATTTAGAAACAAACTTGATGAGTTTGGAAACACGACAAGAAATAAGGCAAGGCTAGTAGTTCAAGGCTACAATCAAGAAGAAGGAATTGACTATGATGAAACTTTTGCTCCAGTTGCTCGAATGGAGGCCATCAGAATCCTCATTGCCTTTGTATCTCATATGGAATTCAAATTGTTTCGAATGGATGTCAAAAGTGCATTTCTGAATGGCTTTCTGAAAGAAGAAGTTTTCGTCAAGCAACCGCCTGATTTTGAGTGCCATAAGCATCCTGAGCACGTGTTTAAACTTGACAAGGCATTATATGGACTGAAGCAGGCTCCTCGTGCATGGCATGAAAGGTTGTCCAAGTTTCTTCGAGAAAATGGCTTTACAAGAGGAAAAATTGACAACACCTTATTTCTGAAGAAACGAGGGAGGAACCTTATCAGCGTGCAAGTCTATGTTGATGACATTATCTTCAGAGAAACAAATTATTCTTTGTGTGAGGAATTTGTGAAACTCATGGGAAATGAGTTTGAAAAGAGAATGATGGGGGGAATTGAATTTCTTCTTGGGTCTACAAGTCAAGAAAACTCCTAAGGACGCAATGATAAGTCAGCAAAAGTACATCGAAGAGCTTCTGAAGAGATTTGAGATGGAGAGTTCAAAATTCATTGATACACCCATTGCCACTGTCACTCGCCTGGACATAGATGAACGTGGTTCTCCTGTAAATGAGACCATGTATAGAGGTATCATTAGTTCACTCCTGTATCTTACAACAAGCAGACCAGACATCGTTTTCAGTATGGGACTCTGTGCCAGGTTTCAATCTAATCCAAAAGAGTCTCATATGAAGGCTGCCAAAAGAATTTTGAGGTATCTTAAAGGAACACGGGACCTGGTTTTCTACTATCCCTCAGGAGATAATTTTGATTTAATAGGGTATGCTGACGCTGACTATGCTAGTTATCTGGTGGATAGGAAAAGTACTTCTGGCATGGCACATTTTCTGGGTTTGTGTCTAATTTCATGGTGCACAAGAAAACAAAACTCAATGGCTCTTTCAACTGCAGAAGCTGAATATGTGGCAACTGTCTCTTGTTGTGCTCAACTGCTGTGGATCAAACAGCAGCTAGAAGATTTTGGTGTGTTTTCTGATTGTGTTCCCTTACTATGTGACAACACTATTGCTCTCAACATGGCAAAGAATCCAGTTCAACATAAGATAACAACGCATATTGATGTGCGACATCACTTCCTCAAAGACAATGCCGAAAAAGGGCTCATCTGCATGAAGTTTTGCAGCACAGAAGATCAAATTGTAGATATCTTCACCAAAGCACTGAGCAGAGAGCAATTTGAAAAGAATCGCTTGGAACTAGGGTTGATGAAATCAACCTAAGGACCTGGTCCCTCGATGATTGGTTATGAAAGAAATGAACAGGTAAAATAGCTAAAATGTGTTTTCTGGCAAAGTCTAACTCATCTCTATACCGTCGCAGGCAGACACGCATGACGATTACAGAGCAAACAAGTAGCAAATGGTATCGCATTTTGGTCAAAGGATGAGGCTCACATTTACAAATCTGTCAGGGAACCTGGTTCCCTTGACACAGGTTAGTAGTTCCTCTGTCTCGTGCATAACTTTTTAATGGCTAAATGGTGCCACATCATTAAAATGTCAGTTTCTATCTTCCCCGCTTCTTGAACCCAAGCGTTGATCGCGGCCTACTCCGCACTACTATTTAAGTAGCGAGAGAGGGTCGGAGCAGCTTTTACCCGATTTAGGGTCGGGATCGAATCCACAGAGAGCTAGAACTTGGAATCGAGAATCTATCTAGTGTAGAATTGTGCATATGTTCTTAATTACACTTCTATTCATTTTTGGGGTTTTTGTTTACTTCTACTATTATCTATCTACAAATAGTAATTGCAACTAAATTATGCTACGAGTTATAATGCTACGAGATGTTCAAATAGGTTTAAAAGGCACTAGGGTAGTGACTACCGCCTAGGTGGTCAATCGACGGGTACTTGAATTTAAGGCATGTTTGAAACGTTTGGGGAGTATGTTATAACCGTTACACGACTTTACCCACTCTACACCTCTTGGTGGTTCGAGTGATTTTGCCCGAATTGGCTTTCTCAAGACCAATTGGGTATGCAAATTTACACAAGCAACTAGGGTTCAATTCGGGTATTACTCTCTCGAGGTTTAACCCTTTAATTGGGGCTATCAATCTCTTGAGTACGCCCCAATTCATTGTTGGACCAATTTCGGAGACTTAGGCTCTCTTTCTCAAGAAGGGCTCAAGTCAACTCAACACAAACTAGTGTTTGCAACCACTAATTCAGAAATGAACCATGAAATTGGCCCAAATAACAAGCACCCATAGTCAATTTAGCCCTAAATTACAAGTCCCATCAATTACCCACACTAGGGTTGAGCCACAACCCTAGCTTATGGGTCTAGCTACTCATAATTAAAGAAGAAAAGCAAGAAATAGATGAAGAAAAACTCATATTGATTAATCACTAAGTTAAATACAAAGATTCAATGATTAAAAGTAGCTAAAATTGCCCAAAGTGGCTTAGAAAGTCGAACCCATGAGCGCAGCTGCTTAATTACAATATCTGATACCCTAAAATGGAAAAAAAAGCTATTTATACTGGGCTGAAAAATTCTGACAAAAATGCCCCTGCGGGGTTAGTGCGGACCGCACAAAATGGACTACGGTCCGCACTGAGGCTTTGGCCTTGAAAAATTGCTCTATGAATCTTGGCATCGCGGACCGCAGAGAATGGACTGCGGCCGCGGAGGCTTCTAGTGCGGTCCGCATAAAATGGACTGCAGTCCGCATTGGCTTGAAAACTCCAAATTGCAACTTCTCTGATTTTTGGCTCTGCGGACCGTACTAAATCGACTGCGGCCGCATTGCCTTCAGTGCGGACCGCACAAAACCTAGTGCGGCCGCACTGTCTCTTAGCCTGGAAATCACCTCTCTAAATCTCCTAGTGCGGACCGCACAAAGTGGTGTGCGGCTGCAGTAGGCCTGTTTTCCCTGAGCTTGTCTTGTCTTTGGCACTTGTGCAAGTTTCACTCCTTTCAAGCTGATCTTTGACATCTTGTCACTTTGATGATCAAACCTGCAATCAAGCACAACTTGTGAGCTGTTTGGAACTATTTTGTATGAATTTCTAAGCAAAGCATAAGGAAGAAGGAGTATAAAATGCGTCAAAATCCCTAGTTATCAAGCGTCCTACCCGTTATGAAACGACCCGTTTACCCAAAAATCGATACCTGTTCCTAACCGGTCCCTCACCCCTTTCTAAATAAATCCAAACACGGTCACTTTCACAACTGTTCACATCACAAGCCAAAAATCCCCTTTTTTTTCAACCACCAAATACCCTCTTCTTCCATAAACTCTCACTACACTCTACCATGTCTAAAAATCTCGAAGCCAAAATTGTTCCAAGCATCGCCCCCACTGCGTCTTCACCTGTTGAAGCACCAGTGACAGAGTCTATGACCCCTATGTCATCCAGTCCAAACCCTAATCTAGAGTCACAACCACCTACTGCCTCGTGTCTAACCCAATCAAGTACTGGCTCTCATCGGAGTCGCAAAACTTCAACTCCTAAAAAAAGTTTATGGCTACAACCTCTCCTTCTGCCTCACGAAAAAAATGGTCGAAGAAGATACAGTGGAGGGAGAAGAAAATCAGGAAATTTCTAGTCTGCCAATGGAAGAAAGTTCTGAGATACAACAAGGTGTGGGTCGTAACAGTGATGAATCGGAAATGACTACCCCAGGCCTTAATTTGAATGTTGCTGATTCTACAGGTAATGCTTTTCCTATGACTTCTGAGTTTACTTTGGAGTTACAAAAATAAGAGGCTATAGAAAATATGTTGTCAATAGCTGATGAGGGAAGTCTGGTTGGAGGTTATGAGGGTGTGTCTGAAACCAATGGGTCTCGGGGGAGGGGGAAGATAATGGTACACATGTAGAGGGTAGGGAACTGGAGCCTGTCAAAACTTTGTCACCTGACAGTACTACTAGGGAACCAACTGGGGGACCTGATCCCTCTGCCCAAGAGGAGCCCTCTACTTCTATTTAGGATAAAACCCCTAGTTCTCCACAAGAACCCCAGGTCAGTACTGATCCCGCTCCTTCTCCTCATTTCTATGCTGAGCCATTGTCAATTGTTGTTCCTGAAATGAGATCTCTATTTGAGGGGGAGAAAGAGGATAGTGAAGATGACTGTGACAATATGGCTCTTGCGAGCTTCATTAGTGCTAGGAGTAGAAAGGCAACTCCACGGGAGTCAAATCCTAAGAGACCTACCACTAGGTTGTAGAAGAAGGAAGCTCTTGAGTCAGTCCTAAGGAAAAGCAAAGAAGAAAAGAAGAGGAGGAGATTGGTAAAGGATGGAAAGGTTGTAAATGAGAAGGTAGTGCCTCCGGCACTAGTTGCTGATATTGATGATGAGTTGAATGAGGAACCTGGTTCCTTAGTTCGTAAGTCCTCAAAGAAACTTACAGTTCCAAAGTCCAAGAAAGAGTCATTTGTGAGTGAGATGGGTTTGAGCAATGTTGAGTGTGAAAAATTAGGTGAGAAAGTAGTTGAGAAATCTGGTGAGAGAGTTGTTGAGGAGTCTGGTAAAAGAGTGGCTGGGGAGTCTGATGAGAAGGTGTCCAAGAAATCTGCCGACAAAGGGAAGAGTGTGAGAAAATCAGTTAAGCGAAAGGCTGGTGCCAATGAAGAACTTGGTTCCTCCAAGAAGGCCAAAGTGAATGTGGCCAAGGATGAGGGAAGGGGAAATTTGAGAAACCAGAAGGTGTCGTGGGGACGCACATTTTCCCCTGATATTCTTGACATATCAGGAATGCGCCAACTGGCTGACATCTATGAATTCCAACAGTGGACACATTTGTTCACAAGTGACAGCCCCAAAGTGTATGAGGCAGGGGTGCGTAGTTTCTATGCCGACTTCTTCACAGTTGAGGATGATAACATCTGTATGAGAGTGAATGGTGTTGATTTTGTTATGGATACTATTGTACTGGGAACCATCTTGGGCGTGCCTACTGGCGGAATGTCCTCCATTGAGGGAACTTGTTCTTCGAACTTTAGAAATGCCATCTTGAAGGATAAGGAAGTACAACAAGGGGAACGGGTACACAAGAAGGCCCTCCTTCCAGTGTACCAACTATTGTTTGAAAAGGTGAACAAAGTTCTGCTCCCACGCGCAGAAAGATGTTCCATCACATCACGAGCAGACTTGTTCTCATGGAAGTACCGGATGCCTACATCACTATAAACCTACCTGTTTTTATGATAGAGCACATGAAGATAGTGGCAGAGTTCAAGGATGGTAATCATGGGCTGCCTTACGGGTTCCTCCTCACTAACGTATTTGAATTTTTCAAAGTCCCTTTGGGAAAGGCTAAAGTGGGTACTCGAAAGCAAACCTTCTCCAAGACCACCTTAGAAGAGTGTGAGTGCATCGATAAGAGGGGAGGGGTTGGCAGCACTTCCACTATCTATCAGCTGATTAACGCTCAGAATAGTGCCGCTGAAGAGATAAGGAAGCTGAAGGCACGGAATGCCATTCTCGAAGGTCACCTCAGTCAGGTCCACGAGGCACCTGGTTCCAGTAGTTCCCAAAGCGCAGAGGTTGCCCGTCTGGCAAAGAAAAATGTTGACCTCACGAAACAGGTTGAGGACCTTAAGGAGAGGCTGCTTAACGAGCAGGTGTCAGCAATGCTCGAATGGACATCCTCCTTAGAACCCTTGCCTCCTCATCTGGGCTTTCCCCTTCCAATGCTCCTTAAAGTCGTTCCCTTCCCAGTGTCAAGTTCAAAGTGTCTGTTATCTATTTTGGTTCCCATGTGTTAGATATGTTTTCAATGGCTGGTACCTTTTTGTTATTTTATTTTGTGGATGATTATGTAACATTTGGAAGTGCTCCCTGTTTTATCTCCAAAAATTAATGAAAATTCCGTCCTTTTTGCTGTACATGTCTTGTTCTTCTGCTCTATTTTTAGTCATGTTTGTGTGCACACATGTGGCATGAGTTAATCAAGCTAGACTTCTTTTTTGCTTATTGCTTGCTACTAATCTTTTTATGATGCCAAAGGGGGGAAAACTAATTAAGGGGGAACAAGATACTGAACAGATTCAGGGGGAATACAGGAAATATGTATGTCATTCTGGTTCTTAGGGTGAACTTCAATTATAAGTTTGTCACAGATTTAGGGGAAATACAGGAAACACGTATGCCATTCTGGTTCTTAGGGGGAACTTCAATTATAAGTTTGTCATCATCAAAAAGGGAAAAATTGATAGGCATATGCATCCTTATTATGTTTTGATGATCTAACAAACTTAATGATAAGAACCAGATAAGGAACCTGTTACACATCCTCAAGTACTTAAGAATAACCAGTCACAAGCTGGGGACGTGGTTCAACTCTTCAGAGTCAAAGAAATAACAGAAGGAACATATAGATACCAGTTCCCTTGGTGACTATACCAGTCAACTCCCCAATAGCTGTAAAGTTGCTGCCTGCGCACGCAACAATGCAAATAGTGCAGCAGTCAACTTTAGGGAATGCCCTTGTACCAAACATGTTTGCATCATTCAAGTAATGCCACCTATGTAATATTAACATTGAAGCAAAGGCAAAACATCATTCTTGCACATTCAAGAATCCATCAAGCATTCTCTCAAGTGTGTGTGTCAATCTCGCAAGTGATTCTCAATGTCATCAAGAACAAAGAACAACATAACGAAGGACCAGTTTCCTGTATTGAGTCACTACATGTCCTTAGTTGTGTTGCACCTTTGTTAAACTACTTTACTTGTAATTCCTACAGCTTAGTTAGAAGTAGTGTAGGAAACCTTTTGTAAAATCATAAATCTTGTATTTGTGTCTTGGCTAGAGTTAGTCGAGTTGTAAGCTTTGTAATAAAGTTATTACAAAGGGGCTTGTAATAGAGTTAGTAAGGGAATAAGAGGTTAATTCCTAGGTTACATAGGTTGTAATCTGAAGTTTGCTTAGTAGTAAAGTTGAAATCCTACAAGGGTAGGTCATGATTTTTAATCCCGTGAGATGGGAGTTTTCCAAGTAAAACTACATTGTGTCATTTAGTTACTGCGGTGTGCGTATGTTCTGTGGGAACTAATAGAGAACCTGGTTCTCTTAATAGTTTGATGGACCCTTAAATTCTATCATATGAGCTTGAGTAACTTTAACATCAGGATCACACACAGGAGAGGGGAAAAGGAAATTGAGAGAACTTACCTGCCAAAGAGACTCTGAATGGTCATATCTCATATAGTTGCCAGGCATGTCATTTGAGCTTCTTTTTATGCTATAACCACCCAATCCAAAAGTCCATTCATTTTTGCATGAATAGAAACCCAAGTGTTAAATATGATGGCTTGGAAGAAACCTCTCAATTAAACTTATACAAAAAATATTGAGGTAACCCAAAAAGGACAAAGACAAGAAAATTTAAAAATATGACTTAGGCATATTACCAAACACCTTGATGCAAAATCTACTTCAAAATTCCAGTCATTTTTAATACTTTCATAAGTGGTTTAAATTATGTACTAATAAGTTAGTGACATGTCAAAATTAATCAAAGAGACCTAATGCATGTACAAATCAGGTACAATTACAAACATACATCTGAAAATTCTAGCAAGGGATTATATCCAAAAGAATAGGAAACTAACATATACACAACAAATTGTGATTATCAATAGAAATAAAGCAAAAACAGAAAAACACCAATTTTACCAATAACAATTAAGTGGAATATGGTATGATCACGTTCATTATCCTTTCCTATAGAATCAAAGAGTGTATTATATTCCAAAAAAGGATCAATTTGGAAATACGATGAAACAATTAAATCTAAGAGTTTAGTGCTTCAATTTTTATAATCTATGAATTCAGCACTTCATTTTGCATATATCACACAAAAGTTGAATTATTAATTTATGTTACATCTTATATCAATTTATGTATTCCCCTCATCTCATGCAGTTTCATTTTTATTCTTTTGCTACTTTAATGCTTAGCTAATTAAAGAACATTAGTATTTCTATGTATGGAAAAGCAAGAAATATAATAAATTTAAATTAGTGAAAAAAAATATCATTATTTCTTATATTAGAAATAATAAAAGAAGTAAATCTCTTTCACAAAGTTTTCAATTTCTTATTAAAAAGTTTCAAGCAGAAACTAGAAATATTCCAAAATAGTAATCTTGGATTTCTAAAACTTTATATTATTTTTTATAAGATGAACCCTTAAATTAATTATTACTGTTGTGGATACACATTTTATACTAATTATCATTGGATATACGTGCACCTTATGTAATTAGGGACTAGTATCCTTTAAAATAGGATAAATACAACATTCTTTCTCTATATACAAGTCTCTTATCAAAAAATTGTGACGCCCATGCATGACGGAAGACAGATCATCAAGAAAAACCAATTAAGTTTCATCATTTGCAAGTTCTGAAAGAGTAAAGTGGATATTTATAAGATAAAATACAAATTCATATGGTCAAATATGCTATTGTGTTCGATGTAGTGTAGCCCAGAGACAAGTATGTGCATTTTATTAGCCAAAGCAAAGCAAATGATACATGAGCAATATGGGCTTAGATTCTCACATATATGGTACAAAAATTGGGCTTGCGCGTCAAGTATGATGATGGGGCTAGCCTTTAGAAAAAGATTTCGAGTCCCTAAGGAGGGTGTATGTGTGATATTCATGATTGAAGGAGGACCGATGAGAATGATCAAAGATAAAAGAATAATTTATAGGCTTCTAATTGAGCATTCTTCAAGTTTTTGTCCTGTCCTGTCCTGCCACGCCCTATTAAGCACTATCCTGCTCTCCCCTCTTTAGATTCTCCTTCATTTTCTTAACCTTTTTTTCTTTTTCATTTTGCAAGATTCTAATCAAGTTTTTTTAACTTCTGACCTTAATGAAGCTCAAACTCCTCACCTATCGCTGCCATGTCCTATTTAATTAAAAATTTCTAAAAAAGTGTTTTGACCCGCCATATCTTGTCCTGTCCCGTTTACGTATTGCCCTGCCCTGCCCCATTAAGGACCTGCCCTGCCCTACCTTACTTTTGCCTTGCGCCGTTGTCATCCCTACTAAGAATGGATAAATATGACACCTAATTAGGTAAAGACGGAAAAATAAAGTTACACATAAGAAAGGGATGTAAGTTTGCATGGTTTGTGCGCTTTTGGGCTTAACATGGCATATCCTAAGGAGCAATTCCATGAATTTTCTTTTGTCAAAGCAAAAAATACGTATTATGAGATTTTGCACACAAGATATAATTCCTTATTGCTCTAACGATCGACTCAGAGTTTAGAATGGGTTATATCTTTTCTTGCTCGTGATAATCACTGTTAGTATTGCCTTTTATTCGCTATTTGTCCCCTTTTCCTTGATGATGCATGCATAAGAGTAACTCCTTTTGCCAGGATACTGTGACTCACTCGTAATTTTCTAGTTTTTACAGGAGAATAAATGAATATATGTAGGGCACTGGTACAGTAACTTAGAATCTAAGTAAAGGATATTGATGTCCTTTTATTGTTCTTTTGTCTCCTATTATTATATAACCCCACCCTAGTTTTCATATCAGCCAGAATTTCCCACTACTATAAAAGAAACACCAAATATAGCAGATAAGGATTCACAAAAGCTAGCAAAATTATTTATAATACAAACCATGCGCTAGAAGGAAATGATTTATATACGCTCCTTTTATTTATTTTTAATTAATGGGAACTCAGTATCCGTTAAAACATATATGATTAGTGTGAATTGTGAAATGGCATCCATGGGATTGTCAGGAATTGTATAGTTATACTCGAGTAAATTAATACATAAATCTTGAGTTGCCGACAAGATTTAAGAAATGTGCTTGAATTTCAGAGTATTGGTCATTCAGCTTATAACGCAGTCATCAAGCATTTGGTTCCTATTATTTAAAATTAATGATAAATAAAGATTCATTTTATTATATGAGTTTTATGCACAAATAAAATAATATTTACGCAATTAAATTGATCACTTACTTACAAGGTAATTGCAAGTAACCGCACATCTTTAATAGGTATTTTGATCAACAACCTTGAAAAAATAACATGTTTTATACAATAGGTTAAACTATACTTACATGATCAGCATATGGCCATATGTTACTAAATCCCTATTACATATGGTTGGATTGTAAACATGAAAAATCACTATCGGCCATTGTATCAATATTGCACTAAAAATGAAAACGAAAGAAAACTTCTAATCACCAACAGGTGTAAAATATATCCTTCCACCCGTAATCAGAGGTTAGAAGTTTCAATTTTGAGAATTGAGAACATCTTGATAGGAAATATTTAAAGAGGAACTTTCATAAAGTACTATAGTTTAAAGCCTAGTAACTATAATTTTCCTCATTATAATTTGTATTAGTTATCATTTAATTATTACCAGCTTGTATCACTTGTATTCCAACGCGCAAGGAATACAGCCTATATCAATTGTATTCGTTTGCGCAAAGAATACAACCTGTATCAACTGTATTTGTTCGCGTAATTGTATTCATTCGCGCAACGAATACAACATGTATCGATTGTAACCAAAGTGAAATACAAGGGTGTATATAAAGGATACAACCTGTATCAACTGTATACACGGGATGTATCAAAGGATACAACCTATATCTACTATATTTCGTTCACGCAATGATACAACTAAGGCGACAAAAATACAGAAAAATAAAATGTTCTTTCTAAGAGTCAAACTCAAGATATTCGCTAACTAAGCAGACACTCTAACCAACTAAGCTACAAAGAGCATGAGCAGCATCTGAGAGTGGTTCTTCAGACTTTGAGAGATAGCCAGTTGTATGCTAAGTTTTCGAAGTGTGAATTCTGGTTGAGTTCAGTTGCTTTCTTGGGTCATGTGGTTTCAGCAGAGGGCATTCAGGTAGATCCAAAGAAGATAGAGGCAGTCAAGAACTGGCCTCGACCTACATTAGCTACAGAGATCCGGAGTTTCTTGGGTTTGGCAGGCTATTATCGCCGGTTTGTGGAGGAGTTTTCATCTATTGCAGCCCCGATGACCAGGTTGGCCCAGAAGGGTGTCCAGTTTAGGTGGTCGGACGAGTGCGAGGCGAGCTTCCAGAAGCTCAAGACAGCTTTGACTATGCCCACGGGTTCAGGCCCGTATACAGTTTATTGTGATGCGTCTCGTGTTAGGCTTGGTGCGGTGTTGATGCAGAATAGCAAGGTCATTGCTTATGCTTCGCGTCAGTTGAAGATTCATGAGAAGAACTATCCGGTCCATAATTTGGAGTTAGCAGCCATTGTTCACGCGCTGAAGATTTGGAAGCATTATCTGTATGGCGTGGCATGTGAGGTGTTCACGGACCACAAGAGTTTGCAATACTTGTTCAAGCAGAAGGAGCTAAATTTGAGGCAGAGAAAGTGGTTAGAGTTGTTAAAAGATTATGATATCACCATCTTATATCATCCGGGAAAGGCCAATGTGGTGGATGATGCTTTGAGTAGGAAGTCAGCCAGTATGGGCAGTCTTGCGTATATTCCGATCGGTGAGAGACCGATTGCTTTGGATGTTCAGGCTTTGGCCAACCAGTTCGTGAGGTTGGATGTTTATGAGCCCAGCCGTGTATGATTTTTGTGAGGAAGAGAGTAAAAGCACGAAGGGTGATGCCGTGCAGTTTATAATGATTTTATGGTGAGGATGAGAGTAAAAGCACGAAGGGTGATGCCGTGCACTTGTCTGATTTCTGATTTTTGTTGATAATTGAATTGTGGTGTTCCATAAATTTACATGTTGTCCTCCTGTTGCCATTTGATATTTCCCCGCAGCATGTTTCCCCCTCTCATCCTTGACTGTATATTTCTGCCTTTATTTTTCCGATGTACATTATTTATCTGCACAAGTTATTTAGTAGTCTGGTCCTGGCCTCGTCACTACTTCGCCGAGGTTAGGCTAGGCACTTACTAGCACATGGGGTCGGTTATGCTGATACTACACTCTGCACTCTTTTGTGCAGATCCCAGTGCTGCAGATTTCGGACCGCAGTGAGATTTTCCGCTTCTGTTCATCAGGCGACCCGAGGTAGTCCTGCAGGCGTCCGCAGGCCTTGGCGTCTCCCTCTATCTATTTTTCCTGTTTCTTTTATGTAATCCCAGAGACAGTATTTTGTTAATTCTTTCAGACCTTTATTTGTAGTACACTTAGACAGTCTGTGAAGTTCTGACACCAATCTTGGGTAGATTTGTTATGGAATGGCATTAGCAGTATTATTGAACTTGAAATTGAATCTTCCGCTTGTTAAATTTTGATGATTATTAACTGTTGGCCTATAACTATTAACGAATTTAAAAAAAAAATGGAAACAAGGCAAATAATTCAGTTGATTGGCTTGCCTAGCTTTCACTAGTAGGCGCCATCACGACTCCCGAGGGTGGAAAATTCGGGTCGTGACAGTTGCTCTCTTGTTTCAGTTCAAAATAATTAATCTCTTGTTTCATGGATTTGCTATAAAATTCAAATATAGCTATAAATAATAAATATGCTGAAAATATAGCTACGAATAGTGTGTGTGTGTATATACATATATATATACACACACACACACACACACACACACACACACACACTCACTTAGGTCAAATCCGGATTAGTGGGACAATAACTGGACCTCACAAAGCATCCTAACTAGGGGTGTACAAAGAAAACCGACAAATCGCACCAACCCGATAATTCGAGTCAAATCGAGAAAAAAAAATCCGACTATGGTTCGGTTTGATTTGGTTTGGTGTTGGAAGAAAAATCCGACCATAATTGGTTTGGTTTGGTTTTAACTAAGAAAGTCGAACCGAAACCAAACCAACCCGACAATACATACATAGAAATTTTAGATATATTTAATACATAAATATACTTATTGTGATGTAATTTATAAATGTTTCTCAAACTTTTTCATAATTTTAACTTTTAATGTATTATTTCAAGGTTGGACTTAGAACTTTTGAATGTTTCAATAAATTTTATAGCCAATAATATTAGTAACCAAATAATGTTAACAAAAGTCCAAACCATAATCAAATCACTAATGCCAACAAAAGACATTCAATTTAATACTAGGAATGACAATGTATTGAATATCTATTTTTTGTTTTGCAATGATTTAGATAAAAATGCATACCCTATTTTTATTTTTCTTTAGCGTTTAGTCATGTAATTAATACTCCCTTATTACTCTACTTATTTTAGCATGACTTAGTACTTTTAGATTATGTTTATTTTTATTATGGCTTTTTAATTAGCAATATTTATATTACGT
>NC_032000.1:16964982-16980146 GCF_001879085.1 Nicotiana attenuata | reverse complement strand
CTCTTCCGATCTGTATAATTAGCAGAATTAGTATAGTAGATAGATGGAACAGGATAGAGGAACAAAGCTGAATCTGGGACTGATGTCCAGATCAGGCTTTAAGAGAAAGATGCTATGTAGATATTACTTGGTAAATAAAATTTTTTACTTACCAAAAAAAATAGTATATTTTGTTATTTATTTAATTTCTATGTATTAATTATTAAAAAAATAACTTATTGTAGCATATAGTATACCAAAAATAATACATTACTAATAGTTGAAGTATATTATTGCAACATACTATGACACCCATAGTATATATCATATACTGACAGGGTATCATAGAGGACTAGTCATTTTTTCACCAAACAAAATACTCATCAGTCATCTATGATACCCACATGGTATATATCAAATACTAACATAGTATCATAGAGGTATGGTTCACTACTTTCATAAACATACTCAATCCTCTATGATACTCACATAGTATATATCATATATTGATGGGGTATCATAAAGGTCTGGTCCATTTCTCTCAGAAAGACACCCAGTCCTCTATGATACCAACCTGGTATATACCATATACTAACACAATATTACAGAGGATTGGTTCATTCTTTATAAAAAAATCATTAGTCCTCTATGATACTCGTATGATATATATCATATACTATCAAGGTATCATATAGTACTAGTTTATTTTTTCAGGAAAATTAGCAGTGTATTGTTATAATTAATGATATACTTTTGAATTAATTATTATATACCAACATAACATATAGTATAACATGTTGGTATACAATACAACTTTATCTTCTTTGCTAGTTCTATTTAATATTGGCCTAAATTTCAAAATCTACTCCGAAAATCTCCACCAAACTTACTCAAAATTTAGCCATAGCCTTCAATCAACATTTCGAACATGACTCGGTAAATATTTTATCAAAACAACTATAAAGTGAGATTTTTCCTATTATTTTCATGGAACTCCATCAAAAATTCATTTAAAAAAATATTTGCAAATACCTAGTCGAAAAAATCTAAAAAATTAAAAAAGATTTATTTATTACTGTATATTGTTATATTATATTGTATACTAAAATAATATAATGTTATTATTACTATGACTTTAGCTTTGCACAATAGCACCTAGATGATTCAACAAAATAGTAGTTGAAGTATACTATTATGGTATATTGTATACTATTACAACATACTGTTGCGGTATATTGCATATTATTACAATATACCGTCACAATATATTGTATACCATAATAATATACTGCTGCAGCATAGCTATATACTCCTACGGTATATTGTATAACGTAGAGGGATACTATTAGGTAATTGTGTTCTTCTTCGATTATTACAGTATACCGTTCCAGTATATTGTATACTATTGTAGTATAGCTATATACTCCTACAACATATTGTATACTGTAGCGGGATACTGTTGGGTAACTATGTTTTTGTCGATTTTCAGCTAAAAATTTCGATCTCAATCACCTCAAATCAACACCAAATGCAATCAAATTTCAGTATGAACTTCGAGAAGGTACTATAAGCAATATTTAATAACACCCACTTTGAATCAAACAAGAAATCTTAAATAAAAATTTTTTATTCAAGAGCTTCAAGCCCGACAATAGTGAATATTCAAATACGCATAAACATTCAGATCTGGGAAGCTTTCTCGAAGGTACTATAAGCAATATACACCCACTTCAAATCTAATATTAAAATCTTCAGGTTGAAAAATCATATATTTGGAATTTTGGAAAGACTTTAAAAAAATCCGTAAAATTTTAATTTCAGCAAAAAATACGAAATGCAAAATCCGAACAAGCATGAGATTTTGACAAAAAAGTGATGAGATTACATGGAAAAAAAGGGGTCAACTAGATTTCATAGTTTATTTAAAGAGAAAGCTCTAGGATTTTAACTTCAAAGGGTAAAGGGAATGTTTTCCACTAGATTAAGCTAGCACAGAGAAAACAAATCAAAAGGCAAAAGGGAATGGGTAGGTGGTAAAATGTTTCGGCCGAATAGGTAGGTTTTGTAAAAAACTTTCATATGGGTAATTACGGGTAATTATTTTGGATTGTGTGGGCATTTAGTATAAATTTCCCTTTTTTAATTGCAAAACCCGAACTAACCCGACCTATGTACACCCCTAAGTCCTAACTAATCCACGAGAGATGCAAGGCAAAGTAGCCAATAAAGTATTAGCAGCTGTTACACTTAATAATCCTAAAGATGAAGAAAAGGTCCTACATCTTCATGACACTCACGTTCTAAACCAGTCCCACAGTCCCTCTGAGGAACAAATTAAAGGTAACAAACTTGATAAAATGATTATATCAGAAAAGAAGGAAAAAAAGGTACACAGCATAACATAAAAAAGTTTGCCATGGCCCAATGTCTCATCATTCTGGTAGCTGGCTTAGTCATTGCAACAACAAAATATAGAGAGACCATACTTTAATTACTCCTATTACTTCTCCTTTTATTCTATTTGACGTGAAATACTTTCTTTTTTTAGTCTGTCTTAACAATGATTTTTTTTATTTATATTTAAAGATAATTTAACTTTAAATTTCTCTATTTATGGTAACTAAACTTTCTTTATTTGCCGAGTAAGAATTATGTATAAAACAAAACCCCTCAAAAAAGGCTCAAACATGGCTACAAAAAAATATTTATTGCATCTTTTAGATCACGATAAATTTCAAAAGTTTTTATTTCTTTGTCAAGTTCTGGATTCGATCAAACAAAGAAGTGCAGTCCGGTGCACTAAGCTCTCGCTATGCGCGAGCTAGGTCCAAGAAAGGATCGGACCACAAGGGTCTATTATACGCAGCATTACCCTGCATTTCTGCAAAAAGACTGTTTCTTCTATCAATCACCTTTACAAAAATTAATGAGACGGGGGGAGTATTTTTTTTTAGCACTCATTTCTTCTTCCAACTACCTCATGATTATTATCACATTCTTTTTTCTCTCTTATTATAAGTATCAATCCTTGAACTAATTTCATCACATTAGTTCAGACAAAAGATGGGTAGAACTGGAGCTAGAATGCCAAGTTTTTGCCTAAATAGAATTAGACCTCATGTTCAAATTCGTTCACCACCTATACAAGCCAAAAACAATGAGAATTTAGCTAAGAAAGTTGAATGTGATGATCATGAAGAGAAAAAGGATACTTCATCAGCCATGGCTGAGGAAAAAAACACTGGTGATATCGCGAAATCGACACCGATAATTGGCCGGAAAATCATGATTGTGATTGATTCTAACCTTGAATCCAAGAATGCATTGCAATGGGCATTAACTCATACTGTTCAGAGCCATGACTTACTTGTTCTTCTCTATTTTACTAAGTCTTCTTCTAAACAAGGTTTAGTACTCTTTTGCCTTTTTACCCTTCTAGTTTTTTTGTTTTTTTTTTAAAATAATTTTGTAGTAACTTTTTCATATATGGAGCTTTTTTTTTTTGGTTTAATACATAAAGGGAAATTCTCATAGTTTTTTTTTTTTTTTTTTTTTTTTTTTTTTTTTTTACAGATGAAGATTCTAAAAAGGAAATAAATCCAAGAATTTTTGAGTTTCTTGCTTCTATGAAGAATACTTGCAAGCTGAAAAGACCTGAGGTGTGTCATCTCAATTTGCTGTTTTAAATAGAAATTATGCTTTTAATCAGATAATATTCTTATCATCAATTTCTTCTTATTGTTTCTATTCTTTATTTATTTTGTTTTAGAATTTAACTTCTGCATATTGATTTTTATACAATCAAGTCGCCTACAAATATTTAGGATCTAAGCTATATATATATGCAGGAATAGTGTAATTTATTTTTGCATAATGAGCGTAACTTAACATGTTCTAACAAGTTACTTAGTAGTATCATTTATTATAAGTTATAAATAAATATTAATTTTTCCTCTATATATATATGTGTGTGTGTAATTATCTTTTAGTTAGTATTACCTGAGTGGGAAATATTTTTCACATGAAACTTAAAGTCGGTAGCTGCCGCGATAAACAAAACTTGTTAGCTAAAAACTAAATTAGGCAATAACAAGTTAAATTACACTAATAACATAAATAAATTTTACGTGATCATTTCATTGTACATATATTATTTTTTTATTTATTTTAACCTTGTATGTTGAACAGGTTCAAGTGGAAGCGGCAGTGGCACAAGGGAAAGAGAAAGGTCCAGTAATAGTAGAAGAGGCCAAGAAACAAGAAGTGTCACTTCTGGTCTTAGCCCAGAAGAAAAAGTCCATGACATGGCGGTTGATTATGATGTGGGCCGGCGGTCGGCTGACGGTTGGTGGTGGCAGCAGCGGCGGCGGTGGGGTGGTGGAGTACTGTATTCAGAATGCTAGTTGCATGGCAATTGCAGTGAGGAGAAAAAGCAAGAAACTTGGAGGATACTTAATTACCACCAAAAGACAAAAAGATTTTTGGCTTTTGGCTTAATTATAAAATTTACATAGTGTGCTTCTTGTAAATTTATAATTACAGTAACTTATATGGATTGGAAAGTGAAATGGAAAGTTATTAGTGAGTCAAAGATTATTATTGGGCAATGTTGTCTGTCAAATTAACTCTAATCTTTTTTCTGTTGAAGCTTTAGATATGCCAGCAGTAATGAGTTCTCAAAAAAAAAAAAAAAAAGATTTTACAAGTTCAAAATTGTAAAATGAGAAGCAAAAGAGAGATCAAAATTGCTTAACGGATTTTGACATTATATGTGGATCCAAAATTTGAACTTGGTGCGATTGAAAATAGTCTTGATGTAACCGGTAAAGTTGTTCTCATGCGATCAGAAGGTCACGGGTTCGAGCTGTGAAAACAACTTCCTGCAGAAAGGCAGTCTAAGACTACATATAATAGACCATTGTGGTCCGGCCCTTTCCCCAAGCCCTGCACCGGGCTATATCCTTTTTGTGTGTTCGGGTTTGAAAGTCTTTCTCATTCCATCTAATTTTGTTCTAGATCTGTATTTGTAAACGAGTTTTTTAATAGTTATTGAATTCAAGTGAACTCATAGCTTACTCACTAGCATAGGTGGATCTAGAGCATGAAGACTGGGTTCACCAGAAACCAGTAGCTTTTGTTCATACCTTGTATATATACTAAGAAATTCATTAAATATTTATAAATATCATATTGTGAACCCATCAACTATTGAGTATTAACTTAAAATCGTTGTAGGAACCCATTAGCTTTAAATCCTGAATCCGCCTATACTCACTAGATCCACCCCTATTTGATATGACACGTTTATTATAAAAACTTAACCTAATATGTTGAAAGATTGTATGGATAATATATAACTACACATCGTTGGAATTCAGTGCTCAGTCTACACTATTGATTATTATAACTTCTAATAAACTAATTACTATTCTTATTATAATTTATGACTCTCAAGGTTAAATTGTTTAATTTAAGATAAACATGACTAATGCAGGTTAACTATTTCTTTTTAATCTCAATCACGCAAATAAATAAATAAATAACTGGCAAAGTACAAAGGGACCAAATGAAAGTGATCAGTAAAATGAAAGCACATGGCTACTAAGCTTTTTCAAGAGATGAGAACCCTAAAGTGTAGACATGTCGGACAGGTTAACTAACTCGATTTTAATTATTCTTCAGATCACTTTTATTAATTTGGAGCCTTGAAAATTACTCCACTTTTTAATATTAGTTCTTTCTTTGAAAGCAGACATAAATTGATTGAAAGCGACTATTTTAATATATAGTTTAGGCGAAATACATAAACCGCCCCTTTAAGTTGTCCTCAACGATCATCCAGACACCTCAATTGGCCCCTTTATCATTTAAACACTTCAAGTGACTGTTAAGTAAATCAAATAGACACCCGAGTGCAGCAAACCAGATGCGTGATTACACTTGCCAATGACGTGTCAAATGAGCCAATCAATGAACCACACGTGTAATTTGTAATTAAAACTTAAACACATATAATTAACAAAAAAAAAATGAATTTAACCCTTTCCCCTCACTTTTAACTAAAGCAGCGCCTTCCTCCTCTCCCCCCCCCCCCCCCTTCCTGCCTCCAACTTATCTTCTTCCTTCCGGACCATAACCAGCACCACCCCCATTCATCTTCTGCCTCTCTTCTGCGTCTACTTTCTCTTTTCCCAAATCCACCCTCCATCCAACTAATTAAACACAGCTCATCTCTTTTGCCAGAAAATTGACTTCCAAGGAAAGCTGAAAGAAATGATTCTACTGGACTTTTGAGGACAAGGAATCACTTATACTTGAGTATTTATAGGCTCAATTAGTCATCAGTTAGAACTTTGGAGTGGGTAAAAAAGTATTAATGTCCTTAATCTTTGGGGATTCGGTTCTCCAAGGGGTAGTTTTATTTGGGAGAAAAGAAGTCTAACGAAGTGATGACTGGTTGTGATGTTCTCAGCATCGTGGTGAAGATTTTTTTTTTTTTTTTGGTCTTGGAATGGTTTTTGTTTTATCTGATTCCCATATAATGTGACTATGTTTACCTGTTACATAAAGTTTCTCGTTTATGTTTTCAGTTTGGTCTAAATATGTTGGTTTTTAGTGATTTAAGGTAGCTTAGTTGAAGTTTTAGCGGCTGATTTTCATGGAATCTATGGTGGTTTCATGGTGGATTGCACTTGAAAGAAGATGAGAGGCTAAGATGGTATTTTATGTTTTTTCTTTAAAAAAAATTAGGCTGCAAAAATGTATCACGCGCTCAAAATTTGGTTAGCAATCACGCATATGCCACATCAACGACGTGTATTTACTTGATCTGCGTAATAGACACTTGAAGTGTCTAAATGATAAAGGGGCCAATAGGTATCTAGCTGATCGTTGAGGACAACTTAAAGGGGCTGTTTATGTATTTCGCCATGTTAAAGGTTTGATTCTCATCAGTTTCCCTTAGGGGGCATGCACATGAATTTTTGTAAGTGGTGTCGAAATTTATAGAAGAACGGGAATAATAACTTAAATTATCATGCATCTAGACAAGAAATAGCATTAGTCTGCTGGTTTTATTGAGTCTTAAATTAGAAAAAGTTCTGAATTCAATTCTATTTCATCAAAATTTTTACCAATAGAGGATCTCTCAAATATTTGCAAAAAAAAATTGCTAGTTGAGGTTCAACCCTATGATCTCTTAGAGAAATATCAAGAACACAACCAACACGTCAAGAGACAATTTAAGTGGTGTCATTTTTTTTCCTACTTATGCGTTTCCTTACCGTATTAATATATATATATATATATATATATATATATATATATATAGTATTTTCTGACGAAGCGTTGTCGCGTGACACCGACTCTTTAGACGTGCATCCGCCCCTGTCCCCTTATAAGGCATCTGTATAGGGTCAAACTTGACCCTCAGTATCTCTACGCCAGTGGGTACGCCCAATGAGTGTACGCCGACCAACGTAGCGGGTACGACTCGGCCGTGAGGACAAAAGCGATATCGTTTAGAACTCAGCGTCCACACTAGGGAGACGTTACCTATCTTTGTCACTTTTTGATTCTTTCGAGGAAGGTCTCCTATTATATAAAGGAGACCTCCACATTGTAAAAGGGGGATCCGATCTAAGACAACTCTCTCATTTTTCTGGCTTTCTCTCTCTATATCTCTTCTTCTAACGAAAATATCTTATTGGTAAACATTGTCACTCTGCAATATTAGATCTACAACAATATTATCATCTTTGCATCTCTAGGCTTATTATATTTGATTACGATTTACCCCTCTTCTATTTTTGATTGTTTTATCGCTTACAAAGTATATCGTAACTTTTGAGCCAAACAATTTGGTGCCGTCTGTGGAGATTTCGAGAATCAAAATCATAGTATCCACCTAGAGATCAACCAACTACCACTCTCTACACTACACAAAAACAGAAAATGGCAGAAAATAGCACAAGATCGAAAGCCATATTGGGTGTCACTACTAATCTCCTGGGCCCTCTCAACGAGGCCAGTGACGGTGGCATCCTGAATGCAACCCCTAGCATCACACCAGGTGCAGAGATCTCACCTTTCCCATCCGAAGGCCTGACGATCTGCACGAAAAAGGAACTTCCACATCTGCGGCTACGGAAGCACCCTCAGCGGTCAAAGAGCTACTGGAAAGATGGCTAACAAGCACTCTAAGTGGCTTGGTTGAGAGGTCACCGCAAAATAACATCGTCTGTACACCAACGGTAGGTACCACTGCTGCCGTGGGTGAACCGGAAGCTGCACTAGTAAATAACAGACCTATCGAGAAACAGACCAACGATGGCACGCTAACAGCCATCCTAAAAAAGATGGAAGAAATGGAAAATGAAAACAAGGCGCTCCGCGGTCAGATGAAGGAACATCAGGAGAGGGTCGACAAGATCCCCGGTGCTCCCAAGTTGCTACCAAAACGCGACGTGGGAAGGTTCATTGAACAAACATACACCGAAGAAGCTGCTCCTCACTCCACCCCAAAAACCTTCAAGATGCCACCCTACTTAAGGGTATATGACGGAACCACAGATCCCGAGGATCATCTGATCCACTACGTCACCGCTGTGAAGGGCAACGACCTATCGAAAGAAAAGGTACCGTCGGTACTGCTGAAGAAGTTTGGCGAGACGTTGACAAGAGGGGCCTTAACATGGTACTCTCAGCTACCGGCTAAGGCAATATCAACGTTCGAGGAAATGGCGGATAAATTCGTCACAGCCCATGCAGGCGCGAAGAAAGCGGAGGCCAGGGTCAACGACATCTTCGCTCAGGCAAACGCAGGAGAGGGACTCAGGGACTTCCTGGCAAGGTTTAACAGGGTAAGGATGAGTCTACCAAACGTATCGGAAGGTATGGCAGTCGCCGCTTTCCAGAACGGGCTAAGCAGGGATGGTTCGAGGGCAACCAAGAAGCTGTTGAGCCGCCTCATGAAATATCCCCCTACCACATGGGAGGAAATCCACAACGCCTATTGCGCCGAGGTACGAGCGGACGAGGATGATCTTAATGGGCCGACCCAACGGCTAACAGCGATACACTCAGAAACGAGGAGAGATCGACGGAACGAAGGACGACGAGAACAACTCCCCCGCTCCAACAGAGATCGACACCAGCCATACACCAGATCCTCCCATCCGCCACCAAGGCATACAGACGCACTACAGCGACACGTCGCCCCACTGCTAAACGAAAGAGGTACGCCCCCTTTATTAACTGCCCATAACTTTTGTGTATCTCCTTCAGAGATAGTGTACGCACTGGAGAAGCTAGGCACCAAGGTGCATTGGCCGCAGAAGATGAAATCAGACCCTGCCACAAGGAAATCAAACGCCCTATGTGAGTTCAATCAGGAACGAGGACACAAAACCAAAGACTGCATAGGCCTACGGAAAGAGGTGGTCAGGATGCTGAACCAGGGATACCTGAGGGAGCTACTCAGTGACAAAGGAAAAATCAACTTTGCACGCGGACGGGAACAACTCCACGGGCCGCCGAAGCCACCTTCCCCAGCGCACGATAAACATGATCGTTGGAGGCGGCGACGACTCAGCGATCAATCACGTCAAGCTCGCCACCACACACAGACTAAAGCGGACCATTGCCCATGAACGTGGAACGGACGTCCGGAGAAATAACACTGCCCGTCTTAGCGGGAGGAGTCACGCTGGAAACAACTTTCCACGTGATGAACCAAGAAACGGCGTACAACGTCATCATAGGACGCCCGTGGATACACGCCATGCGAGCGGTCCCTTCAAGACTCTACCAAGTGATCAAATTCCCTACCCCATGGGGAGTATTCAGTATTCGAGGCGAGCCACGCACCGCACAAGAATGCTACAAAATAGCCCAAGACTGCGCCCACACCCAACAGCTAAAGGGGGCGAGCGCGGAGGCATAACAATTAGCCGTGTCGGGAACTAAGGTCAACCCGACAACGGACGTCATCAAAGACCCCGACGTCGTGGAAGCCTGTAAAGCAACGGTCGAAGACCTCGACCCAGTCCAATTGGACAAAACCGATCCTACGAAGAAAGCCTATATCGGGCAAGGTCTCGCCAACCCAAGTAAGTATTGTGAATTCTTAACTAACCATGCAGATTTGTTCGCCTTTTCCCATTCAGATATGCCGGGAATCCCGCGAGACATCGCCACCCACAAGCTGAATGTCGATCCATTACATCCGCCCGTGCGACAGATGAGGAGAAAATTCAACGCCGCCATCAATGAAGCGGTCGGTAACGAAGTAGACGAGATACTGGCCAACGACTCCATCAGAGAATCAAAGTACCCCGAGTGGGTCGCCAATGTTGTCATGGTCAAAAAGAAAAACGGGAAGTGGAGAATGTGTGTGGATTTCACCGATCTGAACAAGGCATGCCCAAAAGATTCATTCCCACTACCCCACATCGACCAACTGATCGACGCCACTGCAGGACATGAACTACTGAGCTTCCTAGACGCCTACTCCGGCTACAATCAAATCATGATGGCCGAGGAGGACCAAGAGAAGACAACTTTCATCACCCACCAAGGAACTTACTGCTACAAGGTAATGCCCTTCGGGCTCAAAAATGCGGGGGCTACATACCAGAGACTGGTAACCAAAATGTTCAAAGAGCAGCTCGGTAAGACTATGGAAGTCTATATCGACGACATGCTGGTAAAGTCGACAAGAAAAGAGGACCACATCGACCATCTGAAAGAAACCTTCGAGATGCTGAGAAGATACGGGATGAAACTGAACCCCGAGAAATGCGCCTTCGGCGTGGCATCAGGAAAATTCTTAGGGTTTCTCGTATCGCAACGAGGTATCGAAGTCAATCCAGATCAGATCAAGGCAATAGACGCAATACCGGAGATACTGAACAGCAAAAAGCAGGTGCAAAAGCTGACGGGGCGAATAGCCGCCTTGTCTAGGTTCATCTCACGGTCCTCCGACAGATGCCATAAGTTTTTTAATGTGCTGAGAAAGGACAAAGGGTTACAGTGGGATGAGGAATGCGTCGAGGCCCTAAGGAAATTGAAAGCGTACCTATCCTCACCGCCACTGCTAGCCAAAGCCAACCCAGGCGAGCCACTGCTGGTATATTTAGCCGTATCAGAGGTCGCCGTCAGCGCAGTCCTAGTTCGTGAAAATGAAGGTACGCAATCTCCTATTTACTATATTAGCAAAACCTTAGTGGACGCCGAAACACGGTATCCACACCTTGAAAAATTAGCGTTGGCATTGGTCGTAGCTTCACGAAAGCTCCGACCCTATTTCCAATGCCACCCCATAAAGGTAGTAGCGACCTTCCCCTTGAGAAGTATCCTGCACAAGCCTGAGTTATCAGGCAGACTCGCCCGATGGGCCATAGAGCTCAGTGAGCACGATATCTCATATCATCCAAGGAACGCCATCAAGTCGCAGGTACTTGCCGACTTCAGCGCAGATATACTACCAGAGGCGGAATTGGAGGCACGCCGTGCCCCCTCCAATGCCGACCTATGGACTCTTTACACTGATGGCGCCGCTAACGCCTCGGGATCGGGACTGGGACTCGTTCTCGAGGTCCCCACGGGCAAAACAATTCGCCAGTCCATACAATGCCCCGAGATGACTAACAACGAAGCCGAGTACGAGGCTGTTATTGCAGGTTTGAAACTAGCCATCAAGTATGGAGCTCGACGACTCGTTCTCCATTGCGACTCTCAGCTCGTGGTGAACCAGGTCACTGGGACTTACCAAATCAAGGAGCAGAGGTTGCAAAAGTACCAGTCAGAAATCCACAGGTTAATGACCGAGTTCGACGAGTGCCGCTTCGAACAAGTTCCAAGAACACAGAACGTCGAGGCAGACGGCTTAGCAAAATTAGCCGCAGCCACTAAAAACTTCAACAAAGAAAGCGTGGTCACCCTCCTCCATTCAGCCATTGATCACCCCGAGGTACTCTCTCTAAATTTGACTTGGGACTGGCGCAACCAATTTGTATCCTATCTGCAGGATGGAACACTCCCCCTCGACAAAAAAGAAGCCAAGAAGCTCCGCGTACAGGCCGCCCGGTATTGCCTGATAAATCACGAGCTCTACAAAAGGACGTTTGGCGGACCCCTGGCCAAGTGTCTAGGGCCGCAACAAACGCGGCCAGTGCTCGAAGAGGTACATGAAGGACATTGCGGTGCCCATACAGGCAACCGCGCCCTCGTGCGTTGCATAATACGAGCCGGCTATTATTGGCCCACTATGAAGAAAGACGCAGCAGAATATGTCCGCCGATGCGAACAATGCCAAAAGTATGCCCCCATGATACATCAACCAGGAGAACCACTTCACTCGGTCACTTCCCCATGGCCCTTCATCAAATGGGGAATGGACATAGTCGGTCCCCTACCAGCGGGACGAGGAAAGGTACGATTTCTATTAGTTTTAACTGACTATTTTTCCAAGTGGGTGGAAGCAGGTGCGTACGCCCAAATATGCGAACAGGAAGTGATCGACTTCATATGGAAAAATATTATATGCCGCTTCGGCATCCCCAAAGAAATCAGTTGTGACAACGGAAGACAGTTCATCGGCCAAAAAACAACCGAATTCTTCGAGAAATGGCGCATCAAGAGGATACTCTCCGCGCCATATCACCCTGCCGCCAACGGCCAAGCGGAATCCTCCAACAAAACAATATTAAACATACTAAAGAAGAAACTCGAGGACGCCAAAGGGCTATGGCCCGAGCTGCTACCCGAAGTGTTATGGGCACACAGGACCACACCCAAATCCAGCACGGGGGAAACACCGTACTCGCTGGTCTACGGAACCGATGCGGTCATACCCGTCGAGGTCGGCGAACCAAGCCTAAGATATTCACACACCAGTGGAACAGAAAACGACACAAACAGGCTCCAAGACCTCGACGAAGCTGAAGAAAGGAGAGAAATGGCCCATATCAGAATGGTGGCCCAAAAGCAACAAGTCGAAAGATACTACAACAAGAGGGCCAAAATAAGACCACTCAAGGTGGGAGACTATGTCCTTAAAGCCAAGACATTGGCATCCAAAGACCCAAGTGAAGGGAAACTGGGCACCAACTGGGAAGGACCCAACAAAATCACAGCAGTAGCCGACAAAGGCGCATTCCAGTTGGAAACAATGGAAGGGAAAACACTCCAAAACAACTGGAACGTTACTCACTTCAAGTATTTCCACTTCTGAAAGGCGTCTCCCGAGTCGTACTCTTTTTCCCTTGCCCGAGTTTTATCCCAATTGGGTTTTCTCGGGGAGGTTTTTAACGAGGCGGCAGAGGGGACACTTGGAGATACTTGCGGAACAAGTTTATCATATCAACCTCTCCTTACGACCTCCGGGCCGACATGATAAAGGGACTGGACTAGCTTGATCTCCAATGTATGAAAGGCTACGGCCATCTCCAACGTATGAAAAGGCTACGGCCATCTCCAATGTATGAAAGGCTACGGCCCTCTCCAATGTATGAAAGGCTACGGCCATCTCCAACGTATGAAAGGCTACGGCCATCTCCAATGTATGAAAGGCTACGGCCATCTCCAATGTATGAAAGGCTAAGGCCATCGCTGCCAACGGTCGACCTAGATTCGACTACGGTGAGTAAACGACTCGACGACAGTCGAAGTCGCCTGCATGGCTAAGGCCATCAATTATATTATGGCTAAGGCCATCGTCGCCAACGTTCGACCTAGATTTGACTACGGTGAGTAAACGACTCGACGACAGTCGAAGTCGCCTGCATGGCTAAGGCCATCAGTTATATTATGGCTAAGGCCATCGCCGCCAACGGTCGACCTAGATTCGACCACGGTGAGTAAACAATTCGACGACAGTCGAAGTCGCCCACATAGCTAAGGCCATCAATTATATTATGGCTAAGGCCATCGCCGCCAACGGTCGACCTAGATTCGACTACGGTGAGTAAACGACTCGACGACAGTCGAAGTCGCCTGCATGGCTAAGGCCATCAGTTATATTATGGCTAAGGCCATCGCCGCCAACGGTCGACCTAGATTCGACCACAGTGAGTAAACAATTCGACGACAGTCGAAGTCGCCCACATGGCTAAGGCCATCAGCTATATTATGGCTAAGGCCATCGACGCCGATAAGTCGACCCAGCTTGACTATGACAGCAAGTAACTCGACGATAGTCGAAGTTGCGCACACGGCTAAAACCATCGACAAAACTAAGGCCGAAAATAAAGGGTACAAAAAGAAAATAACAGCAAAAGTATAACTTCCATTATCATCCAAAAATGCATATACAAAAGGACCCATTTACATCTCCAAATACAGCAAAACAAAATGAATACGAGTCCTAAGGGGCTTCGACATCCTGATCACCACCTCCCGACGGATCGCCATCTCGTCCACCGCCGTCCTCTGCCTGATAGGCCGCAGAAATCCAAGAGCCGGATTCTAGACGGTTGACATCTTCGGAGTTATAGCCCGCCCGGTCTGGGGAATCAGAACTATACCCACAGGTTTCACGAGCGACACGGACTATGCGCCGTTGCTCTTGAACCTCCGCCTCGGTGGCTCGACCCGCAGCTAAGAACTCCTCGAAGACGACCAATCTGGCCTCGGCGTATACCCACATATTATGCGCCTCACGACGCGCATCCTCATCAGGCCTTGACGCAGCAGTCCGCTTGAGGACTTCAATCTCAGCCGCCTTGGCATCGAGTTCGGAGGTCATGGCGGCAACCTTGATCCGCAAATCAGCGGCTTCCGCCGCTACCCCACGGCCAACCTCCAACTCTTCTTCTTTAGACTGGAGAAGAGTCTCCAGCTCAATATTCCGGGCCAGGGCGGCCATCAGCTGCTCATCGATCTGCTCTAACTCGGCCACCCTCCGTTTCAGCTGGGCCTCCGACTGCTCCAGACCCTCACGGAAAACCCAAAATTTCGGGTCCTGCTTGAGTAGGTCCGCCAGCGCTTGATGCTTGACTCAGCACCGCCGATATTTCTTTACCACCTTGTTAAAGGTGGCTGCCTTCCTTTGCGCTCGCCGCCCCCTCTCTATCTCCAAAATGAGAGTCTAAAAAAAGAGGAAAACGGATGAAAGGCAAGTCAGCATGCATCAAAATTATTTTACGATGCATGAAGAGAAATCGAAAAATACCTGTAAGGCCGCA
>NC_032000.1:16927344-16957620 GCF_001879085.1 Nicotiana attenuata | reverse complement strand
GCTAGAATAAATAAGAAAGGGGACAAGGGATCCCCTTGTTTTATCCCTCTCTCAGGGGAGCAAAAGCCAACAGGGCTTCTGTTAACAAGAACAGAATATTTGACTGTGGAGAAGGTATATCTAATCCATCTGATCCATTTTTCACCAAATCCCATCTGCCATAAAATTGAAATGAGATACTGCCAATTGATTTTGTCAAAGGCCTTCTCTATATCAAGCTTAAAGAGCACGCCAGGTTCACCATTTTTTTGCCTCCAATCCAAGACTTCATTAGCAATTAGTGCAGCATCTGTAATCTGCCTGCCTTTAATAAAAGCATTCTGGTAGCCAGAGACCAACTTCCCGATCACCTTTTTAAGTCTCTCGGTCAGCACTTTTGCCACTATCTTGTAGACACTACTAGTAAGACTAATAGGTCTGAAATCTTTGAGTTCAATTGCTCCTTTCCTTTTAGGGATGAGAGCAATAAAAGAGGCATTAAATGACTTAACCATGTGACAGTTTCTATGGAAGTGGTTGAAAGTCCCCATGACATCCAGTTTTACAGTTTCCCAACATCTTTGATAAAAAGCCAATGTAAAACCATCAGGGCCAGGGCTTTTGTCAGGTGCGCAAGAGTTGATAGCATCTAAAACTTCCTCCTCTTCAAAAGCAACTTCCAAGGCATCCTTCTCCTCATTGTTCAAACAACCCAAGCCTTCAAAAGTACAACTAGGTCTCCAAGTTTCATTCTCAGAGTATAGAGCTTGATAAAAATCTATTATTACCCTTTTAATCTGTTCCTTTTCTTCAATGATATCCTCTCCCACTTGTAGTCTGTCAATGCAGTTATACCTCCTGTGAGAATTGGCTACCTTTTGAAAGTATTTTGTATTTCTGTCACCCTCTTTCAACCACAAGCATCTTGACTTTTGTCTTCATGATATTTCTTCAACCTTGGCTAATTGTTGTAACTCCATTTTTAGCTGAAGGATCTTATTTGTTTCAGCTTAAGTCTGCAGTCTTCCTTCAGTTGCTTGTTCCATTAATAATAGTTCTTCCATAGCTTTGTTGGTTCTGGTGCTAATTCTACCATATGACTCCCTATTCCAGATTGCTAAATCCTTCTTTAGAAGTTTAAGCTTTTGGGATAGTACAAAGTCAGGGGAGCCATTTACCACATAACCATGCCACCATTGTTTGATCATATCACAAAACCCTTCATGTTGTAGCCACATGTTTTCGAATTTAAAATAAGAAGGTTCAGAAGTCCAATCTCCACTTTCCAAGGCAATAGGCCTATGATCAGAAACAACTCTAGGAAGGGCTAGTTGTTGAATTGAACCAAAGAGATCATTCCATTCAGAAGAGATCAGAAACCTGTCAATTCTTGATGCCTGTAGAGAATTTTCACCCCTAGCCCAAGTGTAAAAAGCTCCCTGTAAAGGGAGATCCACCAAGCTCATGTCTTGAATGAAGTCAGAAAATCTTTTCATAGCCCTTGTTGTACTTTTCTTTTATTATTTGTTACTTGTTGTTGTTGTTGACAATTATTGTACTTCTTGCTGTTAATATGCAGGTGAAGTTGAAGAAAAACAAGTATAATCTGTCAGATGAGGACGAGGAGGACTTCAATATAGGTGCCTCATTGGGAAGGGATGATTTTGATGAAGAAGTCCCATTTGACGAGGATGAGGAGGATTATGGGAGTAATGGTGAGAATCACCCTTCTCAGTGTTGCTTTTCTCTCTCTGGCGAATAGTTTAGTTTTTATTTATCGTGCAATCTTGACGATTTCAACTTCCTCTTTTGCCCATTTCTATATGTATATAAAATTGTATGGAACATACATACATACATGTGTGTGCGCTCGCGCTCATGAGTAGATGCACATACTAGTTGTTTCTGGTCAGGACCACTAGCATTATATCTAAAATAGTTTATTTAGCCCAAATTGCCTTGATTAGATGGTATTATTGGTTCTTAGCCAAGTCAATTGCTTGTGAATTGGAATCCTTTAACTGACTAGTACATCAACACACACTATACATTCTGTTGCAGTGTACTGTTGCTGCATCATGCCATACTAGGTAGGTATATGGAGATGTGATTTACTAGGTACAACTATGTAATGGTCTAGCCAGTTTTCTTTGCATCTTGAAGGATTTGCAGATTTGCATTCAGAATGAATTTCTTATACACTTACGCTCCTCTTAGCCAACTGAATTGTTACTGAAAATAGTAGAACCAATTAACACTACCTAAATATGGAAAGATTTTTTCTCTTGATAAGTACCTAAATGTGAAAGAGAAAAAGACTTTTAATTTTCTAGACTCATTTTCTAGAAGATTTTGATTATTTACTTTTCAGGTGCGGAGAACTTTTAATCTGTTATATGTTAGGGTATCATTGTAGCCATCCTAAAATTTGTTTTTTATTAATTTAATACTCCCTCTGTTCTTATGTGATGATGCTTGACTGAGCAGGGAGTTTAAGAATGAAAGAAATACTTTTGAAACTTGTCGTCTAAAACAAGCCATAGAAATTTTGTGGATATAAATCATTAGCTAAGGATAAAATGAGAATTTTAAAGTTAAATTGTTAAATATCGAAAGGCGTCATTCTTTTTTGGACCGACTAAAAGGAAAGAGTGTCAGAAAAAATTGGAACAGAGGGAGTAGTAGATAGTCTAGAGGTCTAATGAGCACGAGGTGCATCAAGTCAATTACTTCAAGATGCAATGTAAAGACCAGCCCTTTCCCCTCATGTCGGAGAGTTGCAGCAAATCCGGCGCATATCGGCACTTTATCAAATTCTGCAGGAACATATACAGATATTCATAAATCTGATAAGTGACTTCAGAAATTGAACAACGGAGCTCACAAGTTCGGTCCCATTGATTTGACGTTCAGCTGCATTTATCAGTTGGGCAAATCCCATTTTGGTTCCACCCTGAAATAGCACTAGAACACAACTGTAGTGCGATCATTAGCATTCTCTAGAATTTTTTGCCATGCTAATGATGGGCAGTTCCCTTCCTTTCAGTTGACAGTGGACAATTTTCGCAACCAAAAGATATTACTGAAATATATCTGCCGTATCCACCATTTCTCCTCTTTAGTTTGGTGGATTATGAAAATTGAAGAAATGATATGCTGAATTGTACTTTAAAACTTGTGCTGCATGTACTGTCACGTATGCTTGTTCATAGCTATGACAAACTGATAGGTTGAGTGCTAGATAAATGAAAAGCAATTCTGATTGGAATTTGAACTTTTAGGTACGGCAAAAAATGGAACAGTGACTATTTACCATACTTTATCCCAAAAACAGGAAAGAAACAGTTACAAATAAGTGGAGGAGGAAAATATGATATGATAAGTGAGGCATAGAAGTCCTTAATCATTGGAAATGTGTTATATGATTCTCCTTTGATTAGTTTTAAAGCCCTTAGCCAGTTTTTTCCATTTGATATGATGATATGCTTTACATTTTGTTTCCTTTGTAAAAGAGGAGCTGCTCTAGAATTGTTATCATGTCATAAGGTCTAAAGGGCTCTATTATTGGAGCAAGCAAATTGTCCCGTTTTCAGTTTTTTTTCCTACTTGCTCCTTGGGCAAGTGTTAAGAAGTACTATCACCATTTTTGTGTTTTCTATTCCTTCAATTCCATTGTGAATAAAAAATGGTCAATAAACCATTCTGCTGTCCTAAAGGTTGTAAGCCTGCCATGCATTGAGTAAAGAACCTTAGAGCTGCACATCTCGAAAGATGGAGGTGAAAACTGGCCTTTTCCCTTTCTCAGAATCTTATTACAATATAAAGAATGGAAGAACAACAATTCATTTTCATTTAAAGTAAAGACAGGAATGTTAGTATTAAATATTAGATGATGATTTTGAGTTTCCTTTGTTTTTGGTTCGTTCTCGGTCTTGTGAACTTCTTGTTGTTGCTACATGTGGAATTTCTAAATTATAATGAAAAGAATTACTCTCTCCATCCAAAAAATGACCTGCTATGACATGTATTTATGAGTTAACTGCTCGAATAGTTAAGTATATTGCGTTTCGTAGAGAAATGTTTAGAATGGTACTAGTTTAATATGTCAAAAAAGGGAGTAATTTGTTCCCAAGATGTCACGTTGAATTTGAAATCATATAAATTAGAATACTTTGAACTTGTACAGGGAGAAAACCTTTTTATCATAAAACATGCGCTGAGCTTTTCGGGATAGACCAAGAAAGTTGGTCACTTTCATTGGTTCAATGGAGTACCTTTTCACTTTTTGAGTCAGGGTAGGATAGCTTTACTGTATATTGTATTTAGTTTGGCCTACTCTGTATCCTGAATGGTAAGGATACCTATTTTTCTTTTATTGTCAGATGACCCTCCTTTTTTTGGCAGTTACTGCATAACAGTCTTAAGTCTATGTACATTTGAAAGAAACCATGAGCTTTTGATGGGGTGGAGAACGACCATGTACATTTGAGGAATAGCTTCTCATTCCTAGTGTCTTTTGGTGCACCAGTGAGCTTCCAGTTTGTGTAAAAGAATTGGTATTGTTCATATGTTGTAGATTCTCTAACTTCTTATATACTATTTGTTTACCGGAGATTTTCCCGTTATTGATAACTTTATTTACCTTCTAAAAAAACTATGAAGTCCTTATATAGTAACACAAGTTTGGGGCAAAGGAGAAAGTTTTCGATGGTCTTGATGCGCTTGGAGACTTATAGACTAGCTTCTTCCCGGACTTAAGGGCAGCCCGGTGCACTCAGCTCCCGCTATGCGCGGGGTCCGGAAGGGCCAGACAACAAGGGTCTATTGTACGCAGTCTTACCCTGCATTTCTACAAGAGACTGTTTCCGCTGGACTTTGTTATATTCAACAACAACAACAACCCAGTAGAATCCCACTAGGACTTTGTTATATTCAAAAAATGAAATAAAATAAAATGAGAAAAACCTATGAAGAAAAACCATTATCTTAAACCTAGCCTGGCTGCCAGCTAGAGGATTACAATCATGATAGGATTCAATCTTTATCAATATCTTGTTTACAGTGATGGTGGTAGTGTTCACCTTGGATTTTCTGCTATCTCGCATCTTAAATCGATCTTGTATGATCTGCTTTCCTCATAACAGCTGTCTGTTTCTGTGCAGATAAGTCAGCTATCTTGGGACACCTTGACTCTCATGGATCTCAGAATGCCCTAGCAGTTCCAGTGGAAGCAGAGGAAAATGTTAGATGCTTCCTCATTTTCACCTCCTCTTGATGCATATTCCCTGCTCTATTTTGGAGTTTACTCTATCAAGCTGCTAACAAATGAAATAGCGGATATCCTTCTCCCTTTAGGCCTCTACTATGATTAAGAGCTTACTTAATTGTTACACTGACTAATGTGGCATGATTTCACCTTGTAACTTAAACTGCTGCTCCATGCTTTTCTTTGGTTGTACAAAAAGAAACAAATCGAATATCCTTTGAAGGAATGACTGCATCTACAAATAAGATCAAACATGAGCATGCATATCTTTTCGGTTTTTGGTGAAAGTTGCTTAATGTACATGTTATTGATGCATTACTAGATCTTCACAGTACCCTACAATTATAAAAGGTATGAAAGGTGTATAGAGACTGAGATATTCTTTTGTCTGTACAGAGTACAGACAGCACCAGCTTGGTGCAATTTCATCAATAAAATTCTTTACTTATCAAAAAAAGAAATCGTTGTGCTCCACCTAAGCTGTCATGGGGCGGTCGTATGCTTTGACTGATGATACTGAACTAGCTTTTATTTCTGATAAGATGTCATTTACACATAGGTAACAGTACAATTACATATGAGAACACTGATTTTAGTGGCTGCCGGTAAAAACCTGGGTCCGAAAGAGAGAAAAATAAAGATTGTTATCAAAAGAAACAGGTTCTTACTTTCTTACTGGGAGCATACATCACTTTGTGTGGGATGATAGTCCATAGTTCACAAACATGTCTCGGAAGATTCTCTTTGTTGTTATTTGCAACCCATATGTCGTTCTGCTCCTGATTTGGTGTACCATCTTATTACAGAGGCAGAAAACCAAGAAAGAAGTGATGGAAGAAATTATTCAAAAGAGTAAATTCTTTAAGGTTTGTCATTGTTTAATGTCTTATTGTTGCAATCTGATAAGAGAATGGTTTGTTTACTTGCCATATGTTTGACAATTCTTTTGTTTTTCCTACATTGTTAGGCCCAAAAAGCAAAGGACAGAGAAGAAAATGATGAATTAACTGAACAATTGGACAAAGACTTTACATCGCTAGTGGAGTCGAAAGCCTTACTGTCACTGACCCAACCAGACAAGATAAATGCTCTGAAGGCTCTTGTGAACAAGAACATTTCAGTTGGTAATGTGAAGAAAGATGAGGTAGCTGATGTTCCCAGAAAAGCATCTATTGGGAAGGTATAAGTGGGTTTTTTTTTCCGTTTGCCGGATACATTCCTGATGGATACCGAGCATCCTAGTCTTTCCTCCTTTCATGTGCCTCAATGTCTTTTGTTCACCATCTTTTTTAGGTTTCTAGTGCATCATCCATGAACAAATTACCAATAATCTTTCTTTTGGTTATATTAGATTTGTCTATGTTGACCACTTTAGATTCCTAATTTGCTTCAGGAAAAGCCTGACACTTATGAGATGCTTGTTAGTGAGATGGCACTGGATATGCGTGCTCGCCCATCAGACCGGACAAAGACTCCTGAGGAAATTGCGCAGGAGGAGAAAGAACGGCTGGAATTGTTGGAGGTATGACTGCTATGACAGAATCAAGAGCTCCTTCCGTCTCTTTATACCATGCATTACAAATGACAGTATTTGGTGCATGATGGAGAAAGTGGTGACATTTCTATTAGTAAAATTGCACAATTATTTTCTAGACCAACTCAAGTCCTTTTGACAGTGTTTTCTTTTGAGGATTGAGGATCCTGTTTCTATTGATTAATTTTAACATAGCTGCTTTAATATTATCCGTATGTGCTTTCAAGTTTCAAGAGGTTGTAATGTATGTCTTCATTGTCTGCTGGGTGGTTGATGTTCTTGCATCATCATGAGTGTTCTTTAATGCCTTCATCAGGAAACTGGCTACTGTGTATTAGTAGTGATTGCTTTTTTCGAGCACTTTCGCATGGTAATGTTCTAAAACACAATAAATTCCCTTAGCAAGGAAATTTAGCTGGATTATCATTTCAAAGATCTGACACTATTACGATTGGCATCGTTTTGGTAGGATAAGGAGCATTTATGTTTTGGGTATATTAGATATTTTCTAATCAAAGCCTTTTCATTTTCAGCAAGAACGTCAGAAGAGAATGGCTGCTGCTGATGATGAGAGTGATGAAGATGGAAATGCATCTGATGATAACAGTAAATTGGTTAAAGACCCAAGAACTGTATCTGGCGATGATCTTGGGGACGATCTTGAGGAGGTGCCTAGAACTAAGTTGGGTTGGATTGGCGAAATTTTGAGAAGGAAAGAAAGTGAACTTGAGAGTGAAGATGCTGCTTCTACTGGGGATTCCGATGGTGAGGAGGACGATGGTGAGGATGAAGAAAGTGACGATGGGGAAGATGAAGGAAAAAATGATGGGGAAGATGAAGGAAGCGACGAGTATGATGAAGAGCAAGGAAAGACACAGACTATTAAGGACTGGGAGCAAAGTGACGATGATATTATTGATACTGAGCTAGAGGATGATGACGAAGGTTTTGGTGATGATGCTAAAAAGGTGGTGAAAATAAAGGACCATAAGGAGGTACCCATCAAGGGGAAACAAGTTGGCACTTTACAAACCGAAAAAGAAAAAGTGACGGTGAAGCATCGACAAAACGAACTTCCCTTTACGATTGAAGCCCCCAAAACCCTTGAGGAGTTTACTTCATTGATAGACAATTGTTCTGATGATCAAGTTATTGAAGCAATTAGGAGAATTCGTGCATTCAATGCAATAACTGTCGCAGCAGAGAATAAAAAGAAAATGCAAGTATGATACTCTATTCTCACTGTAATTTCTTTAAGATTGATGACTTTCTTCCTTCTCCTTTGTGTGAACAAAATGGTATGAAGTTTTGCCTTGAATTTTTAAGAGTATTCACCATTTAACTGTATTTACCATTACCCATGAAAATATAATGAATGAATGTTCATGTGAATATATCTGTACGCTGATCGAAAATGCATGTTGTGTTGTTCGATGATAAGATTATGGGTATTGTGAACTAGATAAGTCATTTTTGGTGGGTAAGTCTTTGCTACCTCAATTGCTTTATAAGTAGCTTGTTTCTTTCATCAGGTTTTTTACGGGGTATTGCTGCAATATTTCGCTGTGTTGGCAAATAAGAAGCCATTGAATTTCAAGCTTTTAAATTTGCTTGTAAAGCCGCTGATGGAGATGAGTGCAGCGACTCCATACTTTGCAGCTATATGTGCTCGCCAAAGGCTACAAAGGACAAGGGCACAATTTTGTGAAGATCTTAAGAATACAGGTTGCCTTTGATAACCTGTTGTTTCTTTAATTGTTCTTATTCCTTGGCTTTACTTCTTGTGTTTAATTCATTTCGTCCATCCTCTTAGGAAAAAGCAGTTGGCCATCTTTGAAGACCATCTTTCTGTTGAGGCTTTGGTCCATGATATTTCCATGCTCTGATTTTCGCCATTGTGTCATGACTCCTGCTATACTACTGCTGTGTGAATACCTTATGCGGTGTCCCATCATTTGTGGAAGAGATATTGCAATTGCTTCCTTCTTGTGCTCTTTGCTGCTAAGTGTAAGTGGATACCATGTTTCATTTATCTCCCATGCGCTGAAATTGATCATTTGTTTAAATTACGAGCGCTGGAATTTTGTTTGGTAAAAGTATTCTGTGCCATCGGAGCACATATTGTTTCCGCCTGTATAATCTTCATCTTAATCAAAGCAGCATCTAGACTTCTGGATGTGTAGTGTACTGTCTCAGCCTAGTATATATCTTCTTACTTTATTAATAGTATGTGCGCCATAGTAAACTTCTGCAACTTACCCTCCTTGGTCTAATTTCGTCAGTTCATCTATCTTTGAAACTATTTATAGTTATCTCCTTTGTTTCTCCCTCTTCCTGCTTAGTTTTTTGATGAATAAATTCCCTCTTCCTCTGCCTAATTTTGTATTTAATACATCATTTTAGTCCAGTGTGTCTGTGAGAGCAGTGATTCCTTAGAGAGCTAGTTGCTTTTTAAGTCACGACTTTAATTGCAAACATTTTCAATATCTTGCTCATTTGCTTGTATATCTCTTATTAGTTTCATTTGTGATCTTCTAAAGATTTTGGTATACACACGTGGTGTTTCTCATGCTCGAGATCTGAATTCATACCCTAGCTTTGCTTGTTTAAGGTGTAAAAAGCTTCAGAAACTTTATTAGTTCTCTTCACAATCTGTAAGAGCTACTTCTGATGTACCTCTTGTACATCACTGCATACACTTGATGCTTTTACAAATATACAAATTTACCTTACCTAAGAAATAAAAAAGGCTTCAGAATTTTTTTTATTTGGTGGGCTTTTTCTTGAACAGGATATTTGGTAGACAGTCTTAAATTTCACTTTTCCTTACTCATAGGTAGTGGCGGCAAAATGGTTAAAAGAAAATAGTTATCCACCCATATTACAACAACAACAACAACAACGACCCAGTAAAATCCCACAAAGTGGGGTTCGGGAGGGTAGTGTGTACGCAGACCTTATCCTTACCCCGATAGGGCAGAGAGGCTGTTTCTGATAGACCCTCGGCTCAGTACAACGGAAATAAAACAAGAAGAGACAATTCATTAGTAACGTCAGCAGAAACCATAGAAATAGTAACAGAAGCATAAAAACCATAAAATAGATGACATGCAATAACAATAACCAGTAATTAAGGCTTGGGGCTATGGTAAACAGAAAGGATAGTGTGGACTCAACATTAACCACTAACCATCTAAGATCGACCCTATCAAACCCGCCTCACCCCCGGTATGAAGTAGAAAAAGCTCGACTACCCCCTAGTCTACTACCCTAATGCTTGACCTCCAGGCCTTCCTATCAAGGGTCTAGAAAAAGTTATCCACCCATATTATCCATTATAAAATGGGTTGGATAATATACTTTTTAAAAGCGGGTCCAATATGGATAAGAACCATATTATCCACTTAAAAATGGATAACCAATGGTTAACCAATATAAAGCCTCAAGTTGGGGGTTTCTCAAGTTTAGGAGACTAAGAATTTTCCAAAAGTGATTATCTTCAAGAAGCATGGATAATATGGATATCCATATTATCCGCAGGTAACGCGTTTTTTATCCGTATTAAATATGGGTCGGGTCGGATAATTTATTCGTTTTTGCATTACCTGCTTTCGACTTGTCCGTACCCGACCCGCCCGTTTGTCACCCTACTCATAGGTAATGTCGGAATGCTGTTATTTAGTATCTCGCAATTCGGTCTCTTTAGTTCTTTGCAGGTTTAAAGAGTTCATATGAAGAACTTATTCCCATATCATTTCGTTTTGACACCATGCGCCTGGGCAAATTAGAGGCTAGGTAACCCAGGTAGTGATATAGAAGTGCTTCACGTATCCAAGTGATCACCAATTTATCCAATGAGCTGAGCGAAGCCCACTGTCTAATACTCTCTTGTTCCCTATCTGTTATTACTTTTGTTGTCTGTTCCAAAAAGATTGCACCTTTTTATACTTCAGAAGTAGTTAACTTAAACATTCTCATCTTGTCATTGGTACGGCTTTGTTGCAGTCTCCACTGGAAATGAAAACTAATACTATAACTTGGTACTATGTGTAATTTTTGTAATTTTTTGCATATTTAGCTTATTATCGGAACTCTTTGTTTCTTCCTTAGACTTTGTGTTCGGTCAAACACAGTCAAACAAATTGGAATAGAGGGAGTATCTTGCTTAGGACTTTTTCAGGTTAATGGAACCAGATTATTCGCAGTAGTCAACTAGTCATCCCCCTTGCACCTATGAGTGACTGCACTCGACTCAAGTTGGTTAGGGTAGCTATGTGTGATTTATCCTCAACTGTGGGTCAAATAGCACGTGAAAATTAAAGATCGGTTGATCGTAGGAACGCACATTTTGGGATTAACTTTTGGTTTTTATTTCGTTTATTCTCGAAAGCGTTCTTCCTGGTTGATGGTGTTTGCAATTACAGAATGATCATATGAACTTAGTTCTCCAAGCTTATGGATATCAACTTCTTGCCCTGCAGGTAACTAAACAATCTCAGAAGTTCTGTCCTGAGGCTATAGTATTTATTCAAACTTTGCTGATGGCGGCTTTAGACAGAAAGCAGCGGTCTAATTCCCAGGTTTGGCTTAGCTGAAGCTTATGGTGTTCTTCTTGCTAATCTAATTCTTGAAGATGTTAACCATCGCCCTTTTCTTATTTTGCAAATACTTTTTATTGTCATTGCGAAGTGTTTTGGTTGCTTCCTTCCACTTGTGAATTGACAGGCATGTTCTTGTGCTGCAGTTGGATAACCTTATGGAGATCAAAGAACTTGGGCCTTTGCTTTGTATACGCAGTAGCAAAGTGGACATGGATTCTTTAGATTTTCTTACGCTGATGGACTTACCAGAGGACTCTCAGTATTTCCACTCTGATAACTACAGGTTAGTTAGCGTTCTATTGACATGCATATGGACAAATCTATTAGAGGAATCCCAAAGTTCGTTAAATTGTTAAATATGGCTCTATTTTAAGATACTTGAACAAATTAGAAATATGTTCAAAAGTCTCTGTCTAGGTCCATTCAAGATGTGGTTTGTTATTCTAGCTTTCAATATCCTAATATTATGATTGTCAATCAGCTGGTTAACATAAGAAGTATCTCTGCTTGAAATTCTACACCTAATTTACTTTTCTGGGAACCTAGAACTTGATGCGATTATATGGTTTCTCATTCAGGGCCAGCATGCTTGTAACAGTTCTGGAAACCCTGCAAGGATTTGTAAATGTGTATAAGGAACTTATTTCTTTTCCTGAGATTTTCATGCCAATTTCAAAATTATTATGCAAATTGGCTGGAGAAAATCATATTCCAGATGCATTAAGGGAGAAGATCGAGGATGTTTCCCAATTAATTGATACGAAGGCTCAGGAACATCACATGCTGCGTCAACCTCTGAAAATGCGGAAGAAAAAACCTGTGCCCATCAGGATGCTTAATCCGAAATTTGAGGAGAAGTAATATACTTTTGTATTGCATTCATTATCTTGAATTAAACGAATCAAATTGTTTGTGTTTCCTATTGAGCTTAATCATCTGCTCATCATCTACTTCTACAGCTTTGTCAAGGGTAGAGATTATGATCCAGATCGCGAGCGTGCTGAAATGAAAAAGTTGAAGAAACGACTGAAACAGGAAGCTAAAGGTGCTGCGCGTGAACTGGTCAAGGATAATAGGTTCTTGGCCGAGGCGAAGGAAAGAGAAAAGGCCCTACTAGCCGCAGAAAAGGCTGAGAAACATGGGAAAAATCTTGCTTTTCTGCAAGAACAAGAGCATGCATTTAAATCAGGGCAATTGGGTAAGGGCCGGAAGAGAAGAAGATGAAATTAGCTTTTGGGTTGTCACTTGGAAAATCTTTTTGTCAAATGCTTCCTGGTTTTTGGTAAGGTTTCATTCTTTATGTTGCATTGACAGTGAATATATAATCAATTATTTTCCATGTGTTTGTCATGTTCAAATATCTGAACTAAAATGTGGTCGTCATATGCAGTAGATGTAGATACTAATGAACAACCCATAATGCTACGTATCAGTGTTAGAACTGTTAATGATACAAAATGTTGAACGTTTGCTCCTTCATTATTCCAGGGCAAGGAAGAATGCAGAATGTTGGAAGTACAGAGGGATCGAACGAACTATTGTGTGCTCTAAATGCTGGATTCATGTGGTTACAACATGCGCCTTCTCTCTTTCCCTCCAACTGTGCCATAGTGATGCCACTGAAATTGGTTGCTGTATTTGGAGGCTCGAGCTGTGTAGTGGAAGAGCTCTCCAATTTTGTTTTGTCTTATAGCTGAATATCAGTTTTGTCCAACTCTATAGGCGAATACAATGTTGAGTTGTAAGAAGGGATAACTATGTTCCTCGGACTGATGCGCGTTGTTACTTGTTTCATGTTGTATTTGTCATTTACATCTAACAGAAGAAAGTATCAGTTCATTGTGTTAAAACCATTTTTGTTATTGTCCAATTGCCACCACCTGGTAATCATGGATCGGAGTTTCTTGCATATGTTAGCCCTCGTGACCATAGTAAACTTAACCATTGAAATAGTATCAGATCAGTTAAAATTCTGGTAAAACTGGTACTAATGTTCCTCGTCAGTAAACAACTTCAGCTGCAGCAAATTCAAAAAAATGGTTAAAGTTGGACAAGCAGTTCCATTGATTTAACTATGAAATACGGAAAATGGTGAATTAGGATGATATGCCTGTCGTTATATGCCCAATCTGTCCGGTAATTGCTCATTCATGTCCTTAGTTTAACGGAATTATTATTTTATTTTTCTTAAATAATTAATTATCGGAACCAACGAAAATCTGTTGACCTGATCCGTTAGGACCCGACCCACACTTATTTTAAAGATATTTTTTGATACATTATTTTTGTCTGATTGAGAAATTGTGTGATAATTATATTTATTTATTTGAGTAATTTGATAATCGATTTTTTTGTTATACATCATTTCGGAAGTAATCCTACTAAAAGTAGTAATGGATATTTATTTATTATTTTAATGATATAATATTCGAATTAGTTTGTGCTTTCTTCAATCATTTTACCATCTATTTTTTTTTTTCTCACAATCTATTGTATTTTTCACCAATACAAATACAATTATACAAATAACTCCTTGTTCACTATAACTTAAACTGATGGATCCGTTTTTTTTATTTAGATAAGTGATCATTATATGATTGATTATTAGTTTATTGGATTATTTTCTGCATTACAAATTTGTTATGGAACAATTAATAAATTGTTAAAACAATGGTGCTTCTTTTCCATGTTTATTAATTAATTATTTCATAAGAAATATTATTTCATAACAAGCTTCACCGTTAAAATAGTGGTGCTTCTTTTCCATTTTTATTAATTAATTATTTCATAACAAATATTATTTCATAACAAGCACCACTAAGAAAAATTAAAATAGATGGTAAAATGATTGAAGAAAGCACAAACTAATACGAATATTATATAATTAAAATAATAAATAAATATCAGTTACTACTTTTAGTAGGATTACTTCCCGAAATGATGTATAACAAAAAAAAGAAAAAAATCGATTATCAAATTACTCAAATAAATTAATATGATTATCACACAATTTCTCAATCAAACAAAAATAATATATCAAAAAATATCTTTGAAATAAGGGTGGGTCAGGTCCTAATGGATCGGGTTTGTAGATTTTGGTTGGGTTCGATAATTAATTATTTAAGAAAGACAAAATAGTGGTCCCGTTACACTAAGTGCATGAATGAGCAAGTATTGGATGGATTTGACATATCTGTACCAAACTATTAACGAGGGGCATATCTGTCCTAATTTGCATAGTTCACTGGCATATATGACCCTTTCCCGTATGAAATATGGTTCTATATGAAAATGGAAATTATGTGAAACAAACTAAAAAATAAATACAAATTTTTGGTAGAACAATAAAGAGAAATGTCTCTTTCCTGTGGTACACCTTAGGAAACTTTATGTTAAAGAAAACGACAATAGTTTAATCATAATTCTCATAATATTCCACAAGTCTTTTCAAACATGTCAAATATAACATGTCTAACTTGAACTCAAACAAAAGTTTTTTCTTCTTGCTGGAAATAGTTGTTTCTGAATATGTGTCATCAACCAGCTTGCTTAATTAGATTCATGCTGCTATGCCCTACAACTTTTGCTATTCTTTCTTCCATCTCCTTACTTTTTTGGAGCATCTGCTGCTACTGTTCTCGAATGCTTGAAGCTTATGTTCTTTTATAAGGAAACAAAGTTTATTTAAGTACTAGTTCTGGTTTCTGTCCTTAGGAGTGACTAGTGAGGGTGACCCCTATTCTAGGTTATAGTTAGCTTTAGTGAAATTATTATAAATAAATTATTACCCATTTTGGGTATGAAATTAATTTCGACGTTCAATGTGCAAAAAGTTGAAATTACTTGGTGATAAAAATTTAAAAAATATTATGGTGACTTAGAATGTTTCCTAAAACATACACAAGTTGTTTTGAATAGTATATATAGATGACCTCAAAATGGCTGGAATACCACCGTTTAGATAAAAGGGATATATGAATCTTATTGTATAAATTAGAAATGGGTAGAGAAATGGGGAGTAACATTGGGTCTAAGCCTCCTTTACTAAAAGTACGTGGAAGTTGATTCTTTTCTATTGAGATACCCAATTAGGGACCAACCCATATTGCAGTAAATCATCATAACAGAACACCTACACACAAATATGATAGACTGGAATTTTAAGTAACAAATTAAGTGCATGCAATTTAATTTGTAAAATCAAAGATAAAATTAAAAAGTATATTAGAATACATCTAGCAAAGGAAACATGCATAAGTGCACCCGCCATTGGAAGCACAATTAAATGCAGATCCATGTGGAATATCTTTGCCCCTAGTTCAACAATATCAAAGTGCCATAGCTGCACATTCTGGAAATCTTCCGAATGTACTCGGACTCCGTGCAAATAAGTCCTATAAAAAGAATAAGTATGAGAAATAAGATGGAAATGTAGACTGCCATCTATAAGTCATAATCGTAGAAAATATATCGTTCAATTTCTATCAGTGTTAGAGAAAAAAACATAAAGCTTATGAGCTCCAATAAATGTTTTAATCTCACCCTCGACCAACATCCAATTCCTCATTTGAATGAACAAGAAATACATAGTAAAGACATAATTGCTGTACAGATAAATAAATCATTCCAACCAATGATATATGTGGTAATACCCTTAAAATACAGTAACCTAACAAGAGTAAATGGATGTAAATATAAAGTTGTTTGGAAAATAACTTATATAATCGGGCAAAATAAACAAAATAAGAAATACGGTACCCTTATTTTGTCAGAGAATGGTCTGTTACTGAGCTTTGAAGGTATTATGATAGAATAGAAGATTTGATGCTTTGAGTAAGGAAGTACTACAATTCATATTCGAACAAGAAAAAAGGAAAAAGAGAAAACAACAATGAAGTAGCCGCAACCAGCTATCCTGGGCAGCTTCATCTCATAAAGGCCTTTTTCTTTTTTGTCTTTTATACTAGCAATATAAAAAAATCGTTATCGTTGTGTCTTCAACACCCAGCTCCTTTTTATTTTGCTAGGGCACTGAACCACATTAATAGGCTAATGCTTTTAAGTAGCCTAATATATTTTTCAAAAACTGTTAAAATAAATTTTGAAAACTTCTAAAAGAAGAAGACTCAACCAAAATGCATTAGAGAAAGAATTTTGGCAGAATATATAGACATACGCTTAAAGCTGGCAGTAACTGTCAGTTTAATATTTTAACCTAGATAGTGACCATCAAGAGACTTCTACTTGACTTATGTGTGTCTTGTAATCCCTCATGAAGACATCACAAAGTGTTTGATTTTCACACAACTTTGGGTGTGTGAAAGCCATAAAAATTATATTTTTACTTTATTTACTTCACTGAACCCCACTTTCTTTATCCACAATCAAACCATAGCCACCATCACTTTTCTGCCACCCTCACAACCAAGCCACAACCTCATCACCATCCTCATGCCACCATCCCAACAAGTAGGGGTGTGCGTTCGAATCGTTTTATCGATAAATCGAATCGATTATTTGTTATCGGTTTATCGATTTATCGATTTCGATTTCAATTTCGAAATTTTTCTTATCGAGTTATCGATTTTGATTTTGTCCTCTTCGATTATCGGTTCATCGATAAACCGATAAGATATACTAAACAGACAAATATACCCTTATTCTATAATACCCTTTCCTTTTTTTTTGTTGATGTTTGTGTTTGTCTCCTCAAGCAATGAAGTTAGAGTCGTGCCACGTCTTCTCAACTCTTTCATGAACAATGACTCTGGAGGTTCTTCACCATTACTACTCTGGTTTTCACTGTCTTGATGTCACAACCCCAATCCCGGTCGTGATGGCGCCCAACACTAATGCTAGGCAAGCCCGACCAATTAAATACTCTCAACCCAAATACGCAATCCGTTAATAAATAATACATTTAAAATAGCAATATCAAGGTTCCAATCCGAAACTAAATAAAATAGTACGGAAAATAATAACGAATATCCGAACATTCCCCAATAGATCTGGAGTCACGAGTCTAGAGCCTCTAGATGTAATAGAGTAATATATCCATAGTAATAAGGAAGTCTAGGATATGGAAAGATAAATGAAATAAAGGGGAGGAGTCGGGTCCTGCGGACGTCAGGCAGCTACCTCAACAACTCCTGAAAATAAACTTCACGAAAACAGCAAACAACTCCACTAAGTCTCCGGAGCACCTGAATCTGCACACATGGTGCAGGGAGTAAAGTGAGTACTTCCAACTCAGTGAGTAATAAACATATATAATGGCTGAAAGTAAGAAATTCCGAAATATTACAATATAAAGCTATAGTCAGCGATTCAGCACATAAAACGGTAGAACAACAACAATACCGGGACAAGTAAGACAAATGGTATAAATGCATGAATGCAATGCAATGCACATGACCGCTGCGGCGCGCAGCTCGATCCATTTGGGTACCTGCGCTCACTGTGAGGGTTCAGACTCCGGAGGGGCTCCTACAGCCCAAGCGCAATATCATCGTAGCATTCGCTGCGGCGTGCAACCCGATCCACACTCAGTCCAGATATATATGCATGCAAGCTACTCGGGCACAGTCAAATTATCCATTTTTAGTTTCAATTATTAAGAATTATAGAGCTAAGTGTGTAAACCTTTATTTATTTACTAACATTTCAAGGCAGTGTCTAACTCAGGACTGATATCATGAAATATGCTAAGTATCATGGAAGTAGTGATAAGGATCCCTGAAGAATGCAAATGATAGGCACAAAGCCCCAAACATATTCATAAAAATCCAAGTAGGATGATTACCAAACAATTTCTAGTCAAAAACACAGTACGAATATCAATCGGAACGAACTAGGTCAAAATCCCAGTCACAATCGACCCCGCACTCGTCATAGAGTACGTGTCTCGCCTCAATATAGCGTCACAATGTGATATACCGGGGTTTCAAACCCTCAGGTCATTATCTACATCTATTACTCACCTCAAGCCGGCCACAAGTCTAGCTCGCTATGCCTTTGCCTTTCGGATCAACCTCTTCGCACGCTGAATCTGATTAAAACCACAACGAATACATTACAATAGGTTAAAGAAACATAGCCCAATCGAAAAGACTCGAAAAACACCAAAATTCACGAAGTTGGCAAAACCCGAGCTCCGGGCCCACTTCTTGAAAAATTACAAAATTTACATTACCGGATTTCTCGTCTCGCCACGAGTCCGTACATATAAAATTTACCAAAATCGGAGTTCAAATGCCCCTTCAAATCCCAAATTTTCATTTCAAAACCCAAGCCCTAGTTCTTCAAATTTATACCCAATTTTCCAAGAATTAAAGGTTGATTCTTCAATAAAATAGCGTTTCTAGGTCACGAGACTTACCTCCAATCAATTCCCGTCAAAACTCTCTTCAATTTCCACCAAAAAGCTCTTGAGGTGGTTCAAAAATGGAGGTAACAATGAATGAGTCGCGGATGAAATATCATAATTAAACCCTTCTGTCGCCCAGCTTTACCTCTACGCGAACGCGGTCAACACCCCGCGTTCGCGAAGGCAAATTTTTCCTTTGACCAAACGATAGCCTACGCGAATGCGTCGACCCTCATGCGAACGCGATGGTTCAGCTTAACCTCCTACTCGAACGCGATACTCCAAACGCGAACGCGATGCACAGGAACGTCCTCTTACGCGAACGCGACTCCCTCATCGCGAACGCGATGAACAAACTAGGCAGGGTCCCCAGGCCTTTCTACGCTAACGCGAGGCCACGATCACGAACACGATGACCCAGAAATCACAACTACGCAAACGCGATGGGCACCTCCGCGAACGCGAAGGCCAAAAGTGGCCTGCAACAGCTGTGCATTTTCTGCAACACTCAAAGTCCAAAAATCCTTCCGTTGATCACCCGGAATCACCCCGAGGCCCCCGGGACCTCAACCAAAAACACCAACCTACCCCAAAACATCATACGAACTTGTTCCAATCATCAAAACACATCAAACAACACTAAAATCATCATTTCACATCGGAGTCAAGCCTAAGTTTCTTAAAAACTTCCGAATTACGCATTCGATCACAAACCCAACCAAACGACGTCCGAATGACCTGAAATTTTGCACACATATCCAAAATCACCTAATGGAGCTACTGCAACTCTCAGAATTCCATTCCAACCCTCGGATCAAATCTCACCTATCCACCGAAATTCGCCAAAATGCCAACTTACCAATTCAAGCCTAATTCTACTCCGGACCTCCAAAATCACTTCCGATCGCACTCCTAAGTCATAAATCACCTCCCAAAGCTAACCGAATCACCGTAATTCACATCCGAGCCTTCTAACTAATAAGTCAACGTTCGGTTGACTTTTTTAAATCAAATCTTCCTTAAAGAGACTAAGTGTCTCATTTCCTATCCAAACCAATTCAATTCAACTCTAACTCACCCGTTGCTGATAATAAAACATGAAAGAGCAATAAATGGGGGAAACGAGGCTGTAATACATGAGACGACGGGTTGGGTCGTCACACTTGAACTCTACAACAAACCCTAAACTCTGTATCAACAAATGTATTAAAGATTGGATTTTTTCTCTGAAACCTCACACCTAGAAACCTCTTTCGGACCATGCTGGTAAAAATATTAGGATTGGATTGAGGAAATGAGAACGGAGACTTCAATAACTGGAAAGACGCCATTTTTAGATGATCAAATTTCCTCCAAATGAAATTAAAATATTACAATTCCATTACAGATACTTTAGCCGTAGTAGAAGCTAGAATTCAAGAAGCTTCACTTCATTAGTGAAACGGCGGCAGAGGACTACTGTTTGTTACTCAACTGGTGAGGTGTACCTTAGAATTTTTCCGCAATACCCAATCCTTTACCCTAAGTCCCTAACCCTATTGTTTTCTCTACCTATTCTTCAGCCCCGCTTTTACCTTTCTCCCTCTGTTCCGCGAACTGCAAACCCAGCCGAGAAAGTGAACTCCGGCGACTTCAATAGTATGTTTCTCCCTCTCTCTTTCCGTGCCTTTGACACAATTTTTATGTTATAAACGGTGTTCGTCTTATTTTAGCTTCTTTTTGTCCATATTAGTTAGGCGTGTCTATAGCGATATACTTTCCGTGGAATCCCGCAAATTTTCTTATTGGTGTAATCGATAACCGAATCGATAAGCCCCAAAAATCGATAAATCGAAATCGAAAAAAATTGAAACCTTATTGAAACGATAACGATAAACATATGTACAAATCGATAATCGATAAGTAATTATCGATAAGGGTCAAAATCGAATCGATAAATCGAATGAACACCCCTACCAACAAGGACAAGACCAAATACATTCAGACCTATCTATAACAACATCCCAATATAACAACCATTCACTATAAAAACCTAATTTTTTTGGAAGCGATTTTAACATTACGTATAATATATGTTCTTTATAACAACACTTCACTATAACAATCAAAAAATATCGGAACAAACGAAATTATTATAGAGATGTTTCACTGTACACTATTCAACAAATCACAATTCTAAAATCACTTATAAATAATCAAATTAAAAAATCTTGTGGCCAAAAAAAAAATTAAAATGGAACCCATATCTAATAATTGAAAATTACAGATTCAATCTAGATATAATATTTCTAAATATTTTGCAAACTCTAACGCAAGAACTAGTATTCTACTATTAAACTTATTATAGTTAAGTTAAATTAAAATATTAAATTAAATTAAATTATGAAGACGCAACAAGAATGGTAGAAGAGAGGAGCGGCAGTTGTGGTGGTGGAGGAGAAACAACAATGAGGAAGAAGTGAAGGAGAGGACAGGTAGAAAAAGGTGAGGCATATTTAGGAAAAAAAAAATGGGGTAGTGGGGAAGGGAAGGGGAAGGGAGGTTGGACAACGACAGTCATAGGGAAACTTGAAGGGGATTTTGTGTGACGAAATAAAAGGAGGGGGAGGAGGGCGGAGTCTGCCATGTCAATAAATTTCTTATGTATCCACCTTGAAGGTGAAAGCTCGAAGATGTGGGACAGAAGAATCAATAATATATGATAGTTAAGAAACTAAGCTCAAAGTAATAATATAAAACAAGAAAATAGACAAGAATGTAGAGAGAAAGAGAGAAGAGATTCTTATTTCTTTCGTGTATTCACGTGTGTACAATGTGATGCCCAAACCCTCTATTTATAGGATGATACAGGTAATACAAAGGGATGCCATGAACATGGTATTAACTATTGATAACATGGGGGAAGACCATGGAGGTGTGGGAGTTACATCCATAATGGTAAGAAGTGGTGAGAGGTTAATGGAGAAGAGTGGTGGGTGTTACTCCCTTAGGAGTAATGGACATCCACCATAATCAAGTATTTCATAACACTCTCCCTTGGATGTCCAAAGATAATGTGCCTCGTTAAAATCTTACTAGGAAAAAACCATGTGAGAAAAAATCCTAGTGAAGGAAAAAGAGTACACATATCTTGTAATATACATTACTTGCTGCCTCATTAAAAACCTTGCCATGATATCCAATGGGATAAAACCTTAGCTAAGGAAAAAAGAGTACAACACGTATTTGCCTCTCCCTGATAAAAATATCACTTTATTTCTCGGAGACGGCGAATTCCAAGCTTGTATAAAAATTTCTCTAATATTGAGATCGCCAATGCCTTGGTAAATTATTCCGCCAAATTATCACTTGAACGAATTTCTTGAACATCTATTTCATCATTCTGTTGAAGATCGTCTCTACAAAGAAACTTTGGCTAAATGTGCTTTATTTTGTCTTCTTCAATATATCTTTCTTTCAGTTGAGCTATGCAAGCAGCATCGTTTTCAATATTATTGAAATCTTTCTTCAATATTATTGGAATCTTCTCTTCAAAAAAATCACACATCTCATTCGTGTTGAGTCACTTAATTTATAAGATGTTAGTATCTTGGTATGAAGAACGAACTTCATGTAATTCCCTGCATTTACCTAACCAACAAAACTTTGACAATATTTGTTAGAATAAATAAATCTATCAATGATTCTCTTGTAATATATTACTAATTGCATTCCATTGTCTCCATATCGAATTAAAGTTAAATCTTGCTAGTATAATGTTATACTCAAGATTCTAGCAAGAAACATAAGTGCACCCAGTGCACTAAGACACAAAAATAAATCATATACGTCATACATGAATGGCTGAAGCTTTATTTAACAAAATTTTCGGGAACCTCTATATGCTTCAGAACAGTTTAATTCCTTCAAGGATTTTCATTATACGCATATCAAGTTTTTCATGTATTTTCATATTAAAACCTGAAAATAATTTCATCCACCACAGGAGAACCTGTCTCCATATAACTAATGCCGGGATATTTACGACAAACATGTGTCACAAGTCGTCTTTATGTCTATCGACTTGATTTTTCATTTTACTTTTTGCACAATGGACTATCCATCCAATTTCATATTTTTCAGGTGAAGTGAAATTTTATTGCGTATTTTTCATTTGGCCAATCATTTATCTGTCCGAATTTCATGACAGATTTGAGCTCAAGATCCTCGTCAATATTAATAATATTGAGCGCTACATTGTATCAACAATATCGTCGATGATCATTTTATATCGGTTCCATCACCACTCAATAAAGACATAACTTATCGAGATCTCAATAGTTTCAGGTAACTGAGCCTCTCCCATGAGGTCTTATAAAGTGTTATGTCGTGGTGTTCTTATACAACACTTGCCCCCTTAGTATGACCATCTTTATCATTTGCTCCTCTCCTTCTTCAAGGAGTTTTATCTTTGGAACCAATTAGTCTATTACGCTTCATGCATTCCACAGACTATGTCCATCATGAACGTTATTCAATTTGGAGCATTAGCAGCTGAAATATAACATTTAGCTTTTGGTCAGCAAATGCGCCTGGCAATATTTCACAAATTAATTATCACTTGAACTTCGACTTCACATTTTTTTGTACGAGGATCTAGGTGTACTTATAATAATTCATTCCATGTTTTACTTTTTCAGCTGCCATTTTCTCCCCCTAATGCTGGGATCACCAACACATTTTCCAACCTTCTTTGGGAACCCATCTTTATGCGTTGTGATGGGATAATTAAATCATATAGCACATCCATATATCTAGATGAAAATTATTTGGTTCCTGACCCTAAACCAATTAAGATAGGGAGAATTTATCATAACTTGTTGGCTAGATGCGTACACGTGCTGTTGTATATTAAATAATACACCTCATACCAAATTTCTATTTGGGAGTTTTGTTCTCATAACCAATGGTTTAGCTTAATTGGAGGCATACGATTTCTACTAAACCAACTTGGATTTAAACCAACATTATCAAGATAAATTATCATAATTTATATTCTGGAACTGTGCTCTAATAATTTGAGCAAGTCATCTTGCAAAAATCAAACTGCAAGTTGATAACAAACGCACATGTGACCATGGAATAGATGCATCTATCAAAATCATATAATAGTAAACGGTCCACATGGCAGGTGATTGGGTCCATATATATATATATATATATATATATATAAATCACCTTTTATACATTCTAAAAATCAGGGAATACAATTCCAACCCCAGCTGGTATAGTAATCAATTTATCATGAGAACAAGTCGTACATGAGAATTCTCGAAGAATCTCCTAATTCTTCAATACATGCCAATGTGAATTCTCAATCATTTTTGCATCATAATTGAATCGGGATGGCCAACCGGTCGTGCCAACTAATATTTGTTTCGGTAAACATTTAATTTACTATGGCACGTGATTCCATCATCATGCTTATACATCTGTAATACAAATAGAAGAAAAGTCAGGTAACCTTTCATATTTACCCGGTATGATTATAGTAACTTGAAATAGTCTCAATATGCCCATCACTATGGCTAATATATTTGAAACTCAAAAATTTCTTTTGAGACTTACTACAATATCAATGTCATGGACAATTTTATTTATCCAGGTATTAACAAATTAGCTCTTTCGGAGCTCTTAATTGATTTTGTACTACTAGACTTTTTTTTTCTCACCATCCATATTGTAAATGTCTCCTTCACGGAGAAAAATTAAATTATTATAGTCATGGTCAATCATCATAAGCAAAATCAGTTCTTGCTTTACTTTTGCCTTTAATAACTTTTTATAAGGCATGTCAAAATATTTTTGGTGTACCACATGTATGCGACCAATGACATATTCATGTAACCGCATTGTAATATCCATTATCTTTATTTCGCTCAAACCTCCCTTAGAGGTGAGTTGTGGTATTTATCCAACCATGCATAAGCACATTCTTATGCATAATTTTTATCACATATATATATTTCAGCATTTACTTTCAGGAATGAGCCTGCATTTATAATGACTATCACAAGTCACATTTTCAATGAATGGACTATAATCATGTGAACGTGTCTCGTATTAACAGACCACATTGATACATATTCCTTCACCTTTGAAGGATCATTTTGAGAACCCTTATTGTTCTCCTTTTTACAATTACCATAATAATGACTGTTATTATTTGATCTTTGGCACATCCACATTCATTGGTCAACCACTTGTCATTATTTAGACTTATTATGCACCGTTATCACATTCACTTCAAGAATGGAGCAAATCAAGTGGGACAAACTTCATGCTTTTTCATGAAAATACATTATTTTTCTTTAGTCATCATTATATCATCAATATGGTGCATTAGGACTCAAACCCAATGCCTTACTATATAAAGGCATGTTAGGTCATAATGAGTTGGGACTCAAATCGAACTCTTATCATAATAGAGCACCAGGACTCAGACCCGATGACTTACCCTTATACAATGTCATAATAAGTCTAAGTGAACTCACCATTGAGACTTTCATGATATACTATTTTATAATAATCAGTTATTTTTGCCCGAACCTTAATGAAAGTTCGCATTGATCTTTTTCAGGAACAACCACATGATCAAATATAAAGGGAATAAAACTATCTTAGTTATACAAAATTTATTTTGACCACAACATAAATTTAAATTCTTATTATTTTTTAAGATTAATTAGAGGCCTCCTCAATAGTTAATAGTTCCATAATCTTAGCTTGCAAACTGTCGAAGTAGTACATATGGGAGATGATGTCAAAGGCAACGTAATATACTCCTGTTTGTCACTCAAAGCAGGTACTCCATATGTACACATCTGCACAAATGAAACTAAATTGTTAAGTAACAAAAATTAAACCAAGTCTTAAATATTAACATAAGTTAATTGCAGAATTCATGGCAACTGAAAAATGATACTCCCTGTATAACAGAAGCAAACAAATATTGATATGGTAACGAAATGCCCAGATTTTCACAAGCTCAACCAAATTGATTCAAGGTTATAGCTCCTATGGAAAGCTTTCATCTCTTATAGAAAGTATAAGAAGAATATAGCAATTCGTGTTGATAACGTGTTAAGAAACTAAACTCAAAGTAATAATATAAAACAAGAAAATAAACAAGAATGTAGAGAGAAAGAGAGGAGAGATTCTTATTTCTTTCATGTATTCAAGTGTGTACAATGTGATGCCCAAACCCTCTATTTATAGGATGATATAGGTAATACAAAGGGATGCCATGAACATGGTATTAACTATTGATAACATGGGGGAAGATCATGGAGGTGTGAGAGTTACATCCATAATGGTAAGAAGTAGTGAGATGTTAATGAAGAAGAGTAGTGGGTGTTACTCCCTTAGGAGTAATGGACATCCACCATAATTAAGTATTTCATAACAATGATGCATTTTTACAGTTTTTTTTTGTTGGTATAACACGGTATACTATTTTGACTCATTCTGACCCAAAGTTTATTACATTGAGTTTGTCAAGATTGGCCACATATTATCTTATCAAATACCAAAGATAGGTAAAGACTGGAATATCAAAATCGATCCAATACTTTCAATTATTGGGTATTTGATAATAGGGCAACTTTAAAAAAATATTACAGTTTAGAGCATAATTATCATACGTAACTATAATTTACCTAATTAAGATCCGTAGCTAATGTATCATTTTCGTTGTATCCAACGCATACAACCAAACTCAAATTTCGTTGTATTAATCTGTTGCCGAGCTATATCAATGAATACATTTTTGATGGAAAAGCTATATCAACAGTATTCGTTCACACATAATGGTTGAATCAATGAATACAATTTTGATAGAAAGTTGTATCAATTGTATCCATTCACACATAATGGTTACATTTTGGATACAGTCAATACAACCTATGAGAGATTTGATACATGCTAGAAAAATACATTCAATGTGTGAAAATCAGAATACAATTATCAAATAGCTCAATCATACATTATATCAAAAAGCAGCAACATCGATAAATAAAGTAAAAATACAGTCAAATACAACTACATTCTCAATATATACAGGCAAAGAAGAAAAGGAAGTTCGTCGGAGATGGCATTTTTTGGCCAAACAAAACATTATATAGACTGTATTTATACTCAAATTAGAGACGAACAAAAATCCAGCCAGATCCGAGAATACACTATATTTATCATTTGAAAATCCGATGTTTTGAGAACGAGGCTTCCAGGCTTCGCGTCACCATAAACAAACTAAAATCTAGCCAGATCTAATAATATATTATATTTACCATTCGAAAACTGGCCAGATGTGAGAATACAATGTAGGTACAATATCATTATATGTGACTCCATAGCAAAGAAGAGAAGAAACTTCACCGAAGATGGCGTCTTCTAGCCAAGAAAAATACTGTATACATTGTATTAAAATTAAAAATGGAGACGAACAAAAATCTGGTCAGCTATGAGAATACACTACTACACTAAATTTACCAACATCCAACCAGATCTGAGAATGAGATTTCCATGCTGTAACAGTCCAGCCCATTATTGATATTATCCACTTTGGGCTAAGCCTATACGACTTTAAAATGCATCATTAGAGTCTAAGGCTTGTGTACTTATATACCTAGCATCTCTCTCGTATTTTATCGGTGTGAGATTCGCCTAGGGTGTCACATAAATCCTCTTAGGGACTCAACGTCCTCACTGAGGTTTGACCCATCATCGTTCAAGGTTATACGCGGAGTGGCTTTGATACCATATGTAATAGTCCATCCCACTAAAAATATTATTCTCTTTGGACCTAGGCCCGCACGACTTTAAAATGCGTCATTAATGTGTAAGGCTTGTGTACTTATGCACATAGCATCTCTCCCGTATTTTGTCGATGTAATAGGGATTGACCAGTTATGTTGGTAATTCACGAAGTTAATACATAGATTAATTTTGTTACAAGTAGGTAGTTGAAAAAGTTGAACGAAGTGCTCGAGGTGACACATTGGTATTCCTGCATGAGTAATGCGTTTCCATAACTTGCATGATTTACACATGATTTCTAATATGAATATGTTACCGACTATTTTTAATTTGCACATGGGACAAGTGCTTTACTTGGTATGACACCAAAATAATTATTTGAGCTAATTACTATTATTTTGGATATTCTCACTATTACTGGACATGTTCTACCGTTAATTGAGATAGATTTACTGTTATCGAAATAAAATTTCATGATTTGATAAGAACTGGAATGACTTGTATTGTTTTAAAATTATTTTGAAATGAGTATTTTTTGATTATAAAGACAAGTGTAAATGGTAGGAGCCTTTGAAAGATCTTGTAGCTAACGACGGGTTTGTTAGACCTGGTACACCTTGTAACTACCGATTAACGTTGCAGTCCTTGCTAGTAGGAAGTTGAAACTAGAATACTATTACAAAATTTTCTCGAGTAGGGATCACCGTCATATTTAACCTCTTGCGAAGAGGCCCACATTTATACCGATTATACGATCCATCTTAGAAATCTCCCAAACGTGAATATTTGATATGATTGCTATTTACATGAAAACACATAATGGAACTTATTATTGTTTATTGCCTCTAAAAGAGCATTTTTATAATTTTTGATTATTATATAGGCATATTTTCTGACTTGTCCCTAATTAAAAATAGTTGTGGTTAAGTGTTATTACTCATTGAACGTGCGGCCCACTCTTTTTTATTTTTCTACAGAGATATGACTTGATGCGAGAGAAGATTTCGTTAATTAGAGTACATGAATTGACAGTTCTTGATGAATCCCCCACTTGTTCGCGTCGGCGAAGAGTTTATTTAGTTGTTATATTCTTTTATTTTGAAATTCTTAGAGTCGCTCCGTTGGACATTTTTATTAGTGTCATGAGTATTAGTTTATTTCAATGGACTAGTAACAACTATTTGTCACGACCCAAACCGGAGGGCTATTGACTGGCACCCGGGCCTTACTTGTCGAGTACCAACATAACATACCCTTAACCATATTATCATGCATAAATGGGATAGAAGTACCGTCATGAGATAACCCGAACATAACATAAAGAAAACTTGATAAAGGACAACCCCAAAATGGTATACATGAGATACACAGGCCTGTAAGGCCGAACAAAATATTTATACACATGACATCCGTCTACAAGCCTCGAAGAAATACATAAAAATTATAAGGTCGGGACATGGTCCGAGGCAAGTAGAGTGCAACAACACTTCCTGTTGAACTGATAGCTTACTAGGAGGACTGCCAACCTATCTATCAGGACCTGCAGCATGACATGCATCGTCCACAAATAAAAGAGACGTCAGTACGAATAAAGTACTGAATATTTAAGGTAAGAAGCATAGTTAAGAAGTGTAATGTAAAGAGAGATAGAGGAGATACATCCTGTAACATTTGAGTGTCTCTAAGGGCGACTGATATGAAATGCATATATATATATATATATATATATATATATATATATATATATATATATATATATATATATATATATATATATATATATATTTATTTTAAGACATACGCCTCTTTGGGCATCATCGTCATCATATCGTACCCGANCCGCCTGGTCAGAGTCGAGAAAATCCCAGCCTCAGTGAGTGTGTCAGGCCAATCCTGACTGACCATGGTGGTTGATGCTTTCAAAGCAAAAACATTGGAAAAGAAAGGAAGTCAAAGGCAAAGGTCCCAAGGGCAGAATAAAGTGAAAAGGCTAGAGCCCACACGGGCGAGTCATCATGAAGTCCTAAGGCTGAACCCGGTCGGTTTGAAAAGAAACTCACCCTCAAGGCAAACGAACAGCAAAGTTCTCAACGGAAATGGGGCCGGGATCAAGCAATTGAGATGATCAAGGCCACAAAACCAACCACCGTTTCAAACTAACAAATTGTTCTTTGTTGAAAACAGGTCTAATTCAAAGCAACCGTGCAAGAAGCAGGTGCAATCCAAAAGGAAATGAAATGCGCAAGCGCTGAAACAGCTTTGCAGCAGGAAAACGGCCAAAAAGGAAGTTTCCCCCCAAATTCTTTCATGCGTTTTGCTAAATAAAAAGGAAAACTTATAAAGAGGAAAACAAAAGAAAAAGAAAAGAAAAAAAATAATAAAAATGAAAATCTCAAAAGAAAAACAAATCATGGTAGCATAGGATCCCATTCCTTAAATACCCCGGCAAAAAAAAACTGAGGATTTCCCGGCCAAAAAAATCGAGGAGCCTTTTCTTTCCAAATCCCGGCCAAAAAACCGAGGATCTCCCGGCCAAAAAACCGAGGAGCTTTTTCTTTCCAAATCTCGGCCAAAAAACCGAGGATTTCCCGGCCAAAAAACCGAGGAGCTTTTTCTATCCAAATCCCGGCCAAAAACCGAGGAGCTTTTTCTTTCCAAATCCCGGCCAAAAAACCGAGGATCTCCCGGCCAAAAAACTGAGGAGCCTTTTCTTTCCAAATCCCGGCCAAAAAAC
>NC_032000.1:16927103-16927321 GCF_001879085.1 Nicotiana attenuata | reverse complement strand
ATCTCCCGGCCAAAAAACCGAGAAGCTTTTCTTTCCAAATCCCGGCCAAAAAACCGAGGATCTCCCGTCCAAAAAACCGAGGATCTCCCGGCCAAAAAACGGTGGAGCTTTTCCTTTCCAAATCCCGGCCAAAACACCGAGGATCTCCCGGCCAAAAAACCGCGGAGCTTTTTCTTTCCAAATCCCGGCCAAAAAACCGAGGATCTCCCGGCCAAAAA
>NC_032000.1:16901536-16927062 GCF_001879085.1 Nicotiana attenuata | reverse complement strand
AAAAAACCGTGGAGCCTTTTCTTTCCCTATCCCGGAACAAAAACCGAGGATCTCCTGGACTAAAACCTTGGAGCTTTTTCTTTCCAAATCCTGGCCAAAAACCAAGGATCTCCCTACACAATCCTGATTTGATCGCTTAGATATGTGTCACAACTAAATCACGAAATCTTCCTAGTAAAAACTGGGGAAGAAAATTTCGTTCGTTTGTTTGTTTTGGTATCTTAAGCAGGTCGACCTCAAGACACAGGGTTCGAGACGACCAAAAGAATGAGTCTCAATCCAGAATAAAGAAAAAGAAGAAAAGAAAAGAAGTGAATTCAAAATGCAGAAATTGATGAAAATGTGAGCTGCTCAAGACACGGCTGAGGTCACAAGCTATGCATGTCCCGTCTTGGTTTGAAAAACTGAAGAAGATTGAACCAACACCTGCAGCTAACAAGCATCAAGATTCAGATCAGGGTCCGCATGAAGAACCAACCAAGATTCAAGATCAAGCTTCAGAAGACTCATAGATAGGAATCTTGTAACTCGTAGCTGATAGGCTTAGTTAGTCTTTTTAATTTTTGATTTTGATGTAATAACGGGACCGCGGACCGGAACCTCGACGGCACCTTGCTCGGCTCTCAACCTCGGTACTCCATCATCTCATTCATTTCTGAACTACACGTGGCCTGATTCCTTTATAGCCAAGGATATGTAGGCAGCTCAGATACCGGGGCTCGGTCACATTCTCCTTCCTCTTAGTTTTTGCTCTCCTTAAATAAGGGTCGGGTCGAAAAACCTGTCTAGTCATTCTTTGTCTGAAAACTCTTCGCGTTTCCAGTCAAAGAGGGGCAGCTGTTGACATGTGATTTTTGACCCTCCCCGAAATTTTACCCATTTTAGCATGAAAATATTTAGTTTAGGCCTAATAGCGCCATTTCAACTAATTTTTTACTATTTTACTTTATTTTATTACAAGAAAATGAAAAATTACAAAAAATAGATTTATTAATATTTTATAGTCATTTTTAATCTTAAAAAAAATTTACCAAAATAGTACCCTATCTTTATTTTTATAATCTTGAAAACACAAAAAAAAGTAGTTTTATGTTTTATAGTTTAGTTCAATTAATTAAAATTAGTCTTATATTTTTATATTATAATTGTACATAATTTTAGAAGAAAGAATTAGTTTTAGGTTGGTTTATCCCGTTTTTATAAATCTTATAGTCCATTTTTTAGTCTTTGGCCCAAAATCCTTAGCCCATAGTTCCTAGGCCCATACCCCTAACCTAATCCCCACCCTATATAATACCACCTACACCACAAACACACCCTACACTCTAAAATATACAATCAGGCACAAAAAGAACGCCAAAAGAAAGAGACACCTAAAACAAACCATAAGCCGCAATTCTGAAAATCCAAGACCCCACCCTCTGTGTCGTCTTCTCCAAACGACCCCCATCGTTCTTCCTCTTTCACCGTCGATCTCGCCGGAAAAAAGAGAGCCGCAACAGTTCAAAAATGGAGACCCCCATCGTTTCTCTCTTCTGAAGAGGAGATGGCTGTATAACTCAGAGAAATGACCCTTCCCTCCTGATTGTCATCGTCCTCATCTTCTTCAACTGTGACAAGCACAACTGAACCATAGAGCTCTAATGGAGTTTCAGCTGCAACAGACATGAAAGAAGCTCCACCCTAACGCCACTGCTTCACCAAGCAAACGACCATCACCATGCCGGAAATCGAACCAGAGCCTCATCCACCCATCTTCGCTTCTTCTTCTTCGTCCGTCACTGCTCAGCAACGTGCGCACACACACAAATACAGGATATAAAGAAGAACGAAACCCAAAAAAAATGCAAAAAAGAAACTGAAAAATATAGGTGTACATATATAAAGAGCTTCTATTTTTTCTTCATTTGATTTCGGCTTTGGATTCAAAAATCACGGTGTTTGTTTGAGGTCTGGAACTCTGTTGATTTTGGTTGCCGATACGAGGTCCGTCGTTGAATATTGTCACGTTTCCGGCGAGCTTCAGGATATAGGTCGTAGTTCCGTCGAGGCTTGCGACCACTATTTTGGTCATCAATGGCTCGTTCCATTTCTGTTGGAGATCCACTTTGAGGTTCATATCCTTCACCTTTCTGTAATTCCATACTGATGAATGCTAATATGTTATTGTTGAAATTTTGTTGAAATCTGACTTGATGCAAATGCAAGACCCATTTTGTGTAGTCTATGGATGTTCTCTGTGTAGTTGTTTGTGTTGACATTGAGAATTGCCTGCAAATCAATTATATAACATATTTCAGTTCTCAACCTTTTGAATAATTCAACATTTCTCGGGCAGTCAATCAGATTTGTGTAGCTTTACGGTGATATTATTTAGTTGTAAGTGAATTAGTCTATCACCATGATTGTGTGTACGTTCGCGGATGTAATTGCGATTCTTTAAGGATAGATTGAGGTGTGCCATTTAGCAAATTCCATGGCCCTCGCAAATTACGAATGCAAAATTACTTTAGGCACGTTAGTTAATAATATTACATTCTTAAACTCGGGTGCGCATTTATGTGACCCAAATCTAAATCTCAATGAAGTTAAAATATGTCAAAAATTACGGGTGCATTTATGTGACGTGGTTCGAGACGTGTTTTAACAACGTTGCAATCTTCTTTAAAAAATATGAATAAAAGCGGTTAAAAAGTTAAAATTTGCACATAGGTTCATAATTGTATAAATCAGATAATTAAGCCAGATATGACAGTTGAGCGACCGTCTAGAACCACGGAACCTGGGAATGCCTAACACCTTCTCCCGGGTTAACAGAATTCCTTACTCGGATTTTTGGTTTGCGGACTGTTAAACAGAGTCATTCTTTTCCTCGATTCGGGATTTTAAACCGGTGACTTGGGACACCATAAATCTACCAAGTGGCGACTCTGAATCTCTTAATAAATGAATCCCGTTTCGATTGTCACTTCAAGTTGGAAATAACTCCCTTTTATTCCCCTTCCGGGGGTGTAGTAAGAAAAAGGAGGTGTGACAGCTCTGGCGACTCTGCTGGGGAAAAGAACCCAGAACTTTGGTTCAGGGTTCAGAATTCGAGCTTAGATATATTGTTGTATTTGGCTTTATCTGTTATCTGATTTTACTACATGTTTGGACCTAATGTGCTAAATGCTTTACCGCTTTGATATTATTTGAACTGTATATATAAACTGTGCCGAAACCCCTCTCTTCTCACCTCCGGGGATGTGCTTACTGGTTGACACTCCCTATTCTGTTAGTGTCATACCTTGAAATAAGAAAGAGGCCGGACAAGTTACTAAGCCGGACGATCTCGCGGGTCCCCGGTACGTAGCCCCCTCCTCGACTCGAGTGGTCCGCTCGGGTACACAGTCTAGAACACATACCCAGGTTTTGAACCTAGAATAACTTGACTCCATGCCGGATCCCTAGTAGGAGCGCTTATCTGCATCACGTACATATGACTTAGGGGGCTCAACACAGGGGTTGGGTCCGTCTAGGACAGGTAACCTGAAATGAAAAAGACCATCCTGATGCATCTTACGTGTTGCATTTATTTGTCTCGGGCTTGCATGCTGACCGACTTTGGAGTATTTGGAAAAATTGAAAAAAAAAAGAAAAAAAAAGACAAAAAAAAAAGAAGGAAAAAAGAAATAGCAGTATAGAGAGTTAATAATAACCAATGTCAGAATAGTGTCGAAACTCTGTCGAATTGTTGAGAAAAATGAAAAAAAAAAAGAAAAGGAATTTTTTTTTGTTTTCAAAAATGGTTTGTTCTATTGAAAAAGAAAATACAAAAAGAGTATTGTTTTCCGAAATAGCGTATTTGTCAATGGAGAAGAGTCTTGTTTTCGAAAATAGTTAGTTTTATTTGCCCGAACTACGCATGTTTGATTCTCACCGGATGTGAGATACGTAGGCAACCTTCATCGGGTCCAACCTCCCCTTTGCAAAAATAGCCAATAAATGCCATATTTTTTAATTTCGTCATGAATAAGTCGGGTGACGCCATTCTTGTCAAAAATAAGCCAAATATCCCCAAAAGGGCGCCGGAAGGCTATTTTCAAGAATAGCCACCCTGAGTCATTTTAAAACGGTTTGCGGGCACAGCCTTAAAATCTCCCTTTAGGAAGTGCTGAAAGGCCGTCTTTGCAAAACCGGGTCTTTGTTTTCTCAAAATAAATATATTTGAAACATAGCCACTTTTCTTGTTTTTAAGTCAAAATAAGTCATTACATGGCCAGCTTTCTTTAAATAGCCTACAGTTGACATTGAAACCTTCTCAGTCTTGCGCAGGCCCGTGGCAATGCCGAGTGATGTCCCGCGGGCCCCAGAGTTTGAAGCTTTGATGTATTCCTAGTTAATCGAGTCTGTATTTTTGTTTTTGAGTCTGTTTTTGTAACTCCCCTTTTTGAGAAAAAGAAAAACAAATAGTCTGGTAGCTTTTGTAATCGCAGTTGTTATTAATGAAAAATTGAGAAAAATTCCCTAAAATTGTTTCATTATTTTCGCATTTGTTTGCAAGAACTACGCTTGGTCTGATTCACGCGGGGTCGTGATACATAGGCAATCTCCATAGGATTCGACCGTAACTAAATGAAAAAAAGGAAAAACAAGAAAAGAATGAAAGGAACAAGGTGAAAACAAGAAAGGAAAGAGAAACAAAAGAGGGAAAAAGAAAAACAAAAGGAAAATAAGAAACCAAACGAAAGAAACAAAAGCAAACAAGAGAAAATAAAAAGGGAGCAAAGGAAAGAAAAGAGCGGAAAAATAATTTTGAGGAAAGGAGCGAATAGGAACAAGGAAAAACCAAGGCAAAAAAAAGAAAAAGAAAAGAGGGAAAAATAAGAGAGAAAAGCAAAAGAAAAGGGGGAAAGGCAAGAAACAAACAATGGAAAACACGAGGGAAGAATGAGAGGAAAGGCATGACAAATAAAGAATAAAGAAAAAGCCGGGATGACGCATGCGACCGATCAAAAGTTGTTACCAATATGTTAAATGCCCTAACGCTAACGTGATGGTTTCATTTTGTCATGTCATTCTAGAAAAGTGGTTGGTTTGTGGTTTTAAAGTGGTAACTCCTCTTTACAACACAAGGACAAAGGCAGTTGGCATCCTGGCAACCCATTCCTACAACACCCGGTCAAAAAACAAACTGAACATGGCAGGCCAAGAATCAGATACCAGCATCATGGACCCATCAAAAGAGGTGGAAGTGGTAGATGTCAAAGCAATGAAGGAAGAGATGTATAAGTTGAGGCAGCAGATGGCTGAGATGCATCAGGCCTGGGCTAAGGGTCAGCTGGCTCCAGTTTATCCCGCCAATCCAGCATATATCCCACCTTTGGCTCAATCCCAGGAGCCTTCTACTATGAATTCCTCGCCAACTTTCCTTTCTACCAATAGAGTTATGGCACCACCTCCTATCCTCCCCAAGCTCCACTACCCAAACCAAACCCTCCTCCACCATTCACCCTTGTCTTTGTGGCGCCTCCACCTGCCACATTGCAAAGATCTTCCAGTGAGCCATTGTTTCAAACTCACGACAGCCAGTACTACCCTCCTGAGCCTACCTTTAAAGCTCCTGAGCCATATTCCTACACCCCTCACTTTGAGCTCCCGGTGGAAACTGACAAGCCGCTTAAGAATCCGGAACAGGAAGAGATGTTTCGAAAAGTAAAAAGCCTGGAGCAATCCTTCAGGAACATGCAAGGATTGGGTGGCCAAGTCAGTGTGGCCTACAAGGATTTGTGCTTGTTTCCCGAAGTCCAGTTACCAGCAGGATTCAAGCTACCCAAGTTTGGCTTATATGATGGACATGGTGATCCGGTAGCCCATTTAAGGGGATTCTGCAGCAAAATGAGAGGAGCTGGGGGAAGGGATGAATTATTGATGGCGTACTTTAGTCAAAGTCTCAGTGGTGCGGCCTTGGAATGGTACACGCGACAGGATCATGCCCGATGGTACACGTGGGATGATTTGGCCCAAGCGTTTGCAGGCCACTTTCAATATAATCTCGAAATTGTCCCGGACCGTCTGTCACTGACCAAAATTGAGAAGAAGCCCGCGGAAAGCTTCAGAGAGTATGGTTTCTGGTGGAGAGAGCAGGCGGCAAGAGTTGATCCTCCAATGAGGGAAAGCGAGATGGTTGATTACTTCCTGCAGGCTTTGGAGCCTACCTACTATGGTCACTTGGTGTCGGCAGTGGGAAAATCTTTCAACAAAGTAGTGAAAATGGGAAGTATGGTGGACGAGGGGCTTAAGTCCAACAAAATCATGAGCTATTCTGCAATCAAGGCAACTACCCAGGCTACCCAGAGCGGCACTGGAGGGGTAGTGAAAAAGAAAGAAGATGTGGCAGTAGTTGAATCAAGAGCTTGGTCCAGGGGCCCATCACCATATTACAACCAACCTCGACCCCATCCCCAAACCTACCCCCACACTCCATATAGCCCACCACAACACTATCCCCACTTCTCTGTCTACCATGCCCAAACATACCCCCAACATCCTACCCATGCGTAGTGGCGCGCACCCACCCCACAAAATGCTTACCCAACTCAAAACACCTACCCAACCCAAGAGCCTACAAGAATCCCCCTGGAGTAGGTTTGCGGGCCAGCCAAAATTTCAAGCAAGAGAGGGCACAGAAGCAAGAAACTTTCACCCCCTTGGGAGAGTCATATGCAAACTTGTTTGAGAAACTAAAGCAATATAACTTGATTGCACCCATTCCTCCGAATCATGTGGACAAGCGTGCAAGAGGCTTTGACCCTTCTAAAAGGTGTGAATACCAATCCAATGTCCAGGGGCACGATGTCGAATGTTGCCGGGATTTGAAAAGAGAGATAGAAAGAATGACTCAAGAAGGGGTAATTGCGATCAATGACAGTGACAAGGAGCATGCGAATCCTCTTGGGAACTTGCTGAATGAAGTTGATGATAATGAAGTTGTTAATATTGATGTGGAACCCAGTGGCTAAGATGCCGCGCTTGGTAATTGGAAAGATGCTCCATTTCTTGGCTAGGTGAAGAAGAGTCTTGGTGGCTTAGTTTGGTGTCATTTCTGTTGCCCGGGTTATTTCAGGGTTGTAATACGGATATTGTCTTGTGACTCAAACCCTTCTATCCTTTCATCATGTCTAGTTCCTTTAGTCATTCAGTGTTATCTAGGTTTGTTTTAGGATTGGACCACAGTTTATTTTGCTTGTTTTGTTGACCAAATTCTTTCACCATCAGTCTAATGCAATTCTCTGTTTTCTATAATTTCTAGTCATTTCTGTTTAGTTTTCTTCTCCTTTTACAATTCTTTTCATGCTGGTTATGGTGACATGACATGCACGCCTAATTTTCAGTGGTTTTTAAAAGTCAGTTTAGTAATGAAGCAATGAAACAATGTTGAAGATGTAAGGAAAGTCGAGGGATTTTGAAATCTCTTCGAGCCCAAATTGTGTGAAACTGGGTCAGATAGAACATAAAGAAATATTGTGGAAATGAATCATGCCACATCGGCTTGAAACCAAAGGCAAGTTTGCCCCAAGTCTACCGGGGCCGTTCATAGTACCGAGATTGTTGTCCAATGGTGCTAGGTAATTGACAAATGTAGAAGGCAAATGTGTGGATATGGTTAGTAATTCTGGTGCAATCAAAAGATGTTACGTATGTTTTCCTCATGTTTGTTTAATTGTGTAGTTTGTACTTGGCATGTTCTGGAGATTGGAATGACGAAGGCATTTTGTTCTGCTATCCAAACACTTTATCCTTTGGTACCCCCTTTGAGCCTCATTCATTTTCTTTCATACCCCTCTTTCGGAATCAGTAGCAAAGATCAGAAACACAAGCGTGAAAGATAAGTCAAGGAAAAAGAGAAAATAAAAGAATGGAAAGAGAAAAGAAGAAAAAACAAAAGAAGAAAAAAAAAGAAAAGAAAAGAAAGAGAAAAGAAAAGAAATGAAAAGAAAGAAAAGAAAAGAAGAAGAAAGGAAAATAGCAACAAAAAGTATTGACCTGAACTACGTTTGACATGATCCCGAAAGGGTATGTAGGCATCCTCACTCTGAGGTTCAGTCACGCCAAAATAAAGTCCAAAGTCCCCAAGGGAGAATTTGGGGCAGAAGTTGTGGTTGTTGTGGGAAATCTGATTCCGAAAGTTGTAATTTTGAACCCATGTTGAATTGTTTTGAGCCTTTGATACCCCTTATTTCTAACCCCATCCAAAAGCCCACATTACGGTCCAAAGAAAGACCTTCTGATCAGTCTTCGAGAGATGCCAAGGCGAGCAGGTAGAGGCGAATCATATCAGGGGCAACACTCCGGTCCAAACAAGGGAAATGAAGAATGAAAGAGTCTTATTGATGAAAACCCTCACAGACACCGTAAGGCGATGAAAGCTGAGAGAAATGGAAATTGAGAGAGTTTTATTGGTGAAAACCTTCACGGGCACCTTGAGGCGACTGTAAGTTGAGAGAAAGAGCGAAATGAGAGAGGCTTGATGGTGAAAACCCTTCGGGCACTACAAGTCGAAAAAGGATTGTGATTCAAATCGGATAAACGGAGCATTGAAGCCCACTTTCACGGCGAAAAGGTACAACAAGAGCTGAACATCAGATTTGCTTAACAGAATAGGCTGCAGATGCATGTCAAGGTCATCAGAGTCGGTGTCCATATCCGATAGATTTCTACGTTGTAGTTTCTTGTTAGGAATCATCTCTTTCCATTGTCCTCTACTCTGTTCCTTTCGTCTTGTTTACTTCCTCATCCTGAGTCAATTCGGTCATAACAAGTGAGAAATGACTTCAAAATCTGCCACCAGCTTTATTGAACAAAACAGGATCTGGCCAGCATATCAAATCGTCATAAGTCAGGAAAAACAGCAGGCACACTGAGTTGGCAACAATCTACATGCCTTGGGATCCTTGTGAAATGCAAGGGCTTGGTATTTGTCAATTCATGAACAACGCAACAAATGAAGGGTTTGGGGTGAATGGATCAAAGGTATTTTCATTGAAACATGAAAGGTTTGGTACATATTAGATGGAGGGTGCTTGGTGAACGGATCAGAGGTATTTTCTGCGTTAAGGAAAGTGGTTAGCAAGGTCTCCAAGTGAGAATCGGTTATCAAGGCAAGTGAAGGAACAATACAACTTCAAGGCCGAAGCCAGTGGTTAAGTCAAGAAAGAACATCGTATACACGAAGTGGGGGCAATAGACATGCTGTGGGATTCATATGAGACATAAGGGTGGGGAGATGACAGTTCATGCAATGCAACAAATGGAGGATATCGGGCCGCCTTCAAAGTTCAAGGCCACAAACCAACCACCACATTTTAAACTCACAAGTTTTCTTTGTTTGAAACAGGAACAACGCAGTGCAAGAAAGGTGATTCAACAATAAGAAAAAAGAAAAGAAAGAAAAGAAAAGGAAGAAGAGGAGAGCCGACAAAGGGAAGTTTCTCAAATCTTCGCCCTTGCCTGTCTTGTTAGCGTGCATAAAATGCTGCCATTGCTTTTCACATTTTTTCCTCCTAGGATGAAAAGTCCTAGTCTGATGGATTTTCCTCCAAATTAAAATCTTAGTCTGATGAATTGTTCTCCTAAGATAGAAGACCTAGTCTGATGAACTTTCTCCTAGGATCAAAATCTTAGTCGGATGAAACCTTCTCCTAAGATAGAAGACCTAATCCAATGAACATTCTCCTAGGATCTAAAATCTTAGTCTGATGAATTTTTCTCCTAAGATAGAAAACCTAGTCGGATGATCTTTCTCCTAGGATAGAAATCTTAGTCTGATGAATCTTTCTCCTAAGATAGAAAACCTAGTCTGATGAATTTTCTCCTAGGATCAAAATCTTAGTATGATGAACTTTTCTCCTAAGATAGACGTCTTAGTCTGATGAACTTTCTCCTAGGATCTAAATCTTAGTCTGATGAATTTTTCTCCTAAGATATAAAACTTAGTCTGATGAAACTTTCTCCTAAGATAGCAAGATAACAAAAAAACCTAGTCTGATGAACTTTCTCCTAGGATCTAAATCTTAGTCTGATGAATCTTTCTCCTAAGATAAAAAACCTAGTCTGATGAATCTTTCTCCTAGGATAAATATCTTAGTCTGATGAATCTTTCTCCTAAGATAGAAGACCTAGTCTAATGAACTTTCTCCTAGGATCCAAATCTCAGTCTGATGAATCTTTCTCCTAAGATACCAAAAATGGACCTAGTCTGATGAATTTTCTCCTAGGATCAAAATCTTAGTCTGATGAATTTTTCTCCTAAGATAGGAAACCTAGTCTGATAAATCTTTCTCCTAGGATATAAATCTTAGTCTGATGAATCTTTCTCCTAAGATAGAAATCTTAGTCTGATGAATCTTTCTCCTAAGATAACCAAAATAGACCTAGTCTGATGAAATTTCTCCTAGGATCACAATCTTAGTCTGATGAATCTTTCTCCTAAGATAGAAATCTTAGTCTGATGAATCTTTCTCCTAAGATAACAAAAATGGACCTAGTCTGATGCATTTTCTCCTAGGATCAAAATCTTAGTCCGATGAATATTTCTCCTAAGATAGAAGACCTAGTTTGATGAACTTTCTCCTAGGATAGAAATCTTAGTCCGATGATTTTTTTCTCCTAAGATACCAAAAAGAGACCTAGTCTGATGAACTTTCTCCTAGGATCAAAATCTTATTCTGATGGATATTTCTCCTAAGATAGAAGACCTAGTCTGATGAACCTTCTCCTAGGATCAAAACTTAGTCTGATGAGTTTTTTTCTCCTAAGACAGAAGACCTAGTCTGATGAACTTTCTCCTAGGATAAAAGTCTTAGTCTGATGAATCTTTCTCCTAAGATAGAAAACCTAGTCCGATGAATTTTCTCCTAGGATCGAAATCTTAGTCTGATGAATCTTTCTCCTAAGATAACAAAAATGGACCTAGTCTGATGAACTTTCTCCTAGGATCAAAATCTTAGTCTGATGAATCTTTCTCCTAAGATAGAAGACCTAGTCTGATGAACTTTCTCCTATGATTGAAATCTTAGTCTGATGAATTTTTCTCTTAAGATAGAAGACCTAGTCTGATGAATTTTCTCCTAGGATGAAATTTAGTCTGATGAATCTTTCTCCTAAGATAACAAAAATGGACCTAGTCTGATGAACTTTCTCCTAGGATCAAAATCTTAGTCTGATGAATCTTTCTCCTAAGATAGAAAACCTAGTCCGATGAATTTTCTCCTAGGATAATAATTTTTTTTTAAAAATAAAAAGAGAAAAAAGAAAGAAGGGAAGTCTGAATTTGAAAAAAGAGGGGTCATTTTTTTAGTTTTCTCAAGATTATCAATGTTTAGTTTTATTGAAATCAGGGGCCCCGCCTGGAGAATAGGGTCAGTCTTTATTTTAGTCAAGCTTAATTTATAGTTTTCCGCAAGCTCAATCACTTTTAGGAGACGCACATCCTAGTCTAGTCTTTAGTTTACTCTCATCATTGCATCAATAGTATAAGTGGTTTACAATATTGCTAACAACTCACAAATCTTCCTAGTGCAAACTGGGGCAGAAAAGTTTCTTTTGTTTTGTCTATTTTGTTGTAAAATCAGGCGCCCACCTGGAGAACAAGGGAAAACAGCTCAAGTTTCAAGGGAAAATAGTTTTGAAGGAAGACAACTCAAGTTTCAAGGGAAAGTAGTTTCGAAGGAAGACAACTCAAGTTTCAAAGGAAAGCAGTTTCGAAGGAAGACAGTTCAAGTTTCAAGGGAAAATGGTGCAAGATCCAAGGGAAAACAGTGTCAAGTAACAAGAGAAGACGGTTCAGGTTCAGCAATTAGGCGTCCACCTGGAAAAAAGGGAATTCAATTCAGAATGCAATTCAAGTCAGCAACAAAAGAAGCTCGCGTGAAGAATGCGAATCAGCAGTCCGAGATGATCAACAGAAGTTAGTCACATTCCAGAATAAAAAGAAAAAAAAACAAAAAGAAAGGCAAGAAATGAATCCAAATGCAGAAGTTAATGAAAGATGTGAGCTGCTCAAGACAAGGCTGAGGTCACAAGCTCTCCATGTCCCATCTTGGTTTGAAAAGTTGAAGAAGATTGAACCAACACCTGCGGCTAACAAGCATCAAGATTCAGATCAGGGTCCGCATGAAGCACCAACCAAGACTCAAGATCAAGCTTCAGAAGACTCATAGATAGAAATCTTGTAACTCGTAGCTGATAGGCTTAGTTAGTCTTTTTAATTTTTGATTTTGATGTAATAACGGGATCGCGGACTGGAACCTCGGCGAAACGGCACCTCACTCGGCTCTCCACCTCAGCATACTCCATCATCTCACTCATTTCTGAACTACACTGACCTGATTCCTTTTCAGCCAAGGATATGTAGGCAACCTCAGAAGCAGGGTGCGGTCAAACTTTTCAAAAATGCTTCACACGGAGTATTCAAACGGGCAAAAATCGCTCGTATTTACTCACTTATCTTTGCCCGAAAACTTTCGTGTTTCCGAGCAAAGAGGGGCAGCTGTGAGCACGTGATTTTTGCCCTATATGAATTACTCCCATAAAACATCAGAAAATAATTTTTCCCAATTTTTGCAATTTTGTAGGATTTTTTTTGTAGAATTTTATTAATTATTTGCATTTTTTGTGCATATTTGATTTCCATTAAAAATTAAAAAATACCAAAAATACCATGCGTTGTATTTAGATTTTGTGTTTACATTTTAGGACTAATTAATTAATTAGTTGCTTTGTCTAAAATGAAAATTACAAAAATAGCTCATTTTTACATTCTTAGCTTTTAATTTTGGATTATTAAGTTCTCTCTTTAAATTTACGATCAACTAATTTTTATAAATATTATAGTTAGATAATTAGCTTAATTTTATAATTTGAATAAATTTAGGAGTTTAATTTAAGGTTTTTAATTAATTAAAGAAAAAAAAGAAAATTGAAAAAATAGAGCTGGTTTTAATTTGAATTGGGCCAAACCATTTTAAAAGCCCAAAATTTTCCCTCAACCTAGCCCAAACCGGATTGACCCAACACCCAATACCCAATACCCAATACCCAATACCCAACCCTAAGACCTAGACCTATAAAACCTAGACCTAGAGTAACGCCTAAAGGGGAGAAAAAATACAAAAAAACATACGCCTGTAGAGACCCATCAGTCGCAATTCTGAAAATCCAAGACCCCACCCCCTGTGTCGTCTTCTCCAAACGACCCCCATTGTTCTTCCTCTTCCACCGTCGATCTCGCCAGAAAAAAGAGAGCCGCAACAGTTCAAAAATGGAGACCCCCATCGTTTCTCTCTTCTGAAGAGGAGATGGCTGTATAACTCAGAGAAACGACACCTCCCTCCTGACTGTCATCGTCCTCATCTTCTTCAACTGTGAAAAGCACAACTGAACCATAGAGCTCTAATGGAGCTTCAGCTGCAACAGCCATGAAAGAAGCTCCACTCTAACGCCACTGCTTCACCAAGCAAACGACCATCACCATGCTGAAAATCGAACCAGAGCCTCACCCATCCATCGTCGCTTCTTCTTCTTCTTCGTCCGTCACTGCTCAGCAACACCCACACACACACAAATACAGGATATAAAGAAGAACGAAACCAAAAAAAAAATGCAAAAAAGAAACTGAAAAATATAGGTGTACATATATAAAGAGCTTCTGTTTTTTCTTCATTTGATTTCGGCTTTGGATTCAAAAATCACGGTGTTTGTTTGAGGTCTGGAACTCTGTTGATTTTGGTTGCCAATACGAGGTCCGTCGTTGAATGTTGTCACGTTTACGACGAGCTTCAGGATATAGGTCGTAGTTCCATCGAGGCTTCCGACCACTGTTTTGGTCATCAATGGCTCGTTCCATTTCTGTTGGAGATCCACTTTGAGGTTCATATCCTTCACCTTTCTGTAATTCCATACTGATGAATGCTAATATGTTATTGTTGAAATTTTGTTGAAATCTGACTTGATGCAAATGCAAGACCCATTTTGTGTAGTCTATGGATGTTCTGTGTGTAGGTGTTGACATTGAGAATTGCCTGCAAATCAATTATATAACATATTTCAGTTCTCAACCTTTTGAATAATTCAACATTTCTCGGGCAGTCAATCAGATTTGTGTAGCTTTACAGTGATATTATTTAGTTGTAAGTGAATTAGTCTATCACCATGATTGTGTACACGTTCGCGGATGTAATTGCGATTCTTTAAGGATAGATTGAGGTGTGCCATTTAGCAAATTCTATGGCCCTCGCAAATTACGAATGCGAAATTACTTTAGGCACGTTAGTTACAATATTAAATTCTTAAACTCGGGTGCTCATTTATGTGACCCTAATCTAAATCCCAACGAAGTTAAAATATGTCAAAAATCACGGGTGCATTTATGTGACGTGGTTCGAGACGTGTTTTAACAACGTTGCAATCTTCTTTAAAAAATATGAATAAAAGTGGTTAAAAAATTAAAATTTGCACATAGGTTCATAATTGTATAAAATCAGATAATTAAGCCAGATATGACAGTTGAGCGACCGTGCTAGAACTACGGAACCCGGGAATGCCTAACACCTTCTCCCGGGTTAACAGAATTCCTTACTCGGATTTCTGGTTCGCGGACTGTTAAACAGAGTTATTCTTTTCCTCGATTCGGGATTTTAAACCAGTGACTTGGGACACCATAAATCTCCCAAGTGGCAACTCTGAATCTCTTAATAAATGAATCCCGTTTCGATTGTCACTTCAAGTTGGAAATAACTCCCTTATATACCCCTTCCGGGGGTGTAGTAAGAAAAAGGAGGTGTGAGAGTTCACAACCCACTTTGTCTAGCCAAGATCACAAGTCGATCTTGCACACTAAGACCTGCCCAATGCCCAGACTTAGTCCCTTTTGAAACACTTAGAAATCCTCACATCTCACTCTTGTTTCCCACTTGAATTTCACACGAAATTGCACACACTAATCTGACTAAGTCACCTATTTATAGCACATAGATAGCCTTTAGGACTTGACAACACATGGACACTTGTTGTTTACAACTTTTGCCACTTGTCGGGCTAAGGCTAAATCAGTTCCTAACTTGTAATTGACAACCCCAACTACTTAGGCCATGTTATACACGAAATTATAATAGATACAAGCATAAATCAGTTATGGGTACAAGAGGTTATGAAAAGGTAACCGCCAACTGCTTTGGCATGTGCATTGCATGTGCCATTTTGACTTGGCCAGCTGATTCACGCCCAAGGCTGGCATTACGCCCAGCCTTGGCTCATCTTGCTCCACATGAATGTCTTGCCCGCAACCTGCCGCCTATGATTTTGCCGCACACGCCCGACGCCACTTCTGCCCGCACATGCCTTTGCCGAGTTTCTGCCTTTGCCCATGTCAACCCTTGTTTCACCCAAGCGATTGCTTGTGTTTTTCTTCACATAGCCTTGCGTTAGCTATTGAAAGCCTTTGCCATCATTCTGTACCGCCGCATTTTAGCTTAGCCCATACTTGTTGTTGCCATAACCTGAAGTGCCGGTGCCATTGACTTTGGCGCGCATGTCGCCCAACATTGCCCACACTGCTTTGTCAAGCCTTTTCTAAGCATGTCTTGCATGCCCCAAGACCTTGGACAATACTTGCCCACAACAGCCCTCATGACAATGTCTTGTCCATTGCCCGCATGATCGTTTTGCTCGCACATAGGCCAATGACAAGGCCATCACGCCGAATCCTTGCCACAGCCGTGCCACACCCGATGTCAAAGAGTCAGGCCCTAACACCTAGCACCTTAGCTTTTATCGTCAATCACTTATTTTTCATGTTTTCTTCTTCAATAAACTTAATTAACACCTAGAAAAGCTTAACAATGGTAGCCACATCATTATCAAATTATTTTTCATAATTTCCATCCACCATAAATAATATATGTAGCCACAAAACAGTCCAATAGAAAAAATAATCATGGCCCATGTTCTTTCAAGTGCTATCTTATGGTTTTCACTCAACCGATACAACCAACACAAGATAAAACTTAGGCACAATCGAAAGGATGTTATACATACCTTGGATAACAGCTACAACTCGAAACTCCATGTCAACTTAGCTCACAATAGTCATCAATCACACTACAACATCATAGAAGCATTCTCTTGTAGTCTTAACACTTTTGATGATGATTTGAGTTGATTTCCCTTGAGTTTGGCTCTTGGATCTTGAAAATATGTTAGAGAGGTTTTTGGAGAGCTTGTAAATGAATTTTGGATGTGAAATGATCAAAAGTGAGGCTGCAACATCTTTTAAAAAAAGTAAGGTTCGTGGCCGTCTCAAGTGGGTCCCAACATGAGCTGCTTGCGCAGTCTCGCGATAATACGAATATTTCTCTACTTTGACATCGTATCAACAAACGATTTAATGTGTTGGAAACTAGACTCTTAGACAATTAATTTGGTGGATGGATCACCACATAAATACAAGTAAAATGAGAGAAAACTCAGTAACATTAGACCTAAATAGTTAGTAAAATTATGAATGTAACTTGCGACAGATGACTTTTGTTTCATAATTCGTTTGACTTCAAAACTTGTCACACGAATATCATACGACTAAAATACCTCATCACATCACTATCTTATCATTTAATCACCCACTCTCACCCCAAAAGTGCGGGTTATAACATTCCCAAATTGCCCACTTTCGACGAAACTTATTTACTTCTATTCGTTTGTTTCAAAACCTTACAACATGTGCTATGCATGGTTTCACACACTCGTGAACTTGAGAATACCCTTGATCTCCGAGCTTATATTGACTACTTCGTGACACACTTTGACGTGTGAAAATGTGGGATGTAACAATATTGCACTTTATTTTTTTGTATTTTTTAGATGGATTTAGTATTATTACGTTGAAAAGGTTGGTAATATCGGCGAAGATTTATTTTGGTTAGTTGATGATGATTATGACAGGTTTATATGGATATTGGTTGATTGTTTTGTTGATTCTAAGGCAAATATATTTTGGATAGTCCTAAAATAGGGAAAATTCTGTCCGATTTTCTGTAAAATGCTGACGAGGGTTACTTGGGGCATTTGCTCATAAATGCGATCATGATCCTAAATTGGATCGTGACACAGGCTTCTCATCAACAAAGACAAACAAAAAGCATGCCAGGTCTAAGAATATATTGTATTTACTTTATATTTACCATTCGAAAATCCGGCATGATCTGGGAGATCCTTCACTGTAGCCAAACATTGGCCAATAATGGTTGTTCGCCGGAGAGGACGAAGCTTTTCCGGAGTAAGGGAGCGGGAGCACGACATGATTTTAGACCTCCAATGCTAGTCGATGGAACAGTAGCAACAGAGTAGCGGACAGTGGATGGCCAAGATTGAATCTTTTTGGACGCAGGTAATGAAAAAAATGGCGCTTGTGATTTAGGAATTTGGGTAGAGAGACGTTATAGTTGAGATGTGTTTGAAAGTGGGTATTTGCTATAAACTCAAAGTGTAGCAATGTATTATAATTATTTTAAAGTATATTTCTTTAGGCTGAATACATATGCAGTCCCTTAAATTTGTTTGAATTTTTCACTTAGACACCTAAACTATGATGTGTACCTATTAAACACTTGAACTTAGCAAAAGTGTATTGAACTCGGCAAAACTGTATCTATTAAACACATAATAATAACATGGCACAATATGTGTCTTACTTTCCTTGAGCGCGTGAATACTTTAATTTACACATAAATTGGCCCCAAACATTGTTAATAGAAATAACTCATTTTTCTTTTTGTTTCATTCCTCCTTCTCTCTCCACGGTCTTGTACTCCTGTACCTCCATGAACGCTGCTTCCTCCTTCGTGTCTTATTATCTTTTTCCTTTCTTCACCCCCCCCCCCCCTCTTCTCTCACCAGGATCTTACCTCCATTAACGCTGCCCCTCTTCCCCCCTCGTTTCTTTGTTATTTTCTTTATATATATAAACCATCATAAACTAGAAAATCATATCAATATATGTTTCAATTGCCATGGCCTAACTTCATTACTTTTACAGACTGATTTCAATATATAATTGTAACATGATCCATTGCTTATACAGTAAAGTTTTCAACACATCATTGTTTCAGTTGCCATGGCTTAATAAAGATATAGTCTTATGAAGTGGGTGTCAAGGAGGAAGGTTAATTTTCGAACTTGTGGGAGAGGGAAAGCTCAACAATGGTTTTGATGCATTGTAGTCATATAATTCACTGCTCCATAGTGCTTGCCATAGTTTTTGTGTCCAAACTCTCTAAAAGAAAATAGACTGAAGTAAAATATGTGGTAATATTTTAAACAAGTGTCTTAGCCTTCTAGAAGACTATGTCAAGTGGTAAATTTAATTAGCCACTTTCTTGCCATGCACAACAAATTTACATGCAATTACAAGTATAAATAGCCATCATTTGGCTGCACAATAATCATCCATCAGAAGTGCTCTACTTAGCTTTCTTGCTCTCTTAGCTTCTCTTATTTCCATTTCTTTGTCCTATTCTCTTTTCAATCTTGTTGGATTATTGTAATAAAAATATTTTGCTGATTCCTGTATCCTTTAAATAAAATAGAGGTAAGCTTGTTTAATCCTGGAGAAAATTTCACACTGCTGAAATAGTTTCTTAGGACAGTGCCCAGCACGACTCAAGCTAATTCGTGTATCTACTTACAAAGAATATTGAAACCATGTTATTGAAATTTTTGTTCTCAATTGCTACAATCTAAGAAACCATGGAAAATAACACTGATGCTAAAAATACTACTGATACCGCCAATATTGGCGTTACGTTCGCTGCTCCAGCCCCAGTTGCACTACCATATGCCAGGCCATTTCCAGATGTGTCAAATATTGAAATTTTTGCCAATGAAAATTTCAAGCGTTGGAAAGAACGTATTTTCTCACTGCTTGATGTCCATGGTGTTGCTCATTATGGGTGTTTAACGGGTGGGCCGGGCCGGGCTGGGTAGAGGAATTTAGTACCCGTACGGGTTATGGTCCGGGCCGGTTACGGGTTGGGGCATACCGGGTTTAACAGGTTCGGGTTCATCCGGGTAAAAATTGAACCGTAAGGGTTATGGGTTCATGGGACCGGGCCGGGCCGGGTTATTGTTATTATTAATTTTTTTTTGTATTTTGTATTTTTGTATAACTATTGTAAGTTATATTAATATAAAGTAAAAATATAAAGAATACAATGAAGATGGGAAAAAATTTGTACTTATAAATTGCAAGTGCTATATTTTTTTCAAAATTACGAAATTGAAGTTTGCATTTAACAAGTAAATTAGCAAAAAAATAGTAATTTTAAGCATAAATAGTTAAATACGTCTAATAATTTTAAAATAAAAAAATTAACAAAAAAATAGTAATTTTAAGCATAAATACTTGAAGCTTGCATAATAATACTAAATTAATCTAACATACTAAAACATTAAGCATAAAATACATCTAATAATTTTAAAATAACATAAATTGTCTCAAATCAACTTAAATACGAATTTCCGGAGGACGCTCAAGACAATACTTTATATGCCTCCTTAAACTGCCCGTGCCACACTTTGGACGACGATTTTGTACGCGGTGAAATCAGGGGGCTCGACTTTCCGCCCTCAAGCCATCTCGGGAAAGAACCTCGAGACCTCGAGGATATGACGCCACCTCGGTTAGACATCTCGAGACCCCGAGGGTATAAAGTCACAGCTCAGTCCTTTTCATCGGGGTCTATCAAGACCTGATTCGAAGCTGAGATCGGGATAATGAAAGGAGTTCCCCGAGGCACGCGGTTGAATCTGACAGGATCGGCCAATCCCTAGCCTCTGCTGGGATATCAAGTCAAGCCGTCACATCTCCATATTTTGTATATTAGATATATATGTATTCGTTACTAAGTCTCCTCTCCTATATAAAGGGGAGTCACCCTTCCTTGTAAACGACTGTGGTAGCTCCCACAATTCTACAAAGTGCAATAATCTCTCTCTCTCTCTCTCTCTCTCTCTCTCTCTCTCTCTCTCTCTCTCTCTCTCTCTCTCTCTCTCTCTCTCTCTCTCTCTCTCTCTTCTTACAAAAGCTCATTGGTTATCACTGATACTGAGGATACCTCGATATCCTTTGCCTTTAAACGTGTTCTTCATTTTTTATATGTTCTTCATCGTACGAACTCAATTTCGGTTATAAATAGCTTCGTTTGATTATAGTTCTAGCTGTTAGATTACGCCCGAGTATCCCCGACAACCCGATCTCGACCCCGAGGTCGACCTCGAAGTATCAAATCGACCAAATCTACGCCCGGGTAACAGGCCCTTTGGTTCGCTCGTTACCTCGTTTATCTTTCACCCATCGTTAAAAGTCACAGTACTAGCATCATCTGCTTTAACAAACTAGCTCGGGAGTAGATCACATATTTTTAGAGTCCCATTTAATAAATTTAATTGTTGTTACCATTTTCACGGTAAACAGTTTGGCGCCCACCGTGGGGCTAAAAATAATAGTGATTATTTTCTTGCTAGTTTCATTACACAAACGCATATCATCTTTCATGCTTTTTCTTGCCCAAGATCCTTTGATTTCAGGTAAAAATTTCTGGCTCGGTGAACAGAGCTGAGAACGACCACCTTGATGATTACGGGGAAAATGGTGTAGCTATCCCGGCCGCCAGAGCACCACTACAGGATCCCGATAACACACCCGGACCAATACTAGCGAACGCGGACTCATAGGACGCGCAGCAAGTCAACGAAACTTCTCACGCCGACAGAAGCGTGCAACACAGCGACCGACAGGAAGTTCAAAAAACCCCGACCCGGGAAGAACAGGAAGTTATTCTTCACGTTATTTTTGAAATTTTGCAGGCACAACAACTGGCCATTGCTCAATTACAAAGCCATCCGAGGACTCCCAGCACACCAGCATCGGAGACAGCTCCCCCCGCCGAGCAAATACACGAAAGATCAAATGATATCGGGTCAACGGCTGACCCCACCATAGTGAAGATTTTGGAGGACCTTACCAAAAGGATCGAATCGGGCGAAAGAATGATTGCGGCTAACGGTAAGAAAGTCGAGACCTACAACTCTCGAGTAGACCATATCCCGGGAGCACCCCCGGTCCTAAAAGGCCTGGATTCGAGGAAATTTGTGCAGAGGCCGTTCCCAGAGGAAGAGGCCCCAAAGCCTATTCCCAGAAAATTCAGGATGCTGGAACTCCCCAAATACAACGGCACCACCGATCCCAACAAGCACGTCACCGCCTATACCTGCGCTGTAAAAGGCAACGATATAAAAAATGACAAAATCGAGTCCGTGTTGCTGAAAAAATTCGGGGAAACACTTTCGAAAGGGGCCATGATGTGGTATCACAACTTGGCTCCCGACTCGATAGATTCATTCGCCATGCTAGCAGATTCCTTCGTAAAGGCGCATGTGGGAGCCATCAAGGTAGCAACGAGGAAGTCCGATGTTTTAAAGATCAAACAAAGAGATAATGAGATGCTGCGAGAATTCGTGTCCCGCTTCCAAATGGAACGAATGGAACTTCCGTCCGTCTCCGACGACTGGGCGGTACAGGCCTTCACCCAAGGCCTAAACGAACGAAGCTTAGTGGCCTCGAAGCAGCTGAAGCAGAACCTGATCGAATATCAGGCCGTGACTTGGTCGGACGTCCACAACCGGTACCAGTCAAAGATCAGGGCCGAGGACGACCAACTAGGAACCCCTTCGGGCTCAGTATACCCGAGCAGACTCTCGGTAAAAGAAGCGAGACCAAACAAAGAAAGTTACCAGCCATACCTCGAAGACAGGAGGAACGTTCCAAGACGCAACCTACCTCGCAACGATCGAAGGATAGGACCCTCGAGGACTCATCAACAGAACCAGGTTCGATCGAAACATAGCACCAGCTAACGCGCCCCACTTATTGGAATACAACTTCTACGTCGACATTTCAGACATCGTGTTCGCTATCGGCAAGATCAGGGATGCCAAGTGGCCCAAATCGATACAGACAGACCCTTCGCAAAGAAACTACAACCTAGTATACGAGTTTCACAACACGCACGGTCACAGGACCGAGGACCGCCATCAGCTACGAGAAGAGGTGGCTCGACTACTCAACAAAGGACATCTCCGGGAATTTCTCAGCGATCGGGCCAAAAATCAATTCCGAGAGAGGGAGGCGATCAAGAAAAACGAGGCAAACGAACCACAACATGTCATCCACATGATAATGGGGGGCGCCGATGCCCCGCATGAACCGGTAGTAAGAAGAACAAAGATATCCATCACCAGGGAAAAACGGACTCGGGGATATATCCCAGAAGACGCCCTCACGTTCAGCGAGGAAGACACCGAGGCCTTATCCCAACCCCACAATGACTCCCTGGTAATCTCCTTTCTTATAAATTCATTTCAGATAAAATGTGTACTCGTAGATCCAGGTAGTTCGGCCAATATCATCACGGCGAAGGTAATAGAACGACTCGGGCTGCTCAATCAAATCGTGCCCGCCACTCGGGTCCTCAACGGTTTCAACATGGCTAGCGAAACAACGAAGGGAGAAATCATCCTCCCGTTTACCGTGGCTGGCACAACCCAAGATGCCAAGTTCCATGTCATCGAGGGAGATATGTGGTATAATGCATTGTTCAGGCGACCCTGGATACACTGCATGAGAGCAGTACCATCCACCCTCCATCAGGTGATAAAATTCCCAACAAAGGACGGGATCAAGACCGTGTACGGAGAACAGCACGCAGCAAGAGAAATGTTCGCTATACACGACGTAGTGCCAGCACTCACGCTTCCACCCCCAAATGAAACCACGAACAGGCCAGGTCTCGCCCCCGGTCGAACTTGACAAAGTAAAGTGGAAATTTCGCGCCGCACCTCCGCTCCGGAAAGTTATTATAGTCTAAGTCCCAAGACGTCGCCTGCGCACGTAACTCTAAGGTACAACCACTCCTTTCCTTATGTTATTTTTTCAAATCCAAGATTAACCCTTGTGCAGACACCCGAATCAGAAGCTGCCCAGACGTTATTACTGTTGCGGAACCCTGATGCCCCAATGGCGCACTCGTTGCACTCTTTTCCTTCGACCGAGTTTTTGTCCTAAAAAGAAAGGTTTTTACCGGCAGGTTTTTAACGAGGCAACGTCTGCAAGCCACCATGAGGGGAACCCCGCAAGATTTTCGAAAAAAATCCATCGATAGCTAAAAAAGCAAGAAGGCAAGAAGATCGGCCCGCTCGCCGGTATTTCGGAAAAAACCAGACAAGGTTTCCTGTAAGAAAAGCGATGCATCGAAACATCAGTGTGTTCAGGACTCGTCGACAAAAACGTGTACTATTGTACCAATCAAATCAAAAATACTTTTTGGAGGAGGGAACTCCTTCCCAGAGTAAAGCAACTAATCTTTCCTCTGAAACATCCCGAAATACGCAGGAATAGGTGCCAACGGTTCAAAACGCCCCTAATGGCCTTCGGGTCGAGGCTACAAGAACGCAATGTTTTTCAGACGGGACAAATCCGCAAGCGATCAGCCCCGGACCGATATAGGTCGGGCCAACACAACAAGGTATATTGCGCCAAAAGATCAAAGGACGCTTCCCAACACTCCGTCCCCCCAACGGAGAAATAACAGCACATTCCCGGCAAGGATCTCTCTGTCAAGTGCATCTCAGAATACTCGGAGACTCAATTCCTGCAATAGGGCACTCGCACAACTCCAGTACTGGAACTCCGGGCTCATGAAGCCCCAAAAACGCAGCTCCGAGTTCATAAGAAGCGGTCTTCACGCTTAAACAACTTGATGACTCGGAGACTGATGCCATACTACATCGCCGAAAAAACTGTAAGACCTCAACATGCATGACAAACTGTAAGACCTCAACATGCATGAAAATCCCAAAGTTTAGGCTATACGTCGCATTTGTAAGAATCCCGAAAGGGCATACCCTCGATGTGGACGCCTGAACTATCACTCGGGATAAAAAATGGCTACGACCAAACGCACATGACTACGGTCAAAACGGCTGATACAGCCAAAATAACGCGACACGGGGACGCCCGACCATCGCTAAAATCGTAGGCCACTACTTCGAATACATTTTGGAAACAACCGGTTAAAACAAGATTCCCTCAACAGGCAAACAACGGGATATGTACCTTCCGAGGTGCCCGAACAATCGCCGATTACGACTTGAAATCAAGGTTCCTCTGGAACCGACGACGGGTCAGGAAAAAATCTTTCAAAAAGACCTTAACGAGCAGAAAACAAAGCCTACAAAAAGCCCACGGGCAAAAAATATCGTAAGAGCCATTGTCGCCAGGTAAGCAGGCCTACGGGCCACATATCAAAAAGGTCTCTATGACCAAAAAATGTAAGAGCCATTGTCGCCACCCAAATTGACAACTTGAGGATTAAAGTGAGCTCGAATCATAACTCGATGCGGAGACCGGATCCAAAATAGTTAACTAAACAAGCCTACGGGCCACATACTGAAGGGTCTCAACGACCAAAACCACGTACAAAGCACTACCTCATTCGGGAAATCGAAAGGCGCGTAAAGGTCGATTACAGCTGTGAACAACTAATTTTTGACCACACTCAAATTTTATACTATTTAGTGTAAATATTTCTTTTAGGTCTAAATCTTAATACTTTAAATTTTTATCTTACTTTTAATAGGTTTTATTTAAGAAATTAAAAACTACAAAAAATATTCACATTCTTACAATATAAGATTTGTTCCTATGTTTAAATAGAAGAAAACTATATATATATATATATATATAGAAAACTTGTATATATNAATTTAAACTTTAGTGTAAATAGTGAGTTTGCTTATTTATATAGTTTCTTTAAGTCTAAAAGTAAGTTGGTAGATATATATATATATATATATATATATATATATATATATATATATATATATATATATATATATATATATATAGAAAACTTGGTTTCTTCTAATTTAAATATAAGTTATAGTAGTATTTTCCTTAGAATAATTTAAACTTTAGTGTAAATAGTGAGTTTGCTTATTTATATAGTTTCTTTAAGTCTAAAAGTAAGTTGGTAGATATATATATATATATATATATATATATATATATATATATATGTGTGTGTGTGTGTGTGTGTGTGTGTGTGTGTGTATGTGTGTGTATATATGTATGTATATATGTGTATTTTATCTTCTTTTATTTAATTTTAAAAAAAAAAGGGTTAGGAAGAGTTAAATAAAAATTAAAAAAAAAAACTCCCAACTTCCCCACTTCACCCATGATCACACATTCATACCCACCTCTCCATATGCTTATTTCCCACGTTCCCACTCAAAATTAGGGACAAGCTTAAATTACCACCATCATTCTTCTTTACAAAGGAGAGGAGGAGAACAATTAAAAAAAAAGAAAAAAAAGGAAAGGGAGAGAGATTTGGAGAAGGGAACACGGAAAGCAAAAAAAAAAAAAAAAAAAA
>NC_032000.1:16836914-16901516 GCF_001879085.1 Nicotiana attenuata | reverse complement strand
AAAAAAAAAAAAAAAAAAAACGAGAGGGCAAGTGACGTGAGGATTTAGCTGCTGGGAGTTCTTCCTCTTTGGTAGTCCGTGTCTTTTTCTTTCAATCTAGCAGATCCATCACCAATTTTCAGCAGCCTTTCATTAGTAAAACCAGCTTTTAGAGCTCTCCAAGCACAACTGAAAAACCAAGCTAAACCAACGCCATTTACCACCCAAAATCAGCAACAACAAATACCGTCAAAAGCCAACGCCGAAGTGAAGTCGCGTTAGAGTTCCGTCGTTTGAGGTCCTGGTTAAGCGCTGGTTTTGGATTTTTGCTGTTTGTGAGCCTATTCTTCATTGTACTCGCTGGAAATTTTAGCAATAAAGGTCCTCTAGTCTTTCCATTTCTCTTTTATTTCTGTGCGTTATTTTGTCTGCCTTTGTGTTAGAAAGCATGAATAGTAGCTTTAGTTTATTTAATTTGTTATTGTGGCTGTATTTCAAAAAATGCTTCCACATTCTGTTAGTATAGTTCTGTTAATGTTAGTTGTCCATGGTTTCATATAACTGATCTTTGATTTTATTAGTTAGTTAAGTATACTTGGATAAATAATTTGGGATTGGATACAGGTTGGCACTTTTTTCACGTGAATTTGTTATCCATAATTCAATAGCTTCACAAATAATCTCAAGCTTAGGAATGAAATACTATAAATAGACTAGAAAAACTTTAGATGTATTTTAAATATTAGCCCATGTGTTCATACCCGAACTTTGGGTTGATATGCTTAAATAATAAAAGGATCATGTGCGCATTCCGCGTCTTGATGCCTTTAAATTTAAAATAATTATGTTATAACCATGTGTACATTTCGTACCTTGGTTTAACATTTAAGTTCAAAAAAGTACCTTGTATGCGTACTGCATCTGAGTGAACACAATTAATACAATATAATAATTAATTAAGCAGTAATCAATAAGCCATAATCAATAAAATACAAAAATATCTAAAAATTGATTTAAGCCTAACATTAGTCAATAAAGCGACCGCGCTAGAACCACGGGACTCGAGGGGTGCCTTACACTTCCCCTCGGTCAACAGAATTCCTTACTCAGTCTTCTGTTTTGTAGACCATAAATTAGGAGTCAAATCTTTCTTTTGATAAGGGATTCAATAAAAGGTGACTTGGAACACCAAAACTCAATTTCAAGTGGCGACTCTAAATAATAAATAATCCCTTTTCAAACCGTCACTTTAATTGAAAAATCTCTTCTAACTCAACTTTGTAATAGCGTTGTGGGGAAAAAAGAGGTGTGACAACAGCACGAGTCGCAAAGCGACTCGGAGACTTGACCCGCAATAAGCACAAAACTATAGCATGCCTAAGGGCGCGGCATAGACGCTACAATCGCCAGCCGAGTGAGCCTCCGGGTAACCCACTTATAAGGTCACTTCGACCCAAGGCAGAGAAGACCACCGTCACCCGCCCGTGCAGACAAGAAAGAGCTTAAAGGTCAATAACAACTCGACTCGCAAAGCGACTCGGAGACTGGACCTAAACGGCTGGACAAAGTGCAGGGACCGCAACGCTTGCTCCCAGGAGCCCAGGGCCAGCCCGGTTGATCCCGGACCTGTAAAGATCCCGCTAGACATCGACACCGGCTTGATCAAAGACGATAACAGAAGGAGATGCGGAAGAAATAAGGCTTCAAAGTATATTCTTATTCAACAAAGCACAGAGGGAAAAGGGGGGGAGGAGACACACTCTCCATAAACAGACATGTTCTACACATATCAAAAACGATACAACCGAACAACATAATTTATGATCCGTTCTGAAGAGATACACTACAGCTCGCCAGAATCACTCCCCGCACCGTCAGCAAGAAACGACCGCGCGTCACGCTCATCTGCCCTTGCTCGGTCCAATTCATCAGAAAGAATAAAGCCCCTCGCGCCAATCTCCTCGAGTGCTTCCCTCCGGGATCTACAACGGGCGTATTCCTCGATCTTTTTCTCCTGATCGAGGGCTCGCTTTAGCTCAGCCTGAGCGTCCGCAGCATCCTTCATACAGACCGCCATCTCTCGATCAACGTTGGCTCGGCTTTGTATCGCCCTAGCCCGGGCATCAATTACCTCGACCCTGGTCTTTGAAAGTTCGGATTCTAGTTTCTCGATCACATCCGCTTGGGTTTTGGCATTATCTCGAGCCAAGCGCAGTTGGACTTCTAAGGCAGGAACCTTGGCCAAGGCACTCGCCTCCTCTAAAACTTAAGTTTGCACCTGAACCCTGAGCTCACCGCAAGCCTTTCTAACACGATCGATATCACCCTTAAGGTACTCCATAGCCTCCGACTTTTTCTGCAGCCGATATAACAAAGCAGGGCGTTAACCTAATAATGCCGAAGAAAGCGAAGCTTGAGCTGCATGAAGTTACCTGCTCCATCAGATAACTCTCGTAATTCGAGTGCCTGTACGCTTCGCATCGCCGATGCAGCAACTCGCCCTCTTTCTCCTCGCTAAGAAGCCTAAGAGATTCTCCCTCATCCAGAACTTTCTGAAACTTGGCCCCTTGACGGACCAGCTCTGATATCAGCTTGTCACAGGCCTGCACAAGGAAAACTAAATGACAAACGAAGGACGTGGAATACAGGGAAGACCGCTCCTAAATTCACCACAAAGTAAAGCCGGTGGGCTTCCTCAAAGTCGGAGCATACTCCTGTTGATCCCGTCCCTTCGCCCCCGGGAGAACTGGCCTCGCACAAAACATATCCGCACGAAGACATCAATGACTTGGAATCAGGTACCCCGGGAGCAGCGGACTCAGACAATGCCGTCCGCCTGAAGCCACTGTCCTGGTCAGCAACCACTAGAAGCTCCATCACCTTGAAGGGCGGGAAGAGAGGTTAACAACTCCTTCCCCCCTTCGGAAGAACATTGCCTCATCCCAAAGAACTGCCCGATGCCTGCAAGCGACAGATCCAGTGTAAGTAGAAAAGGGGAAAATGTTGCCTCAAATACATGAAGGCCGAGGCAAAGGCAGCACGCGCACATACCTTGGTATTTTGCTCCCCACCTGACGAGGAGCACAACTCGCCACCGACCTCGTCGTAGGACGAATGGGTCACCAGCCTCCGGACCCAACCGGGCAGATCAGAGACTTCGCCTAGCGTCCATGAAATTGCTACAACAAGGTAAAAACACCGTTATTTAACTAACTTCCGCTATAAGTACAACCTAAAAGAGCACCACAATGGTCCACTCACGTGCATAATTCCACCCTTCGGGGAACGGTAAAAGCTCCGGGGGGATGATGTCGACCGTTCGGGCCTGGATGAACCAACCGGCCCATTCTCGACCCCCTTCTCTTCGTCATCAATAATAAAAGGCGGGGATGAACGACACTTCAGGGTTAATAGGCCGTGGTGATGAATGGGCCGATACAGCCGGATGAGGTGATCAAGCGTAATTCGAGACCGGCCTTCTCCGTGAAGAATATCATCATCAGCACCACCCGCCAAAACGACGGATGTATCTGCGCCAAAGTAACCTGATACTTCAAACAAAAATCAAGCACGACCCTATCGAGGGGGCCAAACGCGAAAGGATACAAGTATACATCCAAAAATCCGTCAGCTGAATCCGTAACGTTCTCTCCTGAAGGAAGCACCTGCAGCGTTACCCCCTCGCTCCATCCACAGTATTTTCTCACCATCTCCAAATGCTCCCCCTTTATTAAAGAAACCGTCGTTAGAAGGAAATCCCTCAGCTCCCGGGCGCCGGGAACAGCACCCTCTGCCCTCTGCCATGTCGCCCCCAAAGTGGTTGCCGTGACTATGGTAATACTAAACATAGCAAAGCAAGGGCACGCACCAACACTTTTTTGCTCCTAACGAAATGAAGCACCCATGCCAAAGCAGAAAGGAGGTTGTCTAAAAGTAGCGAAATCTTGCCAAGGAGCTGAAGCCGCCCCACATATATGCAAGAAGCAGAGACGATTCACCTGCCCGAGGCAAACCCCGGGAAGCCAACAGCCTCGACGCGAATCGACAGGTCGGTACCCGATCCAGAAAGCATCCTCCAGCGAAAAGTTGAAACTCGTAGGGCCGTTTGAATTATCTCCATGCTCAAGGAAGCATCCTACGCCAAGAACCCCGTCTCAAAGAAGTCGGGCCTCGGTGAGCTTTAAACGCTGATACTTGACACCAAGCAAGCACCTGGTCTCGTGATCCCCTCTTCCTAAAAAGAGGAATAAACACAAGAAGCTCCAACCGCGAAAGCTCCACTAAGGCCCGAGAAATCGCCCAAATACGAGCAAACTCCTCAGCAAACGTCAATCCTATGCATTCTAAAAGAGTTATCTACATCAACATCAATAGGGACCCCCGGGTACTCGAAGATGGCCTTCATTCGGGACGACGTTCCCGAAGGCCCCGAAATTCGTCGCATGATCCCCGAACAACTCGGAGGACCTCGATAGCCCGGGCCTACCAGATTAATCCAAGATTGGCCCGAAGTATGACGATGGGTCGGAGGAGGACCATGCCGATCAACAGAAGATTAGAATGAACGCTCGCGCTCAAGCTAGATATCAGCGGACAACAAATAAGAGAAGGCATTCAAAGAGCCTCGAAGGGCATGAGAGCATATAGAAACAAAACAAAGTAGGGAAAGCAGAAGTCAGCAAAGTAAATTCTCATTCAAAATTGGCGTACAACAACCCTAGAGGGGTCGATACATACAATTACAAAAGCTTATAAAGGGTTCCCCACACAGATGAAAAAGGGGAATATATGAAGAAAGGGCCTAAAACTTATTATACCCTCGAAGGCATGCCTCCAGTGATAGAATCTTCAAGCATTGTGTACTTGAATGCACGCCTCCAACAACCTCACCCCAGTCCCTCAAAGTAGCACTTCAGAGAAGAAGACGAAAAAGAAGGTGGAAGGAGCAGGGAGGGATGAAAAAACGCAATAGCTCTCCGAAGCTCGAGGACCCTCTTTGACAAAGGGAGCCTCGGAGAGACAGCGGACCGAACAACCCTCGGTCCCGCTTGCACGGCTACTTCAAATACACTTCTTCGAGCATCGAGCCGTGCAAGCTCCCGGCTCGGGGCAGAGTTCCACGTCAAGCCGGGGTACGAAGGTGAGCAGCGGTGTATAATCCGAGCCCCCTTTTGAGCAGCAGTGCATAATCGAAACAACTGTCTACTTAAGGGGAAGACCGATTCCCCATCCATCGCCACCTCGGGCCAACGACAACTGCAAACACCAACAGGCCAACGGCCATAGCGGGATAACGCGATGGTGCTCAACACAGAAACGTCCCAGCAAAGGGCCATAACACAACTGAAGGAAACCCCTCCTGACGGTCTTGAGGCTATAAGCCCAAACATGATGTTCAAAGATAGAAGAAGGCAGCAAGAAGGAATAGGCAAAGCATGCCGATGAAGACACTGGAATAGGAAAAACAACACCAAGGTACCCCATTTATAGGGGGCAGCAACACGGTCACCGAGGCTCTATATAACTGACCGACGAATGCAATTATTGCATCCTTGAAAAACCAAATCGATGGCAGCACTTTTTTCCTTGAAGAATGGAAGTGGTAGAGTATTGAGCAGGAGTCTATGAGATAAGTCATCTATCACAGAAGATTGGTCCACGACACGGATCGCCAAATGCACTATCGCCATGGGGAGTTCGAGGAGTCAATGGTCATAACCGTTTCCCATCGCTTCGTTCTAAGAAATACGGAGACTATCTGTACCCGGTGAGATCATGGGGCTCGATTTCCCGCCATCAAGCCATCTCGGGAAGGAACCTCGAGACCTAGAGGATATGACGCCACCTCGGTTAGACATCTCGAGACCCCGAGGGTATAAAGTCACAGCTCAATCCTTTCCGTCGGGGTCTATCAAGACCTGATTCGAAGTTGAGATCGGGATAAAGAAAGGAGTTCCCCGAGGCACGCGGTTGAATTTGACAGGATCGGCCTATCGCTAGCCTCTGCTGGGATATCAAGTCAAGCCGTCACATCTCCATATTTCGTATATTAGATATATATATGTATTCGTTACTAAGTCTCCTCTCCTATATAAAGGGGACTCACCCTTCCTTGTAAACGACTGTGGTAGCTCCCACAATTCTACAAAGTGCAATAATCTCTCTCTCTCTCTCTCTCTCTCTCTCTCTCTCTCTCTCTCTCTCTCTCTCTCTCTTTTCTTACAAAAGCACATTGGTTATCACTGATACTGAGGATACCTCGATATCCTTTGCCTTTAAACGTGTTCTTCATTTTTTATATGTTCTTCATCGTACGAACTCAATTTCGGTTATAAATAGCTCCATTTAATTATAGTTCTAGCTGTTAGATTATGCCCGAATATCCCCGACAACCCGAGGTCGAACCCGAGGTCGAACCCGAGGTCGACCTCAAAGTATCAAATCGACCAAATCTATGCCCGGGTAACAGGCCCTTTGGTTCGCTCGTTACCTCGTTTATCTTTTGCCCATCGTTAAAACTCACAGTATTAGTGTAACGACCCGATCGGTCGTTTTGAGCTTTTGCGGTTTGATCTCTAGTTCTCGAGCATTACTTGCCCCGTGTAATGTGTTATGACTGATTTGAAAGAACAATCTCAGTTGAAAGCTTTGAATTTGAAAGGTTTGACCAAGAGTTGACTTATTTGTATATGAGCTCGGATCAGAGTTTTTATGATATGGTTAGCTTCGTTAGGTGATTTGTGACTTAGGAGCGTGATCGGAATTGGTTTTGGAGGTCTGGTGTAGAATTAGGCTTGAATTGGCGAAGTTAGTATTTTGGCGAATTCCGGTTGATAGGTGAAATTTTGATCCGAGGGTCGGAATGGAATTCCGAGAGTTGCTGTAGCTACGTTATGTGATTTGGGATGTGTGTGTAAAACTTCAGGTCATTCGGAGGTGATTTGGTTGGGTTTTTGATCAAATGTGTGTTTCAGAAGTATTAGAAGAACTTAGGCTTGAAATCGATGTAATTTGATGGTTTTGGTGTTGTTTGAGGTTTTTTGACGATTGGAACAAGTGTGAATGATGTTTTAAGATGCGTTGGTACTTTTGATTGAGGTCCCGAGGGCCTCGGGGTGATTTCGGATGGTCAATCGGACCAATTTTGGCATTTGAAAGTTGTAGATTTCCAGCCATTTTGTTTCAGAGATTTTGGTCACTGCGATCGCGGGGGTGATGTCGCGATCGCATAGAAACAGTTGGCGAGGTAGGCGTTTTGTTCAATGCGTTCCCGTTCAAGGTTTCGCGATCGCAGAGGGTTATCAGGTAAAGCTTCGCGATCGCATTGGTACCTATGCGTTCGCATAGGAGGAATTGAAGGTCAGGCCATTTTTGTTCTACGCGATCGCGGCTAGGGGCCCGCGTTCGCATAGCTTAGAGGAAATATACATCGCGATCGCGAGGGGTTATACGCGATCACATAGAGTTAAATTTGGAGAGGGAAATTTTGTGCATTGCGTTCGCAAGGCTAGGGCTGCGATCGCATGGAGGAAAAAGGGGCCTGGACAGAAGGGTTTTAACAACATTTCCTCCACGAGTCCAAGTTAATTTTCACCATTGTTGAGCATCCTTGAGAGATTTTGGACAGGAATTGAAGAGGGTTTCGACTGGGATTGATTGGAGGTGTGTTCTATGAACTAAAAACATGATCTAAGTGTAGAATTAACCTACAAATTCATGAAAACCGAGCTAAAAGGGGAGGAACTAGGGCTTGAAAATTGGAGATTTTAAATTAGGATTTGATGGGTCATTTGAGCTCGGATTTGGGAGTTCTTGGTATGTATAGACTCGTGGCGAGGAAAGGAGCTTGTTGATGTGAAAATTTCTGAGTTTTGAGAAGTGGGCTCGGGGCTCGGGTTTTGCTTTTTTCGAGATTTTTAATATTTTTCGATTGTTTTTGATTGGGTATTATTCCATTGGTATATTGTGACGTATTCGTTGTGGTTTTGGTCAGATTCGACGTGCGAGGAGGCCGATTTGAGAGGCAAGGGCATAACGAGCTAGAGCTTTAGCCGGTTTGAGGTGAGTAATGATTGTAAATTATATCCTGAGGGTTTGAAACCCTGGATTGCACATCGTAGTGCCATATTGAGGTTACTGGGTAGAGAGCGTGGGGTAGAGCACCATGGGGATTGTGACTTGGTCCGTCCCGCTTGATGATTTTACTATGTAATTGACTGAAACTTATTTGTTATCATCATGACTTGGGCTGATTGCCATATTTGGGCATCGTGCCAGCTATTGAATCCCTTCGGGGATGGTTGTTGATATTTCCTCACTGTTTGATTTGATACTTGAATTCAGTCATGTATTTTTACACTGTTTTCAAAACTCAGCCAAGTTTACTTGCTTTAATACTTGAAATGATATTTCCAATAATATTTTGGGCTGAGCATCATGTTTATTGTTGCCCGAGTGGCCTATGTGATTTTTGTTGACTGAGTTAGGCCGAGGGCCTTTGTTGTGAGGATACTTTTGGATCGGGCTGCATGCCGCCGCAGTGTTATACTGATACTGATATGAGGCCGAGGGCCTAGAATTGATGCCACGAGTTGGCTTGATATTGCGCTTGGGCCGTAAGGGGCCCCTCCCGGAGTCTGCACACTCCTAGTGAGCGCCGCTGACGATAAAACGGATCGGGCTGCATGCCGCAGCGGTATGTGGATCGGGCTGCAGGCCGCAGCGGTACTAGTACTGTTCTGTGTGTTTTCTTTATTTTATTTGCCTGACTTTACTTGTTGTTTGTGCTACTTCATATGATATCTACCGGATTGCCTGACATTATCTGTTAATTGAGTGTTGTGCCCAATGGGCGGACTTCTGTGCTTATCTGCACTATTTGATTTGCATTCTTTTGCATACTGTTGAAAAAGTCATTTTCAAAAGAGGTGTTAAACTGAGCTAAGATATTTCTAAAGATTTCACAGCTTCACTGCTTTTCTCAAAGGGTTTTACACTACTTCTATATAGCATGATGATATGTCATACGTGATTTCTTACCGCTCAGTTGTTATTTACCTTTATTACTCACTGAGTTGGAGTACTCACTTTACTCCCTGCACCCCGTGTGCAGATGCAGGTATTTATTCACCTGGTAGTGGGTTTGGCTGATCAGAGTCAGAGATATAGGAGTTTAACGAGGTGACTGCCAGTGCTCGCAGCATCGTTCTTCTCCCTTTGTTCATTATTCTTGATTAGTGTATTTTTAGACCTTGGGGTTGTACTTACATTCTAATAGATGCTCATGACTTGTGACACCCCGATTAGGGCTGAGTTGGGTTGTATTTCTGCTAATTAATGTTATTAAGTCCTATTTTAGCTATTTATTCATGTTTAAATTATTTTTGAAAAGACGAGTTGGGTTAGTTGGCTGGCCTCGTCTTCACGAGAGGCGCCATCACGACCAGTGCGGGGTTTGGGTCGTGATAAGTTGGTATCAAAGCCTAGGTTACTAGGTCTCACGAGTCATGATCGGGTTTAGTAGAGTCTAGCTGGTCGGTACAGAGACGTCTGTATTTATCCTCGAGAGGCTGCAGAACCTTTAGGAAAACTTCATAATCTTGGAATTCTTATCGTGCGTCCTTGATTAAGCTTGAAATGTAACTCTTGAAATTCCTTCCACGCATTCGTATGCGCGCATGAGCGCTCAGTATCAGATGTGCCTTGATGGCTTGTGATTCCCCGATCGAGGGGCGAGGTGTGATCTCTGTGAGCCGATGTTGGGCCAGTCTGAAGACTTGAGGCCGGATCCTTGCCTATGGCTTACACACCGAGGTGCTGATTGTCTGAACAAGTGTTTTTGAACTTATACGTTCGGTATTGTCCCTATTAGTGGAAGTGACGGCTAGATAGCCACGTGGTGAGTATGTTAGTACTGCGAGATGTATTTATGTTACTTGGAAGTGACGATGAAGGTCTGCTGGATGATAGAAGAACTATTAAGTGTTTGATTTCCATCGTGATTTGAGGTATAGCCCCGAGTTATGGGCGTGTGAAGGATCTTTCCATGTTTTCCAGTTGTGAATGAAGTAAAATCCATGTTGCGGTATGAGTTCAGACTCAGGAAGGCTAAGTGACATCGGACAGTTTATGACGGTGGAAGGTATGCAGAAACGTTATATTGAGGCAAAGCAGGTGGGTCATCTCCTGCGGAGTGTTCTGAAGTGGTGTGATCCTTATGTGTATGTTAGAAGATCTTATGTGTAATTGAAAAATATGTGTTGGAATTTGAAATTTTGGGTCGCTTAAGAGTGTGGGCTTAACTGTTGCGAGATTTGCAAAAGATTTAAAGTACTAGATGATCTGTGTTTACACAAGCTTACAAAGGATTTGAGTTTAATCTCACTATGGTATTGTGGCATCAATAAAGTATAAGTGTTATGAGTTGTTGAAGATATTCTGATCTATGGCCTCGAGCCAAGTGGGGGAGATTGCTATTGATTAGTTGATTTCTAGGTTATGTGTTGCAGTGTCAGAAGTGCCAATGGGGCGCTGGTTGTTCGGTTCTCTTGATCGGGCTGAGTGCAGTATGAATAGAGTGAATGACTCTCGAAAATGGTTCTAATGTGTTCAAGATGCTTCATGTAGCAATTGGGTATCTCAAAATAGTATGTGTGGTTAGAAGCCGAGTTTTCAATGGAAGAGTTCAAGACTTATGGTATTTCTATGTTAATTATGGGATTCTATGTATTAGTATCAGGAAGATAAAGGTAACGGATTTAGATTCGCAAGAAGATCTTTAGAGTAAGGTGTTTTGGAATGTGGTGCTTTTGGGAATATTTAGAGAGTATTCAGCGGCTTATGGGCCTTGGACAGTGTGGATTTATGCTTGGGCCTCGTGTGGTAAACTTGGGTCGAGGAATTGTGTTGCTACGACAAGAGGGAGCATCAAGCTGAAAATGAATCAGAGGGAAATTTAGATAGATGGAGCAGCTTGATAGTAGAACGAATCGGTATGGTAAGGATATAATTAGTTCTTTGTATTTGTTCGAGGTAATGGGTTCTTACAGGTATTTTGCAGCAATGCTCTTGGGTTTTGATGGCTTGATTAGCTTGGTCTAGTCAGAAGGATTCAGTCCTAGCAGTTTAATTTGTGCAAACGGAATTGGGGGGGGGGGGGGAGTTCTTGTTGATTTCTACCGTGGTTGGAGAAGTGCATTTTCTACGAAGGCGAGAGGCATAGGATGTGTAATGATTTTCTTCTAGATGGGATCAATAGAAGTTCTTGATTAGTTGAGTGCGTAGATGTCTGTGGCTCGGAAGGGAGATAAAAGTTTCATGTTTTCCTTGGATGGTATGGTATGTGCGGTATGTTGTGGAGGACCGAGACTGGCATGTGCTAGGTTACAGTTCAGTTCTGAAAGGAAGTTCATAAACTCTTAGGCAACGGGAAGCCTTAGATAATCAGGGAAATGGTACTGCTAATTTGAAGTGATTTGACGAGAGCATATGTCTCAGAAAAAGGGGTAATGTGATTAAACTGATGATACTTCGGTAGTATTGCGACACTTTCTTGTTGGATCGACTGGTGGTATTCGGGTTTGCTTGGTGGCACAGGGAAATTTTAGCGTATCTATCGTGGAATGATTGGGTATTAAAGGTGTGTATGTGTTCGGACGGCAAAATTGGGATCGCATATGATGATTCATGTGCCGTGTGGATGTGGAGGCGGAAGTTCTCATTCGCAGGCTACAATGTGGTCATAGATCGTGTGTATCGGCACTATTTAGCAACTATCGGGATTTGGAGGCCCGAGTGGATCTTTCTTTGCTTGGTATGTTAGATTTTGGATATGATGTTGGGGTGTAGACTGGTTGTCTCAGTGTTGGGTTATTCTGGACTATTGCGCTATGGGCTATGCCGAAAATGCCATGGGATGAGTGGCGAGGTGCGTTGGGTTATGTTATAGCAGAGTGGTTTATATTTCAAGGACCCAGCGGACGGCTGGGAAGGATTGCTTTTCTTAATTGGGCCTTCGTGATGGATGTCAGTGCAGAGGTTTCTACCATTGATTCAGTTCCGGTGTTGAGGGACTTTTCGGATGCGTTTCTTGTGGCCGGGCATGTCGCCGGGCGAGGTTGTAGATTTCGGTATTGATTTGGTGCCGGGCACCGTATCGTATGGCTCAGGTAGGAGTTGTAGTAGTGGAAGTAGCAGCTTCAAGCCTCCTTGTTAATGAGTTCGTTGGCAGGCCAATGTGGATGCGTGTTCTAGCTTGAGTCGGCTTGGTTGGCCCCGAATTGTATTTTTGAGGGATAGGTTGATTCGATCGTTATTGAGCTTGTTAGTGATCTGGGGAGATCTATGAGTTTCTTTTCTGTGTTGTGAGACGTTAAGATTTGTTGGTTAGGGGCACATGTGGTGCGGTTCTATTGGGGATTCATAGTGGAAGTCGAGCGGGAAGAGTAATCGGGTGTTGCTCGATGAATGGAGTATCGGTTATAACCCATCGGGTTGTGTGGTATATGTTATTTGTCTCACTGTGAGTATGATGATGTGCTTTGGTTCCAGACGTCAATGGTGCGTGGTTGTCTCTTTCGAGCATAGTGACTTGAGGTGTTTCAGGTGGAGCAGTGTTTGGATAGGATCGTGCATTGCAGCGAAGCTATGTGGAGATATGATCTTGCGGGATAGATTCGTGTGTTCTATTATATGATGTGAGACGGATTCCCAGCCTTGTGCTGTGATGGTACTGGTAAACTTGAAGTACAGCTCTTTCAACTGTGTCATTTTCATGATTTGAGTATGTTCGAACCCTTGCTTATTGGTGCGCGTAGTTATGCAGGTTGTGGCTTAGGCTGCATTGATATGTCATGTCACCAGGGTGGTGTGTTTGGTCAGAAGAGATCGTTGGGGTCATTAATGAATACAAACGGATTCGATTTCAACATGTTTGATGGGTAAGTATCGAGGTTCGGTTCGAAATTTGCTATGGTAATTGCTAGAGGAGAAATGGTTATGGTTTATTGCATGTTTCATTTCTCGTTGGAAGTATATGAAAGTGTTGGAATGAGACTTTAGCTAATAAGAGGTTTTCTATCGGTATTCGGTTGTTGCGTACAACTGCTGTGAATGGAAGTTATCGCTACTTGTATTTGAGTTATGTGGTATGTCATATAATTGCACCTGAGGTTGCAGGTATAGGTTAATACAGCTTGTTCGGACTTATTCAAAGTATAGATGCGAGGTTCTGATCTTATAGATGATTTCAGAAGTGGAAATGTGGTCCTAAGGTTTATGTGCTAGGTTGGATTGTGAAAGTTCAGTTACATTGTGTTATCGGACCTATATGAGATAGGGTGACGTAGGATCACCCCCGGGTATATGCATGGTAAGGTTATTTAGCGAGTGTTTGGCTTTCAGAACAACTCTGGGTACGTTCGAGGACGAACGTGTGTTTAAGTGGGGGAGGATGTAACGACCCGACCGGTCATTTTGAGCTTTTGCGCTTTGATTGCCAGTTCTCGAGCATGACTTGCCCCGTGTAATGTGTTATGACTGATGTAGATCGTTGGTTTTGGGTTTGCATGGAAATCGGTATGAATTTAAAAGAATAGTCTCAGTTGAAAGCTTTGAATTTGAAAGGTTTGACCAAGAGTTGACTTATTTGTATATGAGCTCGGATCGGAGTTTTTATGATTTGGTTAGCTTCGTTAGGTGAATTTTTACTTAGGAGCGTGATCGGAATTGGTTTTGGAGGTCCGGTGTAGAATTAGGCGTGAATTGGCAAAGTTAGTATTTTGGCGAATTCCGGTTGATAGGTGAAATTTTGATCCGAGGGTCGGAATGGAATTCCGAGAGTTGCCGTAGCTTCGTTATGTGATTTGGGATGTGTGTGTATAATTTCAGGTCATTCGGAGGTGATTTGGTTGGGTTTTTGATCAAATGCGTGTTTCTGAAGTTTTAGAAGAACTTAGGCTTGAAATCGATGTAATTTGATGGTTTTGGTGTTGTTTGAGGTGTTTTGACGATCGGAACAAGTGTGAATGATGTTTTAAGATGCGTTGGTGCTTTTGGTTGAGGTCCTGGGGGCCTCGGGGTGATTTCGGATGGTCAATCGGACCAATTTTGGCATTTGAAAGTTGCAGATTTCTAGCCATATTGTTGCAGAGATTTTGGTCACTGCGATCGCGGGGGTGATGTCGCGATCGCATAGAAGCAGTTGGTGAGGTAGGAGTTTTTTTGAATGTGTTCGCGTTCAAGGTTTCATGATCGCAGAGGGTTTTCAGGTAAAGCTTCGCGATCGCATTGGTACCTATGTGTTCGTATAGGAGGAATTGAAGGTCAGGCCATTTTTGTTCTACGGGATCGCGGCTAGGGGCCCGCGTTCGCATAGCTTAGAGGAAATATACATCGCGATCGCGAGGGGTTATACGCGATCGCATAGAGTTAAATTTGGAGAGGGAAATTTTGTGCATTGTGATCGCAAGCCTGGGGCTGCGATCGCATAGAGGAAAAAGGGGCCTGGACAGAAGGGTTTTAATAACATTTCCTTCACGATTCCAAGTTAATTTTCACCATTGTTGAGCATCCTTGAGAGCTTTTGGACGGGAATTGAAGAGGGTTTCGACTGGGATTGATTGGAGGTGAGTTCTATGAACTAAAAACATGATGTAAGTGTAGAATTAACCTAGAAATTCATGAAAACCTAGCTAAAAAGGGAGGAACTAGGGCTTGAAAATTGGAGATTTTAAATTGGGATTTGATGGGTCATTTGAGCTCGGATTTAGGAGTTCTTGGTATGTATAGACTCGTGGCGAGGTAAGGAAACCGTTGATGTGAAAATTTTTGAGTTTTGAGAAGTGGGCCCGGGGCTCGGGTTTTGCTAATTTCGAGATTTTTAATATTTTTCGATTGTTTTCGATTGGGTATTGTTCCATTGGTATATTGTGGCGTATTCGTTGTGGTTTTGGTCAGATTCGACGTGCGAGGAGGCCGATTTGAGAGGCAAGGGCATAACGAGCTAGAGCTTTAGCTGGTTTGAGGTGAGTAATGATTGTAAATTATATCCTGAGGGTTTGAAACCCCGGATTGCGCATCGTAGTGCCATATTGAGGTGACTTGCACGCCGGGTAGCGAGCGTGGGGTAGAGCACCGTGGGGATTGTGACTTGGTCCGTCCCTGTTGATGATTTTACTGTGTAATTGACTGAAACTTATTTGTTATCATCATGACTTGGGCTGATTGCCATATTTGGGCTTCGTGCCAGCTATTTGAATCCCTTCGGGGATGGTTGTTGATATTTCCTCACTGTTTGATTTTATACTTGAACTCAGTCATGTATTTTTACTCTGTTTTCAAAACTCAGCCAAGTTTACTTGCTTTAACACTTGAAATGATATTTCCAATAATATTTTGGGCTGAGCATTATGTTTATTGTTGCCCGAGTGGCATATGTGATTTTTGTTGACTGAGTTACGCCGAGGGCCTGTGTTGTGAGGATACTTTTGGATCGGGCTGCACGCCGCATCAGTGTTATACTGATACTGATATGAGGTCGAGGGCCTAGACTTGATGCCACGAGATGGCTTGATATTTCGCTTGGGCCGTAAGGGGCCCATCCCGGAGTCTGCACACCCCCAGTGAGCGCCGTCGACGATAAACGGATCGGGCTGCACGCCGCAGCAGTATGTGGATCGGGCTACACGCCGCAGTGGTACTAGTACTGTTCTGTGTGTTTGCTTTATTTCATTTGCCTGCCTTTACCTGTTGTTTGTGCTACTTCATGTGATATCTACCGGATTGCCTGACATTATCTGTTAATTGAGTGTGGTGCCCAAGGGGCGGACTTCTGTGCTTATCTGCCCTATTTGATTTGCATTCGTTTGCATACTGTTGAAAAAGTCATTTTCAAAAGAGGTTTTAAACTGAGCTAAGATATTTCTAAAGATTTCACAGCTTCACTGCTTTTCTCAAAGGGTTTTACACTACTTCTATATAGCATGATGATATGTCATACGTGATTTCTTACCGCTCAGTTGTTATTTACCTTTATTACTCACTGAGTTGGAGTACTCACTTTACTCCCTGCACCCCGTGTGCAGATGAAGGTATTTATTCACCTGGTAGTGGGTTTGGCTGATCAGAGTCAGAGATATAGGAGTTTAACGAGGTGACTGCCAGTGCTCGCAGCATCGTTCTTCTCCCTTTGTTCATTATTCTTGATTAGTGTATTTTTAGACCTTGGGGTTGTACTTACATTCTAATAGATGCTCATGACTTGTGACACCCCGATTAGGGCTGAGTTGGGTTGTATTTCCGCTAATTAATGTTATTAAGTCCTATTTTAGCTGTTTATTCATGTTTAAATTATTTTTGAAAAGACGAGTTGGGTTAGTTGGCTGGCCTCGTCTTCACGAGAGGCGCCATCACGACCAGTGCGGGGTTTGGGTCGTGACAACTAGCATCATCTATTTTAACAAACTAGCTCGGGAGTAGATCACATATTTTTAGAGTCCAATTTAATAAATTTAATTGTTGTTATCATTTTCACGGTAAACAGATTTAAGACTAGACCACAGTTCTTGCACTTTACTTTCTGAATTACTTCATTTTCTTCTACCACCTCAAAGTGTTCCCAAACATATGAGCGCACACTAGAAGTACGAGGCATGATTTAGCTTGAATTGAGAATATGAGAATTGATATTGAGAATTGAGAGATGAGTGAAGAAATNGTGAAGAAATGAGGAAGAGGGGGGGGGTATTTATAGATTTTCAAAGGGGGGTTAACTTTTTTTTAACCCAAAATTGGGCTATTCGCGCAATTCAGCCGTTGGGCAATGGCCATATTCTGAAATGGACCGGTTGAAGAATACTGTTCATTGACCGGGTTTGATCGGTCCGGTTAACCGGTTGTTCGAAAGTGAACGGTACAAACCGGCGTACACCCTTAACCCAGCCCAACCCAGCCCCCTTCTACCGGTCCGGGCCGGTTCAAGTTTTAACCGGTCTGGGCCGGTCCGGAATCGGGCTGACCCGGCCCGTTTAACACCTTTATTGCACTTGCACTGCTACATCCACAACCTAGTGCAGATGCTGATAATAAAATAGTGGAATCATGGAAACACGCCAACAAGGTATGCCGTCATACCATATTGCAAACTATTTCTAATGAACTGTTTGACGTGTATTGCAGTTATAAAGAAGCAAAAACTATATGGGAAACCTTAATTAAAAAATTCACTGTTGAAGATGCTACAAAACAAAAATTTGTAGTAGGAAAATTTTATCAGTGGCAGATGAGAGATGATAAAGAGATGAACGTACAAATCAACGAATTTTAAAAATTGTTATAAGACTTGAAGGCCGAGGGGATGTCTTTACCAGAGAAGTTTGCTGCTGGAGTGCTAATTGAGAAGCTGCCTGACTCATGGAGTGACTACAAAAATAACTTAAAGCATAAACAGAAAAATTTCACCATAAGGAAATTGTGACTGACATCCTAATTTAAGATTCCAACAGAAAAGAATCTGCCAAAGCTAGGATGACAGCTCTTAAAGCAAACTTAGTGCAAAGAAGCAACAACATCCGCAAAAGGTACGAGAATAAGTCTCAAGGTTGCAAGCCTAAAAATCCTAACCTTAAAAGAAAAAAGGCTCTTGTTTTATTTGTGGAAAACCGGGCCATCATGCCTCACAGTGCAGGTACAGAGCAGGAAATGACAAAGGAAAACTAATACTCCTAAGGCTAACTTAGCCGAAGGAGGTAATATTATTGCAGCTGTCATTTCTCAAGTAAACATTGTAGCACATGGAAAAGAATGGGTGATAGACTCTGGGGCTACTCGGCACATTTGTGCAAATCGAGAAGCATTTTCCTCTTATACTCCTGTAGAGGATGGTAGAGAAGAGGTCTACCTTGGAGACTCAAGTACTACCAAAGTCTTGAGTAAGGGTAAAGTTCTCCTGAACTCACTTCAGGAAAAATTTTAGCCCTTGTTGATGTACTGCATGTTCCTACTATGAGGAAAAACTTGATCTCTGTATCCTTGTTGGGAAGAGGCGCAGTGAAAGTGTCATTTGAATCTAATAAGATCATAATGACCAAATATAAAGTGTTTGTGGGAAAAGGGCTATTGTAACCAAGGACTCTTTGTACTTAATATTTTTTATGTTATCAATGGAAATGTATCTACTTCTGCTTATATGGTTGAGTCTATTTCTCTATGGCATGCTAGACTAGGACATGTTAATGTCACATATATAAAGAAAATGAAGTCACTAGGATTAATATCTGGTTTAGACTCAAATAATATTAACAAGTGTGAAACATGTGCTGAAGCTAAAAGTACTAGAAATACCTTGTTTTCCGTAAATAGAGAAACTGAATTGTTATCATTAATTCACACTGATTTAGGCGACTTGAAGCAGACTATGACTAGAGGTGGTAAAAGGTATTATGTGACTTTTATTGATGATTTTGCTAGATATACTAAGTTGTATTTGCTTAGAAATAAAGATGATGCATTTAATGCTTTTATTTCTTATAAAATTGAGGTTGAAAATCAACTTAGTAGAAAAATCAAGAGAATTAGATCAGATAGAGATAGAGAATATTTATCTTTAAATGAATTTTGTGAAACTAATGGAATTATTCATGAAGTAACTCCGCCTTATTCACCTAAGTCAAATGGAGTAGCTGAAAGAAAAGATAGAACATTGAAAGAGATGATGAACTCTATGTTAGTTAGTTCTAATGCTCCGGATAATTTGTGTGGTGAAGCTATTTTATCTGCATGTCAGTTACAAAATAGAATACCACATAGAAGAACATGCAAAAATCCTTATGAATTGTGGAAGGGTTATAAACCTAATTTAAAATATTTAAATGTGTGGGGGTGCCTTGCTAAAGTTCTTTTGCCCGAACCTAAAAAGAGAAAAATAGGTTCTAAAACTGCTGATTGTATGCTTATTGGATACACTGAACATAGTGATGCATATAGATTCCTTATTTTGAAAAGTGATGTGCTTGATTGCAATACTATAATTGAAACAAAGAGTGCTGAGTTCTTTGAATATATTTATTTACTATCTAATAAAATTTCTCATACACCTGTTGAAACAAATAGAGAAATTACCTCTAATGAGGAACTGAGAAGGAGTAAAAGGCCTAGGAAAGAATATTTTTCTTATGGAAATGATTTTCAGATTTTTCTTGTCGGTAATGAACCATCAAATTATTTTGAAACTATATCTTCTTCAAATGCTAAATATTGGAAAGAGGCAATAAAAATTGAAATTGATTCTATTAATAAAAATAATACATGGATTTTAACTGATTTACCTCCTGGTGCAAAACCTATTGGTTGTGAATGGATTTTCAAAAGAAAATTTAATCCTGATGGATCCTTAGATAAATATAAAGCTCGGTTAGTAGAAAAAGGATTTTCTCAAAAACAAAATATAGATTATTTTGATACATTTGCACTAGTGACAAGAATTTCTTCTATTCGAGTTTTAATCGCCTTAGCTTCAATCCGTAAGCTTTTTATCCACCAAATGGATGTGAAAACTGCTTTTCTAAATGGTGATTTAGAAGGAGAGATTTATATGGTTCAACCTGAAGGCTGTGTCATTCCTGGACAAGAAAATAAAGTTTGTAAATTAATTAGATCTCTTTATGGTCTTAAACAAGCTCCTAAGCAGTGGTATGAGAAATTTGAGAAAGTCTTAGTGAGAGACGATTTTTCTTTAGTTGAGGCAGATAAATATGTTTATACTAAAGTGGTAGCAATTATTATGTGATAATATGTATGTATGTTGATGACATGCTTATATTTGGTACAAGTTTAAATATTGTGCAAAGTACTAAATTATTTCTGTCTGCTAATTTTGATATGAAAGATCTGGGTGAAGTAAATATGATATTGAGAGTTAAAGTTATAAGGAGTGAAGATGGCATAATATTGTCACAAGAACATTATGTTGAGAGACGTCTTAAGAAGTTTGAATATTTTAATGTCACATCTGTGAGCACTCCTTTTGATGCTAACTCTAAGTTGAAAAAGAATAATGGTCACCCAGTTGCTCAGTCTAAATATGCTCAAATTATTGGGAGTCTAATGCATTTAATGAATTTTACAAGGCCTGATATAGCCTATGCAGTGTGTAGACTGAGCAGATATACTCATAATACCAACAGAGTGCACTGATCTGCATTAGATTGACTAATGAAAAATTTGAGAGGAATCATGAATTATGGTATCCTATATAGTGGATTTCCTTCTACTTTAGAAGGGTATAATGATGCAAACTGAATCTCTAATTCAGATGAGACAAAATCTACTAGTGGTTATGTATTCACCCTTGGTGGTGGTGCAATATCTTGGAAATCAGCTAAACAGACGATCATTGCTAGATGGACTATCTAATCAGAGTTTGTAGCTCTGGAATTAGCTGGTTCTGAGGCTGAGTGGCTAAGAAACTTCTTAGCTAATATCCCTTTAATAAAGGACGTATTGCCTCCTGTGTCTATACACTGTGAATGCCAGTCTGCAATAGCTATAGCAAAGAATAAATCTTATAATTATAAAAGCAGACACATGAAATTGAGACATGATGTCATAAAGCAGCTGCTGAGAGATGGAATAATTTCCATTGATTATGTGAAGTCAGAAGTTAATTTGGCCGATCCTCTGACTAAACCTGTGGGAAGAAAATTAATTCTTCAAACCTCAAAAGAGATGGGGTTAAGGACGACAGGTTGTCAACAGATATGGTAACCCAACCTATGTGATTGGAGATCCCATGAAGTAGGTTCATATGGGTAATAACATGTCAATATTGGCACTGAAGTACTAAAAGAGAGTGCTTGACTGCTACTAATTGAGAGGCTGATTTATAGCGCTTAATGAAATTCATAGCCCTTATGAATGGTGTATTTAAAAGCAGTATAAACTTGATGAATTCACCTATATGAGAGTGGAGTGGGCCGCTCCTATGAGATTTTGGCCTAGTCTCTAGAGCTCTCATGAATAACCAAGCACGCGCATGGCCTATTGGGCACAAAACCGCGTTGAACAGCAAAATTACCGGGGGTCAAAATGTGATTGATAAAATATCTGACTTATAATAAGAATTATTAGTTAATAGAAATATTTCATTTCACCAGTAGTTCTGTGAGTTAAATTTTATTGATCTAAGTTTGGTTCATATTCCAGAAGACACCAAACCTATTACATTTGGACCATACAAATCCAACAAGTTTATTTTTGGGTCTTTAAAATAGTGGGGGACAGTGACAATATTGTAAAGACAAGTGTCTTAGCCTTCTAGAAGACTATGCCAAGTGGCAAACTTGATTAGCCACTTTCTTGCCATGCACAACAAATTTACATGGAATTACAAGTATAAATAGCCATCATTTGGCTGCGCAATAGTATCTCTTTCTCTCTTAGCTTCTCTTATTTCCATTTCTTTGTCCTATTCTCTTTTCAATCTTGTTGGATTATTGTAATATAAATATTTTGCTGATTCCTGTATCCTCTAAATAAAATAGAGGTAAGCTTGTTTAATCCTGGAGAAATATTTCACAATGCTGAAATAGTTTCTTAGAATAGTGCCCAACACGACTCAAGCTAATTCGTGTATCTACTTACAAAGAATATTGAAACAATGTTATTGAAATTTTTGCTCTCAATTACTACAAAAGTGAATAGAGGAACTGTAGCTATCTCCTGCCTCATCTAAAGAGCTGAAACATATTTGAGAACTTTCACCTAATTAATGAAAGCTTGATTATTTTGAGGGGGGAGAGAAGAGGAGAAAACCAAGGGAGGAGGTCAGGAGAGAGACAAGAGGATACGAAAGGAGGCAGAGCAAAAAGTTTTCATTTTCTTTTTTTGGTACTGATGTGTCATTTTCTTATTTGTCGCATTGCCACATTTGAACCTCACGCATTGGTCATTGGCGTGCTGTCAAAAATGTGTTCAATACACACACTTAAGCTTGAGTTTAAGTGTTCAACAGGTGCAATCCTTAGTTTAAGTGCCTAAGTGAAAAATTTGGATAAGTTAAAGGGACAATATACGTATTTAGCCATTTCTTTATGATAAATATAATGTATAAGTTAGTTATGGGACGTAATTTTTTTTGATATTAATGGATGACAATGTGCATGACTACATGTGCTTTCCATTTCTGAAGTCACTCCTTGCCGCAAAAAAAAGAAGATAATCTACGATATTTGTCCAGTTTGAAGTGCTAATCCTCCCAGGGCGGCTCAATACTATTGGAGCCTAAAGCTAGACTTCCATAAGAGGCTTTTAATTATTTTTTTATAATAAAATAACTTTCATATATATTATTTATCTGAAATCTAATTTTTTAGCTTTTTCAGATGCAAAATTATGAATATTTATTTAATAATCAGTTTCTTCTAATAGTTATTTTTCTATTGATAATATTGTTAATCCATATAATCTCTTGCGCCATGGTTGATCTTAAGTAAAATTTTATCAAGTTTAATTTAAAAACTTCTTTCAAATTTCTAGTTTGTGATCGAGGACGACCTGAGACAACTATTACAGGAACTGTTACCATTATTCTATATGCAATATAAGCATTTGAAAAGGAATCAAGTCTTTTTATTGGATTGAGTATATCAATTAGAGTACTATCATTTCTTCTTTTTGGGGTTGCATCAAAGATTCAACTTTTTTTTTTCTTAAGTTTTGAATAACCGAATTCATACTTTATATTTGGCATATTTAAATTTTAATAAATACTAAAAGGATAATATATGCGTACGTATAAAACAAACATAAATGAAAACTAGTATTAAAAAGTTGGAATAGAAGAACTTGATTAAATTAATGTGAAAATAAATATTTGTTGCTTTCAATATACTTCTGGTAGGCATTAGCTTGATTGATGAAAAATACGGAACAATATGATCTCTTGGAGGCACAAAGAAAAAATATAATAGTAGTAACGTTATTGATGTTGTAAACGTCAATACCACACAAGAGGGGGATGGGGGTGATTTGTGTGGTACCCAATAATTCTCTTAAACTGCTTCTGGAAAGACCGGTTCTTCTATGTGTTCCAACTACTACTGTTGCGGAATAATAAATACAGAAAATAAAGAACACAGAGATTTTACGTAAAAAACACCCGGCTAAAAAGGTGAAAAAACCACGACCTACTACTCAGTAGGCTTTTTTCCAATACTTCACTAAATCACTGAGCCAAAACAGCATTTACAAAACTCTTTGTAAACCTAAGGATTACCTCTAATCTCTTTGTAGCAACCAGCCTCTAACCGTTGCGATAACTTCAAGTTAACTCTAACTTGAATACTCAAAATACCTATTACAATCTCTTCTAGATAAAGCTGAAAGGTACAATATGAAAACACCTACTACAATTGAACTAGAAATAAAGAAAGACACATAAAACTCTTTATGGAGCTGGTTCTTCAATCTGGTTCATGTAGCTTCAGGTTTGCACACTTGAATCACACACGAACTGCTTGCAAAAAGCCTTGCTATTTTGCTCCCAATTCACGTTTAACTTTTGCGTTTTTGTGCAACACTTTAATGTGAGAACATCCTGCAATTTATAGAGTTAGTAGATGAAGAAATAACTAGAGTTCTGATGCAACTCTTCCTTGGTGGAAGAGTTCTAGTTGATTTCAACTTCTAACTCCTTCCCAATCTTGAATTGTGTTCTCTTTGATTAAGGACTCCTTCTCCTTATCAATTATGCAACCTTTTCGATCAGGAGATATTAAATACACCAAGTTAAGCTTATCTCCTTCACGTGAAACCTACATGCTCGAATCTGCCCATTTTTGTGCACCTGAGGGATGGACCTGGTTCATCCTAAGTTCCTTTGTCAGTCTTCAAAACTAACCTTTACTTGGTCTAACAAATTCCCCCTTTTTGATGATGACAAACTTTGTGCTTTTCATAAGCTTAGGCCCTGTTTCAACTCAGCTCAACATCAACACAATGTTAGAAACATTTTTCCTTTTTATCACTTATCATCAAGGACTAGGTACATTAGGTTATAAACATCACTGTTCAAAGTGTAAACATCACTTGTTTAAAGCACAACCTTTTTCCCCCTTTTGGCATCATCAAAAAATTGCATAAAAAATGTGAGATAACCAGATTTTAAAGCTTACTCATGGCCACTGGGGCTACTTCAAACGCAATCATGGATTAATCATCATAGATCAAGCTAAGAATTTCAACCATCAAAGAAATATGAACAAACAATTAGAGCAAAAATAGTGAATTTCATTGACGATTGATAAGATTCTACCACAAAGCATAAGAAGAAATAAAAATACTGAAAACATGAGAAAAAGAAACAAAACGTCCCGAACTGGGTCACTGGTTGATCTACACTAGGCTGGGAAGAACTAGGTGCTTGGTTTTTGACTTGGAGGAGTTTCAGCACACCTTGAAGAATGCAATCGTTCTTCTTTTTTTCTCTTGCCAGCTCAGTTCTGAGAGCACCTCTCTTAGTCTCCATCTCAACCAACCTCTTCTTTAGCCTTTCAATCTCAGCATCCTTAGCCCCACTTTCTTGCACCAAGGCCCTGACCTTGCTATTCACTGGTACCTTTTTGATGAACTAGGTTCTTTAGGAGTGACATTGACTTCATAATCGCAAGCAAGCAGAGTATTAACCCAAAAATGATCCTTGCTTGTACCTTGAAATGTGCAAGCACAGTTGTGAGAATAAAACCATAGGGAATGGCATGAGTTTTGGTGCCATTGATAACCCTATCAGTAGGTCCAAGAGGGTTTCCTGTTCAGATGGAACAGGTTCATCTATATTTTTCCCACGTTGAACCAACCCCTCAGCAGCTTCGCCAGATCCACTTCCCCCTGTTTTGCTCACACTCTCTTCTATTTCAGTAAATTCCTCTCCCCAAACAACCATTGCACCGGTTTCTTTTGTTAGACCAACATGAGTGGGTGAAGAATCAACCACTCTTGTAACCTTTCCCCTCACAGTACTCCTAGCACCCTTGCTCTCTTTTTCGTTTCCCTTTTTATTTTTACCACCAACTTATCCAGATTCTTTAGTCTCAACACCTGCTATAGATCCTACCAGCACAAATCTATTCTCCAAATTTGGAGCAACTTCAGAAATTGTCTCAGGAGTAACTTTAGAATCAGAAGATACCTGTTCAGTTTCGGAAGACCTACTTTCTTCCCCCTTAGTAGCAGACTTAAATGAATCTTCAGATTTCTAGGATTTTTCTTCCCTACCTGCTTTCAATTGCTTGTTTATTTTCTTGATCTGCTCTCCTTCAGCAACAATCTTACGAGCCATCATCTTTACTCTACTTTTCTTAGAGATTGGTGTTGTAGAAGGTGTGGAAGTGGTTTCCTGTGGTGGTGATGAAGGATTTTCAGAGGTGTTCGACATATCTGGGCTAGGGTATGGAAGAGAAGAGAATTAGATTGTGTTTGGAAGTGTCGCGCCCCCTTTTTCTCGCGAAATTGGGTTTATGACATTTGGGAAGACAACTCGTTCCCTTTCGGGAATTGGGTTTTGAATTGAAGAGTCGCCACCTAATGATTTAAGTGCATTAGGACACTAAGAAGGGTTTGAGTCAAGTAACAAGAGATTGGGTAAGGGCTTGAAATTATCCCAAGGGAAAAGTGTTAGGCACCCCTCAGGATCCATTAGTGTGGTTCCCGGCCAAACTATTGTTGTGACTTAAGTGCAAATAACACATAGGCAAATAAAACTTCAAGTAAGAGGGTATTTTCACATAATGGTTACAAATAAGCAAAGTTAGAAAGAACGAAAGGGATACTGATTTTACCTTAGAGAAATAGTTTAAAATTTGAAAAAAGAAGAAGCAAAGAATCAAAGAAACAAAGGGAAGGGGGTCCTAGGTTTATAAATAATATGGATCACCCCACACAACATCCGGTAATCACTCCTCAGTGAGGGGCTACATGTGATGTTATCGCGTGGTCATCATATCCATATCTACCCTTTCCCACCCCGTTAAGGTATTAAAGCGCGGAATGGTCTCGTTTACTTATTGCATGCTATTACCCGCCCCAATCCTATCAGTCCCGGAGGTAGTTAGGACTACTAATCCTAAAAGGGAGGGATATTAGGCTTGTTTATAGTTTCAAAGGCAAAAACTCTAAGGCGACATACAAAAACACGTATAGCAAGTTGGGGGAGAGCACATAAACAAGTGAAGGGCTCAGACATACCTCCTTTAAACCAAAGAAAGCACATAATTTAGCATGACTTACACATACTGTTTAAGGCCTGATTAAAACTTAAAGGTTGAGGCAGACTGATTTATTACATAGTTTAGATAAGAAGCCCGAATCAGGCCTGCATGCTGGTTGTAGTTAATAAAATCTGATTCAGTTTATAATTTTAGACCTAAGGCTTGCTTGGGTGTTGGATGAGGGTCCTATAAGCATGATATATACTGATTTTAGAAACAATGAAATAAACTGAATACATACTGACTTAAGAGAGTCATCAGTTATTAAAGAAAGCATGTTTTAGAAAGAGATCATAAGTTCTGCAATTGATGGTCGTTATTATTACTGGTTTTAGACTTATATGCGAGTGGGGCGATTCAGACTTGATTAATAACTCCTATGGACATGCTTTCTATGCGTGTTGATTTTAAACCCCTTTTAACAGGCATGGTAAAATGTAGAAAACCTATAAGCATGATATCTAGGTGCCGAATTTCATTTTAAAGCCTATGAACATGATATCTAGTTGAAGTTGATTGATTAAGACCTATAAACATGATTGCCTGATGAAGAATGTATATGCAGGATTCAGAAAGACCTATAGGCATATTTTCTATGTGCAAATGCGAGATTCAGATTTCCAAGTAGTTATAGACATGGTATCTTATAGAGAGAATGCAGAACCTACAGACATGGTATCTATATGAGAAGTGCAGAAGTTCAGAAATGACCTATAGGCAGGATATCTATATGAGAGTGCAGAAATTCAGAAATACACCTATAGGCAAGTTATCTACCCTTCGCATACATAGCTACCCCTCCCTTTTTCACTAGCCATCCCCAAGAGTTTATTATAAAATTATTACAGCCCGGAATGAAGATAAAAGAAAATACATCAGGAATTAAAAGTACAACCAAGGAGAGCCTGATTCAGACTTCCTGTCTGAAGTATGAAGTAAACCAACTCCGAAGAGATCATGATCCAAAGCCTTACTCCCATTTGGATGTGTTTGAGTTCCCTAAGAGCCTCAAATGGACTCTGGGCAGTGCTCACACCCAAATGTATCACCAGATTAAGACATAGTGCAGTGTGGGAGGGCCAGCCCTCAAGTGTCCAAGTTCAGAGGGAACTCAAGGTCCCAAGGAAGGGCTCACAAGAGGGGGGCAGAACTTAGGGACTAAGAGAGAGTGCAAGTGCAGTAACAGAGTGCTAAAAGGGGGAAAGAAAAAGGGAAACAACTCAAATCAGTACACATAGGGATATAGGGGAGGTGGTAAAGAAGAAAAGAAAGGTTGGTGGGCATACCCAGCAATGGAAAATGCTGGCACACCCACAGCCTGTTAGAGAACACTGTTTAGAGATTAGGATCCCAAAGGATCAAGTTTAATTCACGGACAATAACTTACATATTGCCATGTCTTAAACCATATGCTCAAACACATAAGGGGGTAGGGAATACAGATTAATAGCATAATCAAACAGAAAGAAAGCAGCATGCTAATTGAAATATTAAGCTCTACAGAAATAGCAAATAGACATGGATACACAAACTATAAATAAACACATTGTTGTGATGCAGAAGCTTAAATCAGGACATACCAGTTTCAAAGAAATAAGTAGAGAAAAACAGTAAGTCTTGTAAACAGGCCACAATGCAAACAAGAAGAGAGAATATTATTGTGTATAAGTGTAAGTCAGGAAGACTGTCTCCTTTTCTTGTGAAAGATTTGGGGTATTTATAGTTTAAAGTAGGTGGTGAAATAAGGTAAAAATCACAGTAGTATGTTAATTTAAGAACTCAGAATCAATCAATTAGAGAATCAAGGAAGTACTCCCCTTTGTTAAGGGAATCAAAGTCAAACGAAAAGATTCAGCACCATATAAGGCAAGAAGAAAAAATCAGTGCAGGATTAAATAAGGAAGGAGTCAAGGTTGAGTATGCATATAGTAGTCAATTAGTACCAAATTCAGGAAAATTCCAATTAAGGAAAGGCTCAGTATAACAACGTACCATAGCAAATAAGGTAACAAAGTCAGTTAATTTAAACATGCGAGTAGAATTCTAGGGCTTTGAAAGAAAGTCTTTCAATTACCAACAATCAAGGAAAATCAGAATCAATCATGTGAAGTCATGATTCTGTATTCTCAACATATAAATAGAGGCGAATGAACAAGAGTAGCAAACAAAGTCAGCCATATAGACAGAAGGGAACAAGAGATCAGCAAACACAATCATTCAGAGATGGTGAAAATAGGCTAAGATTCAGCAAGACATGTTCAAAGCATGGTGACCGCGAGACATTAACAAGAATCAGGTAAATAGGCTAGCACACAGAACCAAGGCAAAGGAGGTCAGGCTAACACACATAATCAAAGCGAAGAAATATGCTAACACATAGAGACAAGACAAAGAAAATCGGGCTAACACACATAACCAAAACGAAGAAACATGCTAACACCTAGAACCAGAGTAAAGAAATCATGCTAACACACATAACCAAAACGAAGAAAAATCTTTAGAAATTAGGGTTTTTAGCAGAGTCAAGCTAAAAAAAATAGTAGGAGCATAAAATCGGTCAGAATAAACAAGGAAAAGGTTTAATCATAAAGAAATCGGTTGAAACATGCATAAAAGAACTCCAAGAAACCCTAGTTTTTAAAGAAAGGGAAAACGGTTCAAAGGAGATGATCTTTCAGAAGAAGCTCGAGAATAAGCAGAACATACAAGAAACATGCTTATAGCATGAAAATAACACCGTTTTGAGAGATTCAGGAGAGAGTTAGGGTTTCAAAAGGAAACCCAAATAGAAGTTGAAAGAACCTGTTGAAACTTCACCGATCGTGACATATAGGGTGTGATTTTGCCCAAAATCGCACCGTAGAACCCATAAGTAAAAGAACCAGAAACCCTAGGTCCAAGTCAACACAGCCCAGGATCCTTGAAGGCCCTAGAGATGTTGAGCAAGGCGATGAGAGGCCCATCGGAGATTTGGGGTTGAAAGGAGGTGGCCAGAGAAGGAGGTGATTTGACGGAGTTTTAGGGTTAGGTCTTGAGAGAGGAGAGAATAGGAGAGCATCTGAAGGCGGCGTGTTTGGTAAAATGGTTTAGGGTTGAGGTCGTTTAGAAATTAAAAAGGAAATGAGTTGTTTGGACCGTTGATCTGGGAGATCAACGGTCAGGATTAAAATAGGTAGGTGGGTTTCGGGTTTGGGTAAGGGTCAATGAGGTGTGGGTCGGTTTTTTTTAATTGTAAAATTGGGCTGGAATTGGTCCGATTTTGGCCACAATCGAAAGCCAATTATGACTATAACTTAAATAGCCAATTTTCCCTATTTAATTTATAGAAATAATAAATTAATTTCTGGAAATAAATTAAAGTTACTAAATTAATTAATAATATATGAATATTAGATTAAAAATACTGGAGCATATTTTATAATTATAAACGCAATTAAATATTAAAATAGGCTAATGTTGCAATTATACGTAATTTAGCTTTTAAAATACTAAATAAATTTGTAAAAAAATGTGCAAAAATCATAATAGCTATATTTTAATATAAATATAAAATTCCAATAAGTAAATTACCAAAGAATAATAATTTCGGAAATAATCATTGGGTTTTTATGGATGAAAAAGGGAAATAAATCATTTTAAAAACTTTAAAATTATTGGAAAAAATAGTAAAATGCTTGGATATACTTATATATGCGTATATATGCTATTTTAAAGATATTTTGCATATAAAAATATACCGGGAAAAATTGGGTATCAACAGCTGCCCCTCTTTACCCGGGAAGGATGAAAGAGTTGTCGGGTAAAGACATGATGACCAATTTTGACCGAACGAATATTTTGAAGAAATTTGGCCGTGTTCCAGCTTCTGAGCTGCCTACATATCCCTAGTTTTACAGGAATCAGGCCATATGTTGTTCGGGATCTGTCGGCGGAATATGCCGATGGAAGCTTTTCAAGAACGGACGCAATATTCAGGTTGGGATGAATGGTTAAGGTTTAGTAGGGTTGCGGGCACTAGAGCGGAATCGCTCCTTCCGAGATGGCCGTTGCTTGCCGGTTTACCTGCAAATAAGCAATACAAGCATATATTGTGCGTAAATTTAAACATGATGCAAGTTCCCGTCGGACCATGAATGCTGTCTTTGGACGGTTAGGATGACGTCCTTAGACCATGATGTCCTGGGCCATGAAGCATATAATAAAGGTTTTGCAGGCTATGAAATGATGTTCTCGGGCTATGCAAATGATGCCTCCGAACCATGATGCCTTTGAAAAATGATGTGCGAAATTAAAAGGATCTTCAGGCCATGACATGGTGTTCTCGGGCTATGTAAATGGTGCCTCCGAACAATGACGCCCACAGATAATTTGGCAATCTTTCAGCCTATGAAATGCAGTAGGTGGCGATCTTTCAGCCCATGAAAGTGTAAATAAAGTGGCGATCTTTCAGTCGTGCAAGTGTAAATAAAGTGGCGATCTTTCAGCCCATGAAAGCGTAAATAAAGCGGCGATCTTTCAGCCATGCACATGTAGATAAAGTGGCGATCGTTCAAGCATGAAAGTGTAAATAAAGTGGCGATCTTTCAGCCCATGAAAGCGTAAATAAAGCGGCGATGTTTCAGCCATGCACATGCAGATGAAGACAATGTTTAGTCTCGGGAGGCAGAATGGTAGCCTTATGCAATGCGAAAAATGCAGATGGAGACAGTGGTTAGTCTCGGAAGGCAGAATGGTAGCCTTATGCAATGCAGAAAATGCAGATGGAGACAGTGTTTAGTCTCGGAAGGCAGAATGATAGCCTTATGCAATGCAGAAAAAATGCAGATGGAGACAGTGTTTAGTCTCGAAAGGAAGAATGTAGCCTTATGCAATTCAGAATGCAGATGGAGACAGTGTTTAGTCTCAGAAGGCAGAATGGTAGCCTTATGCAATGCAGAAATAAAAATAAAGTGGTAGATGGTAATAGAGTTTCTTAGCTGATAACAAGCTTTGATGTTGGGATCGCTGAGGATATTGTGATACAGGGGGTATCACTGGCATGTTTGGATTGCGAATACCGAAGAAGTGTGTCAATTCATGAATCAATGTTTGTCTTGTGGGTGTATAGTATATCATATGCTTTCGTAATCCAAATGCCTACATCCAAAGAAAAATCGTGAGTTTTGTAGAGGGGAGGTTAGTTCGTATTCTTGCTGGCCTTGCTTGACCTGTTCGACTTTGGTCTGGTGATACGGTATGTATTACTGGGATAGCGTTGCTGAACAAACCGATTTCAATAATAAGCATGCATGAGTTTGTAAAAATATGAGTTAAGAAATAGCTTTTTAGATGAACCGACGACTGTGACATGGTTCAGGACATTGCAACCTCTCCTGCTTCGGAATTTTGAGGGTCCTCCTAAAAATTCTGCCCCAGTTTAATGGGTTGATGCCTCTGACGGCTGCTTGCGATGACTAGCTGAAATTACTTAATTTTATTGAATTGTGACCGAACCCATAAGGCTGCCTACGTATCCCCTCTTAAATAGGAATCAGGTCAGACGTAGTTCAAATTACATCATATAGGGAAACATAAGATTACACATAGTAGCGCTTGACTGCATCTGACTTGATCGGTTTTGGCCAAACCTCTCCGTCCATTTCTGCAAGTATAAGGGCTCCTCCTGTCAGAACCCGGTGAACCATGTATGGACCTTGCCGGTTGGGAGAGAATTTCCCTTTAGCTTCATCTTGATGCGGGAAGATTTTCTTTAATCCCAGCTGCCCTGGTGTGAACTGTCTCGGCTTGACTCTCTTGTTGAAGGCTCTGGACATTCTGTTCTGATAAAGCTGACCGTGGCAAACTGCATTCATTCTCTTCCCATCTATAAGAGCTAGCTGCTCGTAATGACTTTTCACCCACTCTGCATCGTCGAGTTCTGCTTCCTGTATGATTCTTAAGGAGGGAACTTCTCGATAGGAATGACTGCCTCTGTACTGTAAACCAACATATAGGGGGTTGCCCTGGTTGATGTGCGGACTGTGGTGCGGTACCCCAATAAAGTAAATGATAGCTTCTCGTGCCACTGTTTACGCTTCTCTATCATTTTCCTCAGTATCTTCTTGATATTCTTATTGGCGGCTTCTATGGCTCCGTTCATCTGAGGTCTGTAGGTTGTAGAATTCTTGTGTTTGATCTTGAAGGTTTCACACATGGCCTTCATCAGGTCACTGTTGAGGTTGGAGCCATTATCAGTGATGATTGACTCTGGAATCCCGAATCGATAAACGATGCGGTCGTGGACAAAGTCTGCCACGACTTTCTTAGTCACTACTTTGTAAGATGCTGCTTTGACCCTTTTGGTGAAATAGTCGATTGCTACCAGGATGAACCTATGCCCGTTGGATGCGGCAGGTTCGATTGGTCCAATAACTTCCATTCCCCAAGCGGCGAAAGGCCATGGTGAGCTTGTTGCATTAAGCTCATTGGGAGGTACCTTTATCATGTCTGCATGTATTTGACAATTTCCTGACATACTGGATGCAGTCCGTCTCCATATTCATCCAGAAGTAACCAGCCCGGAGTATTTTCTTGGCTAAAACAAAACCGTTCATATGTGGACCGCGGGTCCTAGCATGAATTTCCTCTAACAGCCTGGATGCTTCTTTTGCGTCGACACATCTTAATAATCCCAAATCAGGAGTCCTCCTATATAGGATTCCTCCGCTGTGAAAGAAATTGTTGGACAACCTTCGATGTGTGTGCTTCTGAGTAGTGTTTGCAAGTTCTGGGTATTCTCATTTTGCCAAGTACTCCTTGATATCATGAAACCAAGGTTTTCCGTCTGCTTCTTCTTCGACATGAGCACAGTAAGCTAGCTGATCATGGATCTTTACTGGAATGAGATCAATGAAATTTTTGTCTGGATGTTGTATCAGGGATGACATGGTAGCCAATGCATCGGCGAACTCATTCTGGATTCTAGGAACATGTTGGAATTCCGTCTTTGTGAACCTTTTTCTCAGTTCTTGCATGTGATGCAGATACGGGAGTATCTTATAGTTCTTGGTTGCCCACTCTCCTCGTACCTGATGTATAAGCTAATCTGAATCTCTGATCACTAGCAATTCTTGAATGTTCATGTCAATAGCCATCTTGAGCCCTAAGATGCAGGCTTCATATTCGGCCATACTGTTGGTGCACGGGAACCTGAGTTTGGCAGACATCGGATAATGCTGACCGGTTTCTGATACTACGACTGCTCCTATGTCGACTCATTTGAAATTTGCTGCTCCATCGAAAAACATTCTCCACCCGTCATAGGATTCTGTAATATCTTCTCCTATGAGTGATACCTCTTTGTCAGGAAAATACGTTTTCAGGGGTTCGTATTCTCCATCCACGGGGTTTTCGGCCAGGTGATCTGCTAGTGCCTGTCCTTTGACTGCTTTCTGAGTTACGTAGACAATGTCGAATTCACTCAACAGGATTTGCCACTTGGCTAGCTTGCCGGTGGGTATGGGCTTTTGAAAGATGTATTTCCAAGGATCCATCCTTGATATGAGATATGTAGTATAGGCACAGAAGTAGTGCCTCAGCTTCTGAGCCACCCAAGTTAGAGCACAACAGGTGCTTTCTAACAGAGAATATCGGGCCTCGTACGAAGTGAACTTCTTGCTGATATAATAGATGGCCTGTTCTTTCTTTCCCGTTTCATCATGTTGCTCCAGGACGCAACCGAAGGCACCATCTAACACTGCGATGTAGAGTAACAGAGGTCTACCTGGTTCAGGCGGGACTAAGACTGGTGGTGTGGACAAGTATTCCTTGATTATGTCGAAAGCTTTCTAGCAGCCATCAGTCCATTCGGTGGCAGCATCCTTCTTCAACATCTTGAAGATTGGCTCGCAGATAACTGTAGATTATGCTATGAACTGGCTGATGTAGTTAAGTATCCCCAAGAAACTCATTACGTCCTTCTTTGTTCCTTGGCGGTGGCAATTCTTGAATGGCTTTGATCTTTGATGGATCCAGTTTTATTCCCCGGTGACTCACAATAAACCCAAGCAATTTTCCAGCTAGAACCCCAAATGCACACTTCGCGGGATTCAGCTTTAGGTTGTACCTTCGAAGTCTATTGAAGAATTTCCTCAAATCTTCCATGTGATCAGTGGCCTTCTTTGACTTAATGATGACGTTGTCTACGTACACCTCGATCTCCTTGTGTATCATATCATGAAAAATGGTAGTCATGGCCCTCATGTAGGTGGCCCCCGTGTTCTTAAGGCCAAACGACATCATCTTGTAGCAGTACATTCCCCACGGCCTAATGAAAGCCGTTTTCTCAGCATCTTCTTCATCCATCCAGATCTGATGATACCCAGCGAAATAATCTACAAATGATTGCAACCCGTGCTTGGCGCATTAGGATGTGTATGTTTGGCAAAGGAAATTCGTCTTTCGGACTAGCCCGATTGAGATCCCGGTAGTCGACACAGACTCTAACCTTCCCGTCCTTCTTTGGCACTGGCACAATGTTAGCTAACCACGTGGGTATTCCACTACCCTAAGAACTTTGGCTTTGACCTGCTTGGTGACCTCTTCCTTGATTTTCAAACTCATATCAGGTTTGAACTTTACGAGCTTCTGTTTCACCGGTGGACATGTCGGATCAGTCGGCAGTTTGTGTGCCACAATAGTTGTACTCAGACCAGTCATGTCATCGTACGACGAGGCGAATATGTCCTCATATTCTCTTAGAAACTCTGTGTATTCCTTCTTTTCTGATGACGATAAGTGAACGCTGATTTGTGTTTCTTTGACGTTTTCTACATCTCCCAAGTTAACAATCTCGGTCTCGTCCAAGTTGGACTTTGGCCTATTTTCAAAATTCTCGACTTCCTTAACGATCTCTTCCGGTATGTCATCTTCCTCTGAGTCTATGTCTGTTTGTTGCGTTGTCTCATTGCATGTCACAGTCATTGGTTCATCAAGATAAGTAATAGTAATGCTGTATAAATAAAGTAATGAGAGAAAATAATAAGAGTAAGATTTATAAGAAAACCGAAATGCTTTAATAAATTCCATAACTGTTTTTGAACATTGGAGATCTTTCTTGCGAAATTTAAAATGCGAAAGGAAAGTCAACTAGTAAAATAAAAGAAAATTGATGCTTGTTCAGTCTTGCTACCCCGAGGCTCGCCGGGCTCTAGTGGTTCTGACGGTCCAGTTATTGAGGCATGCTCCTCTGCTCACAGCCTGTATGGAAGGGCCTTCCTCCCCCTCCTCCTCGAGAATGACACAACAATCCATATCATTGTTTCCCAGGAACAAATTCCTCATCGCTGCCAGTGCTTCCTCTTCTTCTGACCCATAGATAACTTTGGCCGATTGGAAAGTCTGTTCCAAGTGCGGTATTGGCTGCTCCAATGGATAGTAAGGACCGCGCCATGGTGGCGACCAGTCGTTGAATTATTTCCAGGTATACTCATACCCCAATCCGAAGGTGGTGCCATGTTTCTTGAGCTTGATGGGCTTAGCGATTCCTTGGAGATTCTTGCCAAGTCCCTTGCCAGGTTTATATCCGCTCCAGTTCAGTATGCTTTCAATTTTGTTGTCCCACCACTTATCCTTATCAACGGCGTTGATTTGCTCGATGTGGTGGTAAGTTTCCCCGCCTATCCTTCTTCTGCCTCCTATTACTGGGATAGTCTGGCGACTGTATATGGGATTGCTACCGTCGCCGTGAATGATCACCTCTTGGTGGTTCCACTCAAACTTTACTGCCTAATGTAGTGTTGATGCTACAGCCCCAGCGGCATGAATCCATGGTCGTCCCAACAGCAAATTGTAAGATGCCGGCACGTCTATCACTTGAAAATCAACATCAAACCAAGTAGGCCCCATTTGCAAACACAAGCTAATTTCCCCAATAGTGGACCTTTGGGATCCGTCGAAAGCTTTGACATTGATGGCCCCGTCCTTGATCTCATGCAGCCCCTTTACTAATGTCCCGAGTGTCACCAACGGAAAAATGTTGAGGCTAGACCCTCCGTCAATCAGGATCCTAGTAATAAAATAATCTTTGCACTGTACGATGACGTGCAATGGCTTGTTGTGACCCAACCCCTCTGGCGGCATCTCATCTTCATGAAAAGTGATCTTGTGACTTTCCAATACCTGGCCTACCATGTTAGCCATCTCTCCGCCGGTGATGTTACTTGGTACATATGCCTCACTCAGCACTCTTAGCAAGGCATTCTTGTGTGCATCGGAACTTTGTAGCAAAGCAAGGATAGAAATCTGTGCCGGTGTTTTGCTCAGCTGATCAATGACTGAGTATTCTTTGGCTTGTATCTTTCTCTAGAGATCGTCGGGCCCAGTTTCAGTGATGGTCGGCCAACTAGAGGCCTATTTGCTTGACTCGGCCAAATGCTTCGGGGTATAAACCCTGCCGGTTCTTGTCATACCCTGTGCCGCAACGGCTTCCCCGAACTTGACCTTCATTTTTCTTCTGGCCTCGGCTGTGTAGTCCCAAAATATGGCATTTGTGTGGAATGGTGTTACTGCCGACATTGCCACTGGAATTAGCGTGGCTATCTTTACTCCGAACGGAGCAGGCCCTTTAGGCGATAAAACTACAACTTCAAAGGGTGTAGGTGCGTTTGCTGGTGACATAAACTCAACCTCAATCGGTGCTGGCGTCTTTGCAGAGGGTGGTGCTTCAAACTCGAGTGGCATGGACATGTTTATCTCGGCGTCCCTAGAAGGCTGAATCTGGACCACAATCGGATTAAGGGTGACTACTGGCTTCTTTGAATCGTCGCCTTCTGTGATTAAACCGGTTGATCCCTTGGGGTCCCAGTCATCTTCTATCTCGATCATGTGAACACCTCTGCCCTTGTGGTCTGGTAGAGGGTTATTTCAGACTTTCGGAGCAGGCTCCTTTGCTACCTTGTTCCACCGTGTTTACCGAAGTCCATGGCTTCTCAGGCCATGGACAGCCTATACCTACCTCCTATGGCTCCTGCATGCCTGTTGTTTGAAGGATCGAGGCTAGACCTCGAGGTCTTCAATCAGACCTTCGGTGATTCGAAGATTCCGGCCATCTTTGGCCTTGCTCCGGTGGCTCTTGGTCTTTTTGAGCCTGATTATGACATTATCCGACTTAGATCGGGTAATTTCGAAGCCTTTCTCATCTCTAGGGTTCATCTGAAACCCTAACTATCGAGGTTCTCTCCGATTATTTTTTAGATCTGTTACATGTTTGCACTATTGTTTAAGTTTATTAAACGTTTTCTCCGATTTTCTTTCAAAAGTCACTTTTTCTCGATTAGGGTTTCTGGAAGGTTCTTAAAATGTTTCCGACTCTTCTTCTTCTCCTTTTCTTGGTGTGAATCAACCCCTGCTATGTTCTTATTTTCTATTTTCCGATTCGCATGCCTTTTCGTGTGTTCTTATATTTGCTGTATCATGAAGTTTTTCTATTATGCTTCGTTTTGTCTCCTACTGGTTTCAATACCATGCTCTCACATGCCTATCTTATGTGTTTCTCTACTGTGTTTTCCTACTGAGTTTTAGTCCTTTGGTTGCCTTTACCAGACTTTGCTTGGATTCTTTCTAGATGTGTTTCATCGATTGTTTCTTTAAGTTTACACTACCTGAACTCATTTTAAATTTCAAGCTTTTTCTTGAAACTTGTTTCCTGTACTAGTTTCTATGTTGTAGTTGCATTGAACTTGCTATTGTGCTTGTATGCTTCTCATGAGACTCTGAAAGAGGTCTCTGAACCTGTCTCAATAGTTTGCCTTTTCATCTCTGTATCAAATTCGAGTTTAAAAAAGAACCCTAGGATTTGGACAAGGGTTCTATCTTGAAACCTTGAACTCCCAGACCCACTCCGAGTCTATGAATTGAATTTGAACTTTTCTGAGTTTGTGATTTTGAAACCTTCTTGCTAGTCTTCCGTAATAAGCATGATATCCTTCTTGCTTGACATGTCTATGTGTTTTATATATGAGGACTTCTCTTTCAAATGGTTTTTGCCAACTGTTAATTCTGATTTGATTTTCCCCTAAATTAAAACTTTCCTTTTACCTCTTTTCTGACTCGAACAAGACTTTCAATTTGATTCTTTACTGGCTGTTTTACTGATTCCCTTTCCTTGTTTTCACAAATCAAGTACCACTAGACTTTTACCTTAAATGTCTTCTATGTATTTACCCTTATTTGCCTGCTTTGCACGAGATATTTACTTGATTTCCTTCCTTAAATAACTTACTTGCCCCTTACCGTTTCGTAATTTGAACTCCTTACTTAAAGGAAGTCTATATGCTGATTGATTTTAATTGGTACAATTACTACTAAACTATGATTCTTGCCTTATTTTCTACAGCTTTTTTCGATTGTAAATACCTTGTTCTTTCATTAACACAGACACGATTTTTAATCATCACAACTCTCTTCTAAAATCTATACTCTTGCTTCTTAATTGCATTTTGGCTTCCCTAAATCTACTGTTTCTCCCTGCTTGCTTCTCTGAACTGGTATGTCCTACTTTGATTCTAGCATCAAATCCAATGTATTTACTTACAAGCTTTATGCCCATGCCTACTGTACTGCTTTATAAAGTTCTGCTTTAAAAAAAATGAATACTTATGCCTTGCTATCTGTTGCTATAATGAATCCCTACCCACATTCCTTTTATGTGCTTGGGCTGTAGTTTAAGACATGGCAATATACAAAGTTATTGTCAAGGATTAAGATTGGGTCCTTTGGATCCTAGCCCCCTTTCAATCTCCCATACCCCCATTCCCTTATGTGTATAGAGTTAAGGTATAGGCTGGCAGCATCCAAATTGCTGTCCAGGGCTGAACCTGGCCTTCAAAAGGTCCTAACTCTCTAATTTTTAAGCTAACAAGCTGGTCGGGGGTGTGCCAGCAGCCCAGTTGCTAGGCATGACCACCAGCCTGCCCTGGCTTCCCCCTAATTCCTTTTCATTGCACTTATACTTACTCCTAGTCCTTAAGTCCTACTCCCCTCTTGTAAGCCTTGCCTTGGGACCTTGAGTTCCCTCTGAACTTGGACATTTGAGGGCTGGCTCTTCCACACTGCACTATAATCTGTTCTGCAATGACATTTGGGGTGTAAGAGAAGGGCTTTGAAAATCCGATCCTGGAAGTTGGTTTATCTCATATTATTAGACTTTGAGTCTGGATTAGGCTGATTAGATGTAGATGTAATCACTGATGTATTTTGTATTATTTCTTTTGATTCACTGATCTATAATAAGCTATGTAATGAACTTTGTAATAACTACTGGGGTATAGTGAAAAAGGGTGGGATTGAACGCATGCCAAAGGGTTAGATACCATGCCTATAGGATGTATACTCTTTCAAATTCCGCCTAGAAATCATGTTCATATGTTATCACCTTCAATTCTACATTTCACGTAGATACCATGTCTATTGGATTAATACTTTCAAAATTCTGCACTTTCACCTAGAAATCATGATCATAGGGTTATCACTTTCAAATTCTGCATTCTTCATATAGATACCATGCTCATAGGTTTTCTGCATCTCGTAATATATACCATGTCAATAAATCACTGCTGAAATTCTGTACATCATATAGATGACATGCCTATAGGATTTCCTTTATTTTTTGCATGTGCATCTGTCATTAGGCAAATCCACTTATAGGATCTAAAATAAATCAATCAGATCAATGACCTGCTTAGATGATTTCTACATAACAAAATCTGTAACACCTAGAAAGCATGCCTATAGGAGTAATTAATTAAGTCTGAATTGTCCACTCGCCTTTTAAAAATCAGTAGTAATTCGTTTAATGTTCGCAGAACTTATGATCCTGATCTTTATTAATAATTTTTGCCATCAGTCTGTTCTCCTCCGTCTCTAAATTAATAGATATCATGCCTATAGATATTGTTTAACGTAGATAAATAGTTAGATAATTAGTCAATTGTCAGTTTTCTGCAACTACATCTAAGCAGGACTATTTCGGACTCCCTATCTGGGAAATATGTGGTAAATAAATTCCTCCCATGCTAATTTTAATCAAGGACCTAAACAGTATATGTAAGACGTGCTAAACAAATTCATTTCTTTAAGTGAGGAGGCCTACTTGAGCTTTTACTGTTTTATCTCCCCATTAACTGTTTTACGTGTTTTGATTGTCGCCCTAGAATTTTATCCCTTTTAAACCTTTGAAAAGCCAAGCTCCCTCCCTTTAGGATTAGTAGTCCTAAATGCCTCCGGGACTGATAGGAGGGGAGGGTAATAGCATGCAGTAGGTAACGATACCATTCCGCGCTTAATACCTTAACGGGGTGGGAAGGGTAGACATGGAGATGATGATCACACGATAACATTATGCGTACGATTGGTTACCGGTGTTATGTGGATGATCCATGTGTTTTATAAACCTAGGACCTCTTTCCTTTATGTAACTTAGTTTAATATCAATAAAATTCTGTATTTTCAAAACTCCCCTTTAATTTTACTGCATTATTCCTTTTCCTTCGAAATTTTTCTTCTTTGTTTATTCAATATCATGACTGATTTTCTGCACTTAGACCCTCCCTCAAATAAAACTATAGATTCCAATATGATTGTTACATACCTATTTGCAACCCTTATGTGTGAAATTTTTTGTATACTTGTTTGCATTAAAGTCACATAGCATGGCCGGGAACCACACTAGTGGATCTTGAGGGGTGCCTAACACCTTCCCCTCGAGATAATTTCTAGCCCTTACCCGAACTCTGGTTTTCAAAAATCATAACCCTTAGTGTCCTAATGCACTTAATCATTAGGTGGCGACTCTTCAATTCCAAAAACCCAATTCCCAAACGAGAATAGAGTTGTCTTCCCAAATATCGTAAACCCGATTTCGCGAGAAAAAGGGGGCGTCGACAGCATGGCACCTCCTCTCACATATCAACCTATCCCCAATTACCAAGCACCTCCGCCCTCTTACCAAATTCCGTCACCTACTTACCAATCATCTCCATCCCCCACATATCAACCTGCCTCACCAAGATATTCCCAACCCGCACCCGTCTACCAAGCCTATAATGCTCAGCCTTCTCACTACCAATCACCTCCCGCTTGCCAAAACATCCCCAGGCCCCGCCCTAACTTCGACCATAGACCTCCCAGGCAATACACCGCCATCGCCGAGCCAATCGACCAACTATATGAAAGACTCAAAGCAGCCGGTTACGTCACCCCAATCCCTGCCATAACTCCAGAAAATCCTTCCCAATGGGTCAATCCAAACAAAACCTGTGCATACCATTCCGGCATGAAAGGGCATACCATTGATGAGTGCCGATCGCTGAAAGACGAAATCCAAGCTCTAATCGACAACAAAATCATCGTGGAAAAGGAGCTTGCTCCTAATGTCTGCAACAATCCCTTGCCTGATCATAAGGGTGTGCACATGATCGAGGTGGAAGATGATTGGGACCCCAAAGGGTCAATTGGATTAATTGCCGAAGGTGACGAGCCCAAGAAACCAACGGTCACACTGAATCCAATTGTAGTCCAGATCCAGCCCTCTAGGGATGCTAAAGTAAACATGTCCGTGCCTCTCGAGCTTGAAACACCATCATCCGTAAAGACCGCAGAGCCAATTGAGGTTGAGTTTGGGTCTCCAAAGGCACTTGTGCCATTTGAAGTTGCTGTGTTACCTCCCAAAACAAGGGTACCCATTCCTGTGGCAATGTCAGCCATAACACCATTCCATACGACGGCCATTCCTTGGGATTACACTGCCGAGGCCAGAAGGAAGGGGAAAACTAGGTCTGGAGAAGCAATTGTAGCGCAGGGTATGACCAGGACTGGCAGAATTTATTCTCCGGAGCACTTAGTTGAATCAAGTAAGCAGGCCTCTGGACGGCCTATTGAAACTGGGCCTGATGATCTCTGGCGGAAGATACAGGCAAAAGAATACTCAGTTGTGGATCAATTAAATAAAACAGCAGCACAGATCTCCATTCTAGCTCTACTGCAGAGCTCCGAGACGCATAAGAACGCCCTGATGAAGATACTGAGCGAGGCGTATGTACCTAGTAACATAACTGGAGGAGAGATGGCAAACATGGTCGGGCAGGTATTGGAGAGTCAAAAAAACACTTTCCACGAGGATGAGTTGCCCCCTGAAGGTTTAGGCCACAACAAAGCGTTGCACATCACTGTGCAATGCGAAGACTATTTCATCACTAGGACTTTGATTGATGGAGGGTCCAGCCTCAACATTTGTCCATTGGTGACCCTCAGAACATTGGGGAAAAGTCTGCATGAGATCAAGGATGGGGCTATCAACATCAAAGCTTTTGATGGTTCCCAAAGGTCTACTATTGGGGAGATCAGTTTATGTATGCAAATAGGACTAACTTGGTTCGATGTTGACTTTCAAGTAATAGACATCCCAGCATCCTACAACTTACTACTGGGACGACCTTGGATCCACGCCGCTGGAGCTGTAGCATCAACCCTGCACCAGGCAGTGAAGTTCGAGTAGAATCACCAAGAGGTGATTATTCATGGCGACGGGAGTAACCCCATATACAGTCCCCAGACCATCCCAGCGATTGGAGGAAGAAGGAAGCTAGGTGGAGAAACCTACCACCAAATTGAGCGGGTCAACGCCATGGACAAAGATAAGTGGTGGGATAATAAGATAGAAAGTATACTGAACTGGAGCGGGTATGAACCTGGCAAAGGGCTCGGCAAAAACCTCCAGGGAATTACCAAGCCTATCAAACTGAAGAAGCATGGCACCACATTCGGATTAGGGTACGGATATACTTGGGAAGAATTCCAGAACTGGTCGCCACCATGGCGCGGCCCTTACTACCCGCTGGAGCACCCAATACCCCTCCTGGAGCAAGCTTTCCAGCCAGCAGACATCATATATGGGTCAGAGGAAGATGAAACATTGGCGGCAATGAAGGATCTGTTCTTGGAAGATGACAACATGGACTGTCATGTCATTCTCAAGGAGGGAGGGGAGGAAGGCCCTTCCATACAAGCTGTGAGCCGAGGAGCGCGCCTCAACAATTGGGCCGTCAGAACCACCAAGGCCCGGAAAGCTTCGGGGTAGCAAGGCTGAACAAAAGCACTATGCATTATCTTTTACTTTTTCGCTAGTTGATTTCCTTTTCATATTATCTTTAAATTTTGAAAAGAGCCCGATGTTCAAAATGATTTTAGAATTTATCAAAGTATTTCAATTTCTTATAAATCTCGCTCTTATTATCTTCTCTATCATTTACTTTATTTGCACAGCATTACTATTACTTATCTCGATGAAACGACGAATGTGACATGCGACGAGATAACGCAACAAACGGATATAGACTCAGGAGAGGATGAAATACAAGAAGAGGTCGTTAAAGAGGTCGAGAACTTTGAGAATAGACCTAAGTCCAACCTGGACGAAACTAAGGTTGTCAACTTGGGGGATACAGAGAATGTAAAGGAAACGCGCATCAGTGTTCACCTGTCACCGTCAGAAAAGGAAGAGTACACGGAGTTCTTAAAAGAATATGAGGACATATTTTCCTGGTCCTATGATGATATGACCGGTCTCAGTACATCTATTGTAGCTCACAAACTGCCAACAGATCCAACATGTTCGCCGGTAAAACAGAAGCTCAGAAAGTTCAAGCCAGACATGAGTTTGAAAATCAAGGAAGAAGTCACCAAACAAGTCAAAGACAAGGTCCTCAGGGTAGTGGAGTACCTAACATGGTTAGCCAACATTGTGCCAGTGCCAAAGAAGGACGGGAAGTTCAGAGTCTGTATCGACTATCGGGACCTCAACTGGGCCAGTCCGAAAGACGACTTCCCCTTACCGAACATACACATCCTGATCGACAACTGCGCCAAGCACGAGCTGCAGTCATTCGTCTATTGTTTTGCCGGATATCATCAGATATGGATGGACGAAGAAGACACGGAGAAAACGGCTTTCATCACGCCGTGGGGAATGTATTGTTACAAGATGATGCCGTTTGGATTGAAGAATGCTGGGGCCACCTACATGAGGGCCATGACTACTATTTTCCATGACATGATACACAAAGAGATTGAAGTGTATGTAGATGATGTCATCATCAAATCCAAGAAAGCCACTGACCACATGGAAAATCTAAGGAAGTTCTTCAACAGATTGAGAAGGTACAACTTGAAACTGAATCCCGCCAAATGCGCATTCGGGGTTCCAGCCGGAAAACTACTTGGGTTCATCGTAAGTCGACGAGGAATAGAACTAGATCCGTCTAAGGTTAAGTCTATTCAGGAATTGCCACCACCAAAGAACAAGAAAGAGGTTATGAGTTTCTTGGGGAGACTCAATTACATCAGCCGGTTCATAGCTCAATCCACTGTCATTTGTGAGCCCATCTTTAAGATGTTGAAGAAGGACGCCGCTACCGAACGGACTGATGATTGTCAAAAAGCCTTCGACAGAATCAAGGAATACCTGTCAACGCCGCCAGTTCTGGTTCCGCCCGAACCAGGTAGACTGCTATTTCTCTACCTTGCAGTATTGGATGGGGCATTCAGGCCATCTACTATCTCAGCAAGAAGTTCACCCCGTATGAGGCCCGGTATTCCCCGCTAGAACGCACTTGCTGTGCTCTGACTTGGGTAGCTCAGAAGTTGAGGCATTATTTCTGTGCCTATACTACTTATCTTATATCAAGGATGGACCCACTGAAGTACATCTTCCAGAAACCCATGCCCATGGGCAAGCTAGCCAAATGGCAAATCCTGCTGAGTGAATTTGATATTGTCTACGTGACTCAGAAAGAGATCAAAGGACAAGCACTAGCCGATCATCTTGCCGAAAACCCCGTGGGCGAAGAATACGAGCCTCTAAAGACGTATTTTCCTGATGAGGAGGTTTCTTTCATAGGAGAGGACATTGCAAAATCCTATGATGGCTAGAGAATGTTTTTGGACGGACCAGCAAACTTTAAAGGAGTTGGAATAGGAGCAGTTCTAGTATCAAAAACAGGTCAACATTATCTGCTGTCTGCCAAACTCAGGTTCCAGTGAACCAACAACATGGCCGAGTACGAAGCCTGCATCTTGGGGCCCAAGCTGGCCATTGACATGAACGTTCAGGAGTTACTAGTGATCGGGGATTCCGACCTACTCATACATCAGGTTCGGGAAGAATGGGAAACTAAGAATTCCAAAATACTCCCGTATTTGCATCACGTACAAGAGTTGAGGAAGAGGTTTACAAAGACAGAATTCCGGCATATCCCCAGAGTTCAGAATGAGTTCGCCGATGCATTGGCCACTCTATCATCCATGATTCAACATCCAGATAAGAACTTCATCGATCCTATCCCGGTAAAAATCCAGGATCAACCTGCTTACTGTGCTCATGTCGAGGAAGAAGCAGATAGAAAACCATGGTTCCATGACATTAAGAAGTATCTGTCAACAGGAGAGTATCTAGAACTTGCAAACACTACTCAAAAGCGCACACTGCGGAGGTTATCCAATCACTTCTTCACAGCGGAGGAATCTTGTATAGGAGGACTCCCAATTTGGGATTACTAAGGTGCGTCGAAGCAAAGGAAGCATCCAGGTTGTTGGAAGAAGTTCATGCGGGGACCTGTAGTGCGCATATGAATGGTTTTGTCTTAGCCAAGAAAATACTCCGGGCAGGTTATTTCTGGATGACTATGGAGACGGACTGCATCCAGTATGTTCGGAAATTCCATCGTTGCCAAATTCATGCAGACATGATAAAGGTGCCTCCTAACGAGCTCAATACAACAAGCTTACCGTGGCCGTTCGCCGCTTGGGGGATGGATGTTATCGGACCAATCGAACCTGCCGCATCAAACGGGCACAGGTTTATCCTAGTAGCAATTGATTATTTCACCAAGTGGGTTGAACAAGCATCTTACAAAGCAGTGACCAAGAAGGTTGTGGCAGATTTTGTCCGCGATCGTATCATTTGCCGGTTTGACGTCCCAGAGTCAATCATCACTAATAATGGTTCCAATCTCAACAGCGACCTGATGAAAGCGATGTGTGAAACCTTCAAGATCAGGCACAAGAATTATATAGCCTACAGATCTCAGATGAATGGAGCTGTAGAAGCGGCCAACAAGAACATCAAAAAGATACTGAGAAAAATGATAGAAAAACACAAGCAGTAGCATGAGAAGCTATCATTTGCTCTATTGGGATACCGTACCACCGTCCGTACATCAACTGGGGCGACTCCTTATATGCTGGTTTACGGTACCGAGGCAGTCATCCCAGCCGAAGTAGAGATTCCCTCCCTGAGGATTATACAGGAAGCGGAACTTGAAGATGCAGAATGGGTAAAGAGTCGCTACGAGCAATTAGCCCTTACAGACGGGAAAAAACTGAATGCAGTGTGCCATGGTCAGCTTTATCAGAACAGAATGACAGAGCCTTCAATAAGAGAGTCAGGCCAAGACAGTTCGCGCCAGGGTAGTTAGTACTAAAGAAGATTTTTCCGCACCAAGACGAAGCCAAAGGAAAATTCTCTCCCAACTGGCAAGGTCCGTACATGGTTCACCGGGTTCTAACCGGAGGAGCCCTCATACTTGCAGAAATGGACGGAAAAGTTTGGCCAAAGCCGATCAATTCAGATGCAGTGAAGCGATACTATGTGTAACCATTATGATTTCTTTATGATGTAATTTGAACTACGCCTGACCTGATTCCCGTTCAAGAAGGGATACGTAGGCAGTCCTATGGGTTCGGTCACAATTCAATAATGTTTTCATTTCCCCTCGATATTGGAAACTAGGCAGAATTTTGAGGAGGACCCTCAAAATTCCGAAGTTAACTTTCGCCATTCATCGCGCGCAGCCGTCAGAGGCACCAGCCCAGTAAACTGGGGCAGAATTTTGAGGAGGACCCTCAAAATTCTGGAGCAAAAGAGGTTGCAATATCTCGAACCACGTCGCAGTCGTCGGTTCATCTAAAAGAAAATCGTTTCTTATATATATTTATCTATTATTTATTTACATCATATTTTTTAAATTATATTACCAAATCATGCATGGATACTATCAAAATTGCTTTGTTCAGCAACGCTGCCAGTAAAAGCAAGAGCCGAGTAGGACGAGCGCCGTTCACGGGAAGACGAACTAACCTTTCTCCCCTGAGAAAACTCACGATCTTTCTTTGAATGCAGGCGCCCGAGATGTAAGGTCATCGGATACGATTACGTACTCATATTTTTCAGGAATACAACTCTCAGAATCATCGCCTATTTACAAGTGCTATCCGCACACGACATCCCCAGNCACTAAAAGGGTCAGACCGAGATGGTTCACACCGGGGCAGCTGGTGTTAAAGAAGATTTTTCCATATCAAGATGAAGCCAAAGGGAAATTCTCTCCCAATTGGCAAGGTCCATACGTGGTTCATCGGGTTCTGACAGGAGGGGCCCTCATACTCGCAGAAATGGATGGAGAAGTTTGGCCAAAGCCAATTAATTCAGCCGCAGTCAAACGCTATTATGTGTAATCATTATAATTTCTGTATGATGTAATTTGAACTACGCCTGACCTGATTCCCGTTTAAGAGGGGGATACGTAGGCAGCCCTATGGGTTCGGTCACAATTCAATAAAAATCTCATTTTCCCCCGATATTGGAAACTGGGGCAGAATTTTGAGGAGGACCCTCAAAATTCCGAAGTTGACTTTCAGCCATTCATCGAGCGCAGCCGTCAGAAGCACCAGCCCAGTAAACTGGGGCAGAATTTTGAGGAGGACCCTCAAAATTTCGGAGCAAAAGAGGTCACGATATCTCGAACCGCGTCGCAGTCGTCGGTTCATCAAAAAAATCATTTTTAAATTATGTATTTGCATCATATTTTTTACTAAATCATACATGGCTACTATCAAAATTGCTTTGTTTAGCGACGCTACCCCAATGAAAGCAAGAGCCGAGTAGGACAAGCGAGGTCCACGGGAAGACGAACTAACCTCCCCCCTCTACCAAAACTCACGATTTTTCATTGTATGCAGGCACCCCAAAACATCAGGTACAGTTACGTACTCATATTTTTCAGGAATACAACTCTCAGAATCATCGCCTATTTACAAGTGCTATCCGCACACGACATCCCCAGCAGCCACAATGACGCAATCAATTATCAGCTATCAGCTAAGATATTTCGTTACTCTTCACCTTTATTTCCTGCATTGCATAAGGCTACTTTTCTGCCTTCCGAGACTAAGCACTGTCTCCATCCTGCATTTCTTTGCATTGCATAAGGCTACTTTTCTGCGTTCCGAGACAAAGCACTGTCTCCATCCTACATTTCTTTGCATTGCATAAGGTTACCTTTCTGCCTTCCGAGACTAAGCACTGTCTCCATCCTGCATTTCCTTGCATGGCATAAGGCTACTTTTCTGCCTTCCGAGACTAAGCACTGTCTCCATCCTGCATGGCTGAAATATCGCCAACCTTACTTGACTCTCTATATCGGCTGAAATATCGCCATTTATATTTATCCTTTATGTCGGCTGAAATATCGTCATTTATTTTTATCCTTCATATCGGCTGAAATATCGCCAGCTTTATTTAATTCTCGGTATCGGCTGAAAGATCGCCAGTTTTATTTAAATTTCTGTCGGCTGAAATATCGCCATTTATGTTTAAACCTTTGTCGGCTGAAACATCGCCAACTTTATTTAATTCTCGGTATCGGCTGAAAGATGGCCAGTTTATATTTAAATCTCTGTCAACATTGCCATCTATACTTATGCTTTGCATCGGCTGAAAAATTGCCATTTTGTATTTATGCTTTACATCGGCTGAAATACCGCCAAATCTTGCATTTCATGGGCTGAAATACCGCCAAGCTGTCCAAGGGCGTCATTGTTCGGAGGCACCATTTTCATAGCCCGAGAACGCCATGCCATGGCCCGAGGACCCCGCTTTATATTCTGCACATCATTATTCAAGGGCATCATGGTTCGGAGGCACCATCATCATAGCCTGAGAACATCATTTCATAGCCTGCGAATCCTTTATTATGCGCTTCATGGCCCAGGACATCATGGTCTGAGGACGTCATCCTAACCGTCCAAAGACAACATTCATGGTCCAAGGGGAACTTGTATCACGTTTAAATTCTGCACGATGTGCTTGTATTACTCAATTGTAGATACATCAGCTGGCAACGACCTTTACAGCAGGAGCGATCTCGCTCCGGTTCTCGCAGCCCATCAATCCCTGACCATCCTTCCCAACCTAAATGTTGCGTCCGTCTTTTTCAAAACCTCCATCGACATATTCCGTCAATGTATCCCGAACTACATATGACCTGATTCCTTTAAGACCATGGATATGTAGGCAACTCAGAAGCCAGAGCTCGGTCAAAACCCTTTGCAAGACGTTTCTCTCGGTCAAAATTGGTCATCATATCTTTACCCGACAACTCTTTCATCCTTCCCGGGTAAAGAGGGGCACCTGTTGATACCCAATTTTTCCCTATGTATTTTATATACTCAAAATATTCTCAAAATAGCATGTACATGCATATATAAGCACGCCCAAGAATTATGGTATTTTTCCCTTATTTTTAAAGATTTTTAAAATCAATTTGTTGTCTATTTTAATAGCACAAAATTCAATAATTATTTTCAGACTATCATTTTTAGGGAATAATTTATTTTTTATTCTCATATTTACACCAGGATATAATTAAGGTGATTTTCGCATATTTTTATACAATTTATTTGGTATTTTTAAAGCTAAAATTACTACAATTGCAATTATAGCCTATTTTTTCAATTAATAATATTTTACAATTACAAAATTGCTCCCAGTATTTTTAAATTACATTTATATATTATTAATCAATTTAGTGCTTTTAATTGGTTTTGAAAATTATTTTAACTATTTTTTTATTAAGTTAAAAAGGGGAGAAATGGTTGTTTAACATTTAGCCTCATCTATTTCAATTATAACCCCTTTGCATTTCAATTTTAACCACAATTTGAACCCAATTGCAACCAGCCCATTTTAAAACTAACCCAACCCATAACCCAATTAAAACCCGACCGGATCCCCCCCTTTAATCACAGCCGTTGATCTAGAAGATCAACGGCTCAGATTAAACATTTCCTTTTTAATTCACAGCCTACCCCTAACCCTAATTCATTTCCACCCTTCAGCCGCCCTTGAATCCCCAAATTCTCTCAAGGCTCCCCGGAACCCTAGCCTCCCCCTACCTTGTTCCACCGTGTTTATCGAAGTCCATGGCTTCTCAGGCCATGGACAGCCTATACCCATCTCCTATGGCTCCTGCATGCCTGTTGTTCGAAGGATCGAGGCCAGACCTCGAGGGTCTTCACTCAGACCTTCGCTGATTCGATGATTCCGGCCATCTCTGGCCTTGCTCCTGTGGTTCTTGGTCTTTTTGAGCCTGATTATGACATTATCCGACTTAGATCGGGTAATTTCGAAGCCTTTCTCAACTCTAGGGTTCATCTGAAACCCTAACTATCGAGGTTCTCTCCGATTATTTTTTAGATCTGTTACATGTTTGCACTATTGTTTAAGTTTCTTAAACGTTTTCTCCGATTTTCTTTCAAAAGTCACTTCTTCTCGATTAGGGTTTCTGGAAGGTTCTTAAAATGTTTCCGACTCTTCTTCTTCTCCTTTTCTTGGTGTGAATCAACCCCTCCTATGTTCTTATTTGCTCTTTTCCGACTCGCATGCCTTCTCGTGTGTTCTTATATTTGCTGTATCATGAAGTTTTTCTATTATGCTTCGTTTTGTCTCCTACTGGTTTCAATACCATGCTCTCACATGCCTATCTTATGTGTTTCTCTACTGTGTTTTCCTACTGAGTTTTAGTCATTTGGTTGCCTTTACCGGACTTTGCTTGGATTCTTTCTAGATGTGTTTCATCGACTGTTTCTTTAAGTTTACACTACCTGAACTTTTTTTAAATTTCATGCTTTTTCTTGAAACTTGTTTCCTGTACTAGTTTCTATGTTGTAGTTGCTTTGAACTTGCTATTGTGCTTGTATGCTTCTCATGAGACTCTGAAAGAGGTCTCTGAGTTTGTCTCAATAGTTTGCCTTTTCATCTCTCTATCAAATTCGAGTTTAAAAAAGAACCCTAGGATTTGGGGATTTCTTTGGTAAATTTGGTTTTATGTTTGGACAAGCGTTCTACCTTGAAACCTTGAACTCCCAGACCCACTCTGAGTCTATGAATTGAATTTTAACTTTTCTGCGTTTGTGATTTTGAAACCTTCTTGCTAGTCTTCTGTAATAAGCATGATATCCTTCTTGCTTGACATGTCTATGTGTTTTATATATGAGGATTTCTCTTTCAAAAGGTTTTTGCCAACTGCTAATTCTGAATTGATTTTCCCCTAAATTAAAACTTTCCTTTTACCTCTTTTCTGACTCGAACAAGACTTTCAATTTGATTCTTTACTGGCTGTTTTACTGATTCCCTTTCCTTGTTTTCACAAATCAAGTACCACTAGACTTTTACCTTAAATATCTTCTATGTATTTACCCTTATTTTCCTGCTTTGCACGAGATATTTACTTGATTTCCTTCCTTAAATAACTTCTGCCCCTTACCGTTTCAATTTGGACTCCTTAATTAAAGGAAGTCTATATGTTGATTGATTGGTACAATTACTACTAAACTATGATTCTTGCCTTATTTTCTACACCTGTTTTCAATTATAAATACCCTGTTCTTTCATAAACACAGTCACGATTTTTAATCATCACAACTCTCTTCTAAAATCTATACTCTTGCTTCTTAATTGCATTTTGGCTTCCCTAAATCTACTGTTTCTCCCTGCTTGCTTCTCTGAACTGGTATGTCCTACTTTGATTCTAGCATCAAATCCAATGTATTTACTTACAAGCTTTATGCCCATGCCTACTGTACTGCTTTATAAAGTTCAGCTTTAAAACAAACAAGTACTTATGCCTTGCTATCTGTTGCTGCAATGAATCCCTACCCCCATTCCCTTTTATGTGCTTGGGCTGTAGTTTAAGACATGGCAACATACAAAGTTGTTGTCATGGATTAAGATTGGATCCTTTAGATCCTAGCCTCTTTCAGTCTCCCATACCCCCATTCCCTTATGTGTATAGAGTTAAGGTATAGCCTGGCAGCATCCAAATTGCTGTCCAGGGCTGAACCTGACCTTCAAAAGGTCCTAACTCTCTAATTTTTAAGCTAACAAGCTGGTCGGGGGTGTGCCAGCAGCCCAGTTGCTAGGCATGACCACCAGCCTGCCGTGGCTCCCCCCTAATTCCTTTTCATTGCACTTACACTTACTCCTAGTCCTTAAGTCCTGCCCCCCTCTTGTGAGCCTTGCCTCGGGACCTTGAGTTCCCTCTGAACTTGGACATTTGAGGGCTGGCTCTTCCACACTGCACTATAATCTGTTCTGCAATGACATTTGGGGTGTAAGCACTGCCTGGAACTCTTGAAGTTCCTTGGAACTTTGATACAACCCAAATAAGAGAAGGGCTTTGAAAATCCGATCCTGGTAGTTGGTTTATCTCATATTATTAGACTTTGAGTCTGGATTAGGCTGATTAGATGTAGATGTAATCACTTATGTATTTTTATTATTTCTTTTGATTCACTGATCTGTAATAAGCTTTGTAATGAACTTTGTAATAACTACTGGGGTATAGTGAAAAGGGGTGGGATTAAATGCATGCCAAAGGGTTAGATACCATGCCTATAGGATGTATACTCTTTCAAATTCCGCCTAGAAATCACGTTCATAGGTTATCACCTTCAATTCTACATTTCACGTAGATACCATGTCTATAGGATTAATACTTTCAAAATTCTGCACTTTCACCTAGAAATCATGATCATAGGGTTATCACTTTCAAATTCTGCATTCTTCATATAGATACCATGCTCATAGGTTTTCTACATCTCGTAATATATACCATGTCAATAAATCACTGCTGAAATTCTGTACATCATATAGATGACATGCCTATAGGATTTCCTGCATTTTTTGCATGTGCATCTGTCATTAGGCAAATCCACTTATAGGATCTAAAATAAATCAATCACATCAATGACCTGCTTAGAGGATTTCTGCATAACAAAATCCGTAACACCTAGAAAGCATGCCTATGGGAGTAATTAATTAATTCTGAATTGTCCACTCGCCTTTTAAAAATCAGTAGTAATTCATTTAATGTTCGCAGAACTTATGATCCTGATCTTTATTAATAATTTTTGCAATCAGCCTGTTCTCCTCCGTCTCTGAATTAATAGATATCATGCCTATAGATCTTGTTTAAGGCAGATAAATAGTTAGATAATTAGTCAATTGTCAGTTTTCTGCAACTACATCTAAACAGGACTAATTCGGATTCCCTTTCTGGGAAATATGTGGTAAATCAATTCCTCCCATGCTAATTTTAATCAAGGACCTAAACAGTATATGTAAGACATGCTAAACAAATTCATTTCTTTAAGTGAGGAGGCCTACTTGAGCCTTTACTGTTTTATCTCCCCCTTAACTATTTTACGTGTTTGGATTGTCGCCTTAGAATTTTATCCCTTTTAAACATCTGAAAAGCCAAGCTCCCTCCCTTTAGGATTAGTAGTCCAAAATGCCTCCGGGACTGATAGGAGGGGCGGGTAATAGCATGCAGTAGGTAACGATACCATTCCGCGCTTAATACCTCAACGGGGTGGGAAGGGTAGACATGGAGATGATGATCACACGATAATATTATGCGTACGATTGGTTACCGGTGTTTTGTGGATGATCCATGTGTTTTATAAACCTAGGACCTCTTTCCTTTATGTAACTTAGTTTAATATCATTAAAATTCTGTCTTTTCAAAACTCCCCTTTAATTTTACTGCATTATTCCTTTTCCTTCTAAATTTTTCTTCCTTGTTTATTCAATATCTTGACTGATTTTCTGCACTTAGACCCTCCCTCAAATAAAACTATAGATTCCAACATGATTGTTACATACCTATTTGCAACCCTTATGTGTGAAATTATTTGTATACTTGTTTGCATTAAAGTCACAATATAGCATGGCCGGGAACCACACTAGTGGATCTTGAGGGGTGCCTAACACCTTCCCCTCGAGATAATTTCTAGCCCGTACCCGAACTCTGGTTTTCAAAAATCAAAACCCTTAGTGTCCTAATGCACATAATCATTAGGTGGCGACTCTTCAATTTCAAAAACCCAATTCCCAAACGGGAATAGAGTTGTCTTCCCAAATGTCGTAAACCCGATTTCGCGAGAAAAAGGGGGCGTCGACACCTTCCTCGATCCTTTCTCCTAGCTTGATAATGTCAGAAAATTTATGGCTTTCGATCATCATCAGTCTCTCATAATACTATGGGTCTTGGGCCCGAACGAAGAATTTGTTCATTTGCTCTTCTTCCAAAGCAGGCCTAACCTTAGCAGCTTCTGATCTCCATCGAGTAGCATACTCACGGAAGGTCTCTGTGGGTTTCTTCTTCAAGTTTTGAATATAGAACACATTTGGTTCATTCTCTGTGTTGAACCTGAATCTGTCCATAAAATCAGACGCCATGCTTACCCAGTTCGACCACTTCTTTGGATCTTGTACCAAGATAAAGCGTCTCCCTTCAGGCTCCTCATGAAAATCTTCATGCGGATTTTCTCGTCTCTTCCCACTCCGACCAGCTTGTCACAGTATGTTCTCAATTGGACCCTTGGGTCCCCTGTACCATCAAACATCACGAAATTGGGAGGTTTGTACCCCTCGGGCAGTTCGACATCGGGTTGTATGCAAAGATCCTCATAGTTTAGCGCCTCAATTCCCTTACCACCTTCAACGCCTTGAATTCTGCTAGTCAACTTTTTAAGCTCTTCGGCCAGATTTCTGATGAGCAAGTCCTTATCATCGGACTCGAGTGTGCTTGAGATGGGCTGGGTGGAGTGTGGCATAGTCTCCACATAGATGGGGGTATTATGTTGGGTGTGGCAGTGGTCATTTGTGGAGTTCTGGAATTCTGGGATGAGCAGTGGGGGTGTTATTTGAGGTATGGCAGGTATTGCAGTGGTGGTGAGGAGCGGGATGGTTTTGTTGCTTTGGGATATTTTGCGGAGGTACAAGATTCTGAGTATTTGGAAAAGTAACCTCTGGAGTGGTGAGGGAAATGAAAAATTTGCCAGATTCCGAACTTGATCAAGTTCTTCCTGAAACTTCAATAGCTTTTGTTCTAGTTGGGGTGCATTTTCCTTGGGGACCAGAGTACCATGAGTGACCTCTACCCGTTCAGTTGAGTTGTTCGAATCTTCCATTTTTCCTTTGTTTTTGTGTCTGACAGGACTGGGAGGATGAGTAGATGGAGGGCCCCTGGATCTCGTAAAATATGATGATGTTGCCAGAGTTCACGAACTAACCTTTGGGGAGGGGAATAAACAAAAAGTAAAAACAAAAGGTAACAAGTCAGTGAGGATCATTAGAAAAATGCTGCAATATTTAAACACGTAGTGCTGAAATGTAAAACGTGTCCTAATTTGGGGAACCTCTTTGTGCCCGAGGTAGGCCTAGCGACAAGTTGATTTGGAGAACTTAGTATGTTAAATGCCTCATTTTATTGATAAAAGTAGATGAATCCCAAAACGACACTAAATAACAGGAAATAAAAATGTCACTAGTGGCCATAGACCTTATTACATTTTATAAAGCAGAAATGAAAACTCCTATCTATTTGGTCCCAGAAGGACCTTCCCCAGACTCGGCATCTTTGGCTCCATCGAACAGCTTCACCAGCTCGCGAAGTCCCAGCAACAGGTAGGCTCTGGCTAGGTGCCCGCCCTCGTTTCCTTGAGCACTCTAGCAATCCTCGATCCTTTTAAGAAATTTCCTTTCTAGCTCAACTAAACCCCGCTCCAAGTATCCCAGTCGCTTGTTGGCACTGACAGCCATGTCTTTCCACTCTTCAATCAGCCTTTGGTTGGCTTCTTGTATTTCACGGTGCTCACTTTCACATTCCCGAATCCTCTTGCGCAGTTGGTTGTACTTGACCCGTGCTTCATCCTTTTCATCCATGATCCTGTGACCTCGAACAAACCCGGGTTGACCCAGACCATTGTGATTATCCTCCAACCAACCGGAATAGTAAGGAGTACAACCTGCATGGTATCTGTCTGGCTCGATGGTATCCCTTCCCTTGACGATCTTGCAGTGCCACATATGCTGAGCTTGGCACTTGTAAGGACTATCGTCAGCCTGGAAGTCATCCTAGAAATGACTCATCTTGTCGACCCTGGGTACAACTTGCTTCCTACCAGCTTGCCTTATAACTCGAAGAGGGACGTAAGGGTACGTTCCTCTCAGACCGATTAATATCAGAAAAGGTGCGTCTCGGGATCGGGCGATGAATTCTTCAGTTGGAAACCATTCGAACATCCATTGTACTTGCTCCTCGGTCAGATTATCAAATAGCTTGAACCATCCTTTGGCATCCTCTGGCTGAGCAAATATATCAGGGATATAATTCATTCGCTTTGGGTGATGGAAAGCAATATGATTGTTCCAGTCCCTTCGTTGGATCTTTTGTCCGTATTCACCCTTCTGTAGATGCTCCATGAGCCACAGCTGAAGTAGCAAATTGCAACCCTCGAAGTGACTAGCTCCCCGTTGACATTTCTCTAGGGCTCGGTATATTTCTGCGACGATCATGGGTACAATGGTGAATGGTTGCCCTCCAATTCCTTCCATTAAAGTTTTAGTGACCATGGCTAGTCGGGTGTGGATTCTTGCTTTCTTCATTGGAAACACAATCATCCCCAGAAACAGAACATAAATACAAAGACCCTTCGATGGATATGACCCAATGAGGTAATGGCAAACTCATCAGGATAGGTACGGTAAGATTTGCTGTGACCGTACCTTTCGTACAAATAGTCTAAGGGAATGTACGACTCTCTCAAGCATGTCAAGTCTGGATTCTTCTTTAAACCCATCATTTTGAGAAAACCTCTACCCTTGCGGTTTTCCGGCATTAACAAACTCGGAGTTTCCCACGGTATACCAGCCAGTCCTCCTATTTCCTCGAGCAAGGGTGTCATCTCAACGTCTTCGAAGCGGAACACATACCTATCACAATCCCTGAACAGAGTAGCATCTTCTATAATTTTGTTGTTGGGTTGGATTTCCAGGAGAGAAGGTAGATTTCCTAGGTATTTCCGGACAAGAGTCTGATCGCTGGAATGAAGATCCTCCCACCAGCTTAGCAATTTTGGGTGGATGTTGGTGACCATACCGAATCTGAGGACTTCGTGCCTCATGTTTCTACAAGACAAAAGGGTTAGGCCCTTACCCCCACCAGACTCGACTATTAAATATCAATAATTGGTATAAAAGCATTTAGTTCTCCAAATAAATGCACAAAATATGGTAGTGTCCGTTTGGGTTTTAGGGAAACCCATTGGACTTTGGACAAGGCTATCTTAAAGAGTCATTATGCGGACAACATAACTGACTTGGCTATGTTTGACCATGATGCATGCACAATTAAATAGAGTAATGTTTCTATGGGGTATTAGACTGGTACCCTTGAGCGGAAAACTCAAGAGGGAAAGGCGCGAAACCGTCGACTACACCGTTAATCGACTGGTTTTACCACAAATATGCCTTTGCCGGATTTAGGGGGTGATAATATCGGAAGAGCGCAACCACTCATTATAAGCGTTGCTATGGTATTTTGTTTGGCAGGAGTGGAATATGATGTTGAAAACATGCTTATGCAATAATTTAAAAAAGTTGTCACGTATTTGCATGTTATAAAGCAATAATTACAACAGTTCTTCATAATTTAAAACAGTAATAAAGGAAAGCAGTTAAGGAAAGCCATAAAAGAAATAAAGAAAAGACACAAAAGACAAGTTAGTTTTGTAGTAGAAGAGGGAATTAAATACTTAAAGGCATTAAGCAAATAAAGACATATAAAGAGGCGTAAAGTCACAATAATAGCCTGAAATGGTAAAAGCCTAAAAGAAAATCCCCAGTAGAGTCGCCATGCTATCGCGCCCCCTTTTTCTCGCGAAATCGGGTTTATGACATTTGGGAAGACAACTCGTTCCCTTTCGGGAATTGGGTTTTGAATTGAAGAGTCGCTACCTAATGATTTAACTGCATTAGGACACTAAGAAGGGTTTGAGTCAAGTAACAAGAGATTGGATAAGGGCTTGAAATTATTCCAAGGGGAAGGTGTTAGGCACCCCTCAGGATCCACTAGTGTGGTTCCCGGCCAAACTATTATTGTGACTTAAGTGCAAATAACACATAGGCAAATAAAACTTCAAGTAAGAGGGGATTTTCACATAATGGTTACAAATAAGCAAAGTTAGAAAGAACGAAAGGGATACTGATTTTACCTTAGAGAAATAGTTTAAAATTTGAAAAAAAAAGAATCAAAGAATCAAAGAAACAAAGGGAAGGGGGTCCTAGGTTTATAAATAATATGGATCACCCCACACAACATCCGGTAATCACTCCTCAGTGAGGGGCTACACGTGATGTTATCGCGTGGTCATCATATCCATATCTACCCTTTCCTACCCCGTTAAGGTATTAAAGCGCGGAATGGTCTCGTTTACTTATTGCATGCTATTACCCGCCCCAATCCTATTAGTCCCGGAGGCAGTTAGGACTACTAATCCTAAAAGGGAGGGATATTAGGCTTGTTTATAGTTTCAAAGGCAAAAAAGTCTAAGGCGACATACAAAAACACGTATAGCAAGTTGGGGGAGAGCACATAAACATGTGAAGGGCTCAGATAGACCTCCTTTAAACCAAAGAAAGCACATAACTTAGCATGAATTACACTTACTGTTTAAGGCTTGATTAAAACTTAAAGGTTGAGGCAGACTGATTTATTACATAGTTCAGATAAGAAGCCCGAATCAGGCATGCCTGCTAGTTGTAGCTAATAAAATCTAATTCAGTTTATAATTTTAGCCCTAAGGCTTGCCTAGGTGTTGGATGAGGGTCCTATAGGCATGATATCTACTGATTTTAGAAACAATGAAATAAACTGAATACATACTGATTTAAGAGAGTCGTCAGTTAATAATGAAAGCAAGTTTTAGCAAGAGATCATATGTTCTGCAATTGATGGTCGTTATTATTACTGGTTTTAGACTTATAAGTGAGTGGGGCGATTCAGACTTGATTAATAACTCCTATGGACATGCTTTCTATGCGTGTTGATTTTAAACCCCTTTTAACAGACATGGTAAAATGTAGAAAACCTATAAGCATGATATCTAGGTGCTGAATTTCATTTTAAAGCCTATGAACATGATATCTAGTTGAAGTTGATTGATTAAGACCTATAAACATGATTGCCTGATGAAGAATGTATATGCAGGATTCAGAAAGACCTATAGGCATATTTTCTATGTGCATATGCAAGATTTAGATTTCCAGGTAATTATAGACATGGTATTTATATGAGAGAATGCAGAATTCCTACAGACATGGTATCTATATGAGAAGTGCAGAAATTCAGAAATGACCTATAGGCAGGATATCTATATGAGAGTGCAGAAATTCAGAAATACACCTATAGGCAAGTTATCTACCCTTCGCATACATAGCTACCCCCTCCCTTTTTCACTAGCCATCCCCAAGAGTTTATTACAAAATTATTACAGCCCAGAATGAAGATAAAAGAAAATACATCAGAAATTAAAAGTACAACCAAGGAGAGCCTGATTCAGACTTCCTGTCTGAAGTATGAAGTAAACCAACTCCAAAGAGATCATGATCCAAAGCCTTTCTCCCATTTGGATGTGTCAGAGTTCCCTAAGAGCCTCAAATGGACTCCGGGCAGTGCTCGCACCCAAATGTATCACCAGATTAAGACATAGTGCAATGTGGGAGGGCCAGCCCTCAAGTGTCCAAGTTCAGAGGGAACTCAAGGTCCCAAGGCAAGGCTCACAAGAGGGGGGCAGAACTTAGGGACTAAGAGAGAGTGCAAGTGTAGAAATAGAGTGCTAAAAGGGGGAAAGGAAAAGGGAAACAGCTCAAATCAGTACACAAAGACAGGCTGGTGGGCATACCCAGCAATGGGAAATGCTGGCACACCCACAGCCTGTTAGAACACACTGTTTAGAGATTAGGGTCCCAAAGGATCAAGTTTAATTCACGGACAATAACTTACATATTGCCATGTCTTAAACCATATGCTCAAACACATAAGGGGGTAGGGAATAGGGATTAATAGCATAATCAAATAGACAGAAAGCAGCATGCTAATTGAAATATTAAGCTCTACGGAAATAGCAAATAGATATGGATACACAAACTATAAATAAACACATTGTTGTGATGTTGAAGCTTAAATCAGGACATACCAGTTTCAAAGAAACAAGCAGAGAAAAACAGTAAGTCTTGTAAACAGGCCATAATGCAGACAAGAAGAGAGAATATTATTGTGTATAAGTGTAAGTGAGGAAGACTGTCTCCTTTTCGTGTGAAAGACTTAGGGTATTTATAGTTGAAAGTAGGTGGTGAAATAAGGTAAAAATCACAGTAGTATGTTAATTTAAGAACTCAGAATCAATTAATTAGAGAATCAAGGAAGTACTCCCCTTAGTTAAGGGAATCAAAATCAAACGAAAAGATTCAGCACCATATAAGGCAAGAAGAAAAAATCAGTGCAGGATTAAATAAGGAAGCAGTCAAGGTTGAGTATGCATATAGTAGTCAATTAGGACCAAATTCAGGAAAATTACAATTAAGGAAAGGCTCAGTATAACAAGGTACCATAGCAATAAGGTACCATAGCAAATAAGGTAACAAAGTCAGTTAATTTAAACAGGCGAGTAGAATTCTAGGGCTTTGAAAGAACGTCTTTCAATTACCAACAATCAAGGAAAATCATAATCAATCATGTGAAGTATTCTGTATTCTCAACATATAAATAGAGGCGAATGAACAAGAGTAACAAACAAAGTCAGCCACATAGACAGAAGGGAACAAGAGATGAACAAACACAATCATTCAGATATGGTGTAAATAGGCTAAGATTCAGCAGGACATATTCGAAGCATGGTGACCGCGAGACATTAACAAGAATCAGGTAAATAGGCTAGCACATTGGTTTCAAGGCAAAGGAGGTTAGGCTAACACACATAATCAAAGCGAAGAAACATGCTAACACATAGAGACAAGGCAAAGAAAATCGGGCTAACACACATAATCAAAACGAAGAAACATGCTAACACCTAGAACTGGAGTAAAGAAATCATACTAACACACATAACCAAAACGAAGAAAAATCTTTAGAAATTAGGGTTTTTAGTAGAGTCAAGCTAAAAAAATAGTAGGAGCATAAAATCGGTCAGAATAAACAAGGAAAGGTTTAATCATAAAGAAATCGGTTGAAACATGCGTAAAAGAACTCCAAGAAACCCTAGTTTGTAAAGAAAGGGAAAAGGTTTAAAGGAGATGATCTTTCAGAAGAAGCTCGAGAATAAGCAGAACATAGAAGAAAACATGCTTATAGCATGAAAATAACACTGTTTTGAGAGATTCAGGAGAGAGTTAGGGTTTCAAAAGGAAACCCAAATAGAAGTTGAAAGAACCTGTTGAAACTTCACCGATCGTGACATATAGGGTGTGATTTTGCCCAAAATCACACCGGAGAACCCATAAGTAAAAGAACCAGAAACCCGAGGTCCAAATCAACACGGCCCAGGATCCTCGAAGGCCCTAGAGATGTTGAGCAAGGCGATGAGAGGCCCATCGGAGACTTGGGGTTGAAAGGAGGTGGCCGGAGATGGCCGGAGAAGGAGGCGATTTGACGGAGTTTTAGGGTTAGGTCTTGAGAGAGGAGAGAAGAGGAGAGCATCTGAAGGCGGCGTCTTTGGTAAAATGGTTTAGGGTTGAGGTCATTTAGAAAATAAAAAGGAAAGGAGTTGTTTGGACCGTTGATCTGGGAGATCAACGGTCAGGATTAAAATAGGTAGGTGGTTTCCGGGTTTGGGTAAGGGTCAATGGGGTGTGGGTCGGTTTTTTTTAATTGTAAAATTGGGCCGGAATTGGTCCGATTTTGGCCACAATCGAAAGCCAATTATGGCTATAACTTAAATAGCCAATTTTCCCTATTTAATTGATAGAAATAATAAATTAATTTCTAAAAATAAATTAAAGGTACTAAATTAATTAATAATATATAAATATTAGATTAAAAATACTGGAGCCAATTTTATAATTATAAATGCAATTAAATCTTAAAATATGCTAATGTTGCAATTATACGCAATTTGGCTTTTAAAATACTAAATAGATTTGTAAAAAAATGTGCAAAAATCATACTAGCTATATTTTAATATAAATATAAAATTCCAATAAGTAATTTACCAAAGAATAATAATTTTGAAAATAATCATTGGGTTTTTATGGATGAAAAAGGGAAATAAATCATTTTAAAAACCTTAAAATTATGGGGAAAAAATAGTAAAATGCTTGGATATACTTATATATGCGTATATATGCTATTTTAAAGATATTTTGCATATAAAAAATATACAGGGAAAAATTGGGTATCAACAGGAAGATGAAAGAAGAATGAGAGTTTTCGAAGGCTTGAGAGAGATGAAGTAAGAAATACACTAAAGCTGATCAATATACAGAGGAATAATTGATGGGGTAACTACAGCTTTTCAGACTCAGAAGTTTAATCAAACTGAAATTCAATTTTGAAGAGAAGTTGGAGTGTATCCCTAGAATCTAGGTAGTTCCATTCGGTTGGGACTCTTTTGAACGGGACTAGTTCACTTGTAACGGATAAGTCCAAAAGGAGTTTGGTATTTGGTAGGACTCTGCTCATGATCCAAATATAGTTATTTCAAATTATACAGAGTGTAGAAAATATACCGTGTTATCTTGATGAACTAGGTTCTTCACTGATAATTCTCTTGTATGAGTCTAAATTTGCCAAAATAGAGAAAATATCATTAGTGATTAATGAATCATTTTATCACATGGCACAAGAGTATACTATGGAAATTATGAGACTGAGCAAGATTTAATCTAATTATACACAATTTACAGACTTTCTAACCAATTTTTTTTTAATTTTTTCGTTTAACCTTGAACTGGTCCTTTTAGGTGATCTTAATCATCCCTAATTCCAACCTTTTCCTCTCAAAGTGATCTCTACTTAAGGCTTTTGTGAAGATGTCAGCAATTTGCTTGTTAGTAGCACAAAACTCCACAGTGATCAAGCTTTTCTCATAGTTGTCCCTCAAAAATGGTGCCTAACATCTATGTGCTTAGTTCTCTTATGATGAACTGGTTTCTTTGTCATACTAATAGCACTAGTGTTATCAAGAAAATAGGGATGCAACCAACTTCAATACCAAAATCCATCAACTGTTGCTTGATCCACAACAATTGAGCGCAATCATGAAGCAGCAACAACATACTCAACTTTAGCAGTAGATAAGGCCATTGAATTTTGCTTTTTGGTAGCCCATGACACAAAACATGAACCAAGGAAGTGTGCCATACCCGAGGTGCTCTTCCTATCCACAAGGAAACCTGCACAATCAGCGTCAACATATCCCACTAGGTTAAAATTACTACCTTTTGGATACCAAAGGCTAAGGTCAGTGATGCCTTTCAAGTATCTCAATATTCTCTTGACAACATTCAAGTGGGACTTATTTGGATTTGCCTGAAATCGAGCATAAAGACCTATACTGAAAACAATGTCAGGTCTGCTAGCAGTAAGATACAAAAGAGAACCAATCATTCCCCTATACAACTTCTAATCAACAAATGAACCAGGTTCATCTATATCCAATTTCGTGAATGTTGCAATAGGAGTGTCAATTTCTTTAGATGTTTCTTCCTGGTTTTGTTACTAAGGAATAAGTTCATGGACAAGTTCCCTCGAGGTTTGAGGATCAGTTCCTCTCTAGTCAGTTCCCCCTGTCATGTTGCCCTGGGTGGAAGGACCTGTTCCATCATATGTTCCTTCCTGTTATGCTTCTTCAGGCTGGACTATGGTTTCACCATTTGAACTTCTTATCAGCCCAATCTCTTCATTATCTTGTTCCTACCTCTCAGAAAGAATGTTAATTTTTAAAAATAACATATACATTTTTCTACACACATAGTTCTTTTATTGTATATCTTATAAGCTTTACTATGTGAAGAATATCCCAAGAATATTCCCTCATCACTTCTGGGATCATACTTACCTAGGGAGTCTTTGCCATTATTTTGCACAAAGCACTTGCATCTAAATTCCCTAAGATGGGATATATTTAGCTTTCTCCTTTTAAGTGACTCATAGGG
>NC_032000.1:16823746-16836237 GCF_001879085.1 Nicotiana attenuata | reverse complement strand
CAGTCCATAGCCTCTACGCATCTCGCCGGACACTACAGGTTTGAGGTTTCATTTTTCTTAAAAGTTGTGGACAAATTCTACAATGTATGTATTGTTGTACTCTTTATTTCCCTTTTCCACCCCAATCATCTCACATTTCTTCCTCATTTTCAAAGGAGACATTACCTCCTTTTAAGGTTCTTCAAGTGGAAAGAACTGGTTCTTGCTTCCATTCATATGCTTGAACAGCCACTATCATTGTACCATAAATTTTGTTGCCCCCTTCACTATGGACCCGCAAAAGGAATTCAGGGGTTAGTTCTTAGAAAACAAAACTAGTTTGGCGTCCCTTCTATAGGGTAAAAGGGTGAATCAGATTCTTTTAGGCCCAACTTGCAGCCTATTTTTCCCTTGAACAAATTCTTTTATTCTTTTGACTAGCCTTTTCTTTTGCAAATACATTTCACTTTTATAGTGACCATTTACCACAGGTGTGTTGCCAAATTTTGTTCTCATGAAGTGTGACGGTACTTGCTTTGGGATCCCACTTTAGGTGCAGGGGCCCCGTAGCCAAGTCCTCTCTTTGTTGCTTACTATGGTGTTCGTGTAGCCATGAAAGTGCATCGGAGACCTATATCCTTTTACAGGTTCTGTCTAGCTCGTGCGTAACCTTGTTTAGATCCTCCTTAAGGACTCTTATCTGCTCATCTCTTTTGTACAACTCATCTTTCATTTTTCCTACATTTTCTTCTAAAGTGAGTTGTGTGTGATCAGCTTTCTTTTTACTAGTTCCTAATTTCAATTTTAGATTTTCAGATCTAAGCTCTAGGACAGTGGTGTCAAGTTCATGAACCTGGTTCTTTAACTCAGCATTTTTACATTCACTTTCACTAGCCCTAAGTTCCAGATTTTTGCACTTAGCTTTCAAAATCACACACTCCTTAGACAACTGTTTCTTTTCATTGTTTAGATCCTCAGATTCATCAATGAAATCCAGGAGTAACTCAGATAGCCTTTCTTTAGACAAAAATTTAATCTTGTCTTTGAGATGAATTATACTTACCTCAGATTCCTCATCGGATTTTCCAATTGCCATAAGTGCTTGTTCATCTCCATCTTCACCTTCTGAGTCCTCATCTGAGCTTTCTCCCCAGGCAGCAACCATAGGCTTTGTTGATCCTTTGTTCTTCTTGGGTTGAACCTGTTCCTTCTTCATGTTCCTTCGTTCAGCTCTTTCCTTCTTCCATTCAAATCCCATTGAGGGCAGTTTTTGATGTGGTGATCAATCTTCCCACACTTGTAACACCCCTCATTGGTTTGTTTTTCAGGAACATTTGGTTTGCTGTAGCTTCCACTTCTTGAAGGACCCTTTCCTCTCATTAGGTACTTCTTGAAGTCCTTTGTGATCATGGTCATTTCATCCTCCTCTAGATCAGCAACTTCAGTGATTCTGAATGCCAGGCTCCTTTCCTTCTTGGGTGCATCCATCTTCATGGTTTGCCTTCTAAGTTCATAGGCAGTGAGATTTCCAATTAGCTCATCCAACTTAAGAGTGGCAATGTTCTTTGATTCCTAAATAGCAGTGATTTTGCTTTCCCAAGGGACTGACAGAACCCTTGTCAAGAATAACCCTTCCAAGAGACTCAAGTTCATTTGTCAGTGTGGTGAACCTTGTATACATCTCTTGGATGGTTTCCCCATCCTTCATGGTGAAATTCTCATATTGAGAATACAGCAGTGTTCCTCCGAACCTCTTCACTTGAGGTGTTCCTTCATGAGCCACTTGTAAAGTGTCCCATATCTTCATGAGCCTCTTCACTTGAGGTGTTCCTTCATGAGCCACTTGAGGTACAGCTTTGAATCCTGCTGTACTTGTCTGGACCTAGTCCAAACACAAGCCATTTCTTGGCCTTGGCATTCTTTTCCCATTTCTTCAAATCTTCAGCAGTGCAGTTAGCTCTTGTCTTTGGCACGTCCACTCCTTCAGCATTCTTCTTTGTAGTAGCCAGGGGACCATTAGTGACTATGTCCTAGAGCTCATAGTCTTCTCCTATGATTTGGTCTCTCATCCTGTTCTTCCACCAAGAATAGTACTGACCATTATAGAGTGGCGGCCTAGCAGTGGATTGCCCTTCCCAGTTTCCAAGCGGTGCACTCATCTTGAACTTTTCCTAAGGTGTTAACCTCTTCAAGGATAACCTGCTCTGATACCAATTGATATTTTAAACGTCAATGCTACACAAGGGGTGGGGGGGGGGTGATTTGTGTGGTACCCAATTTTCGCTTATCTGAACTATAGAAGGACCTAGTTCTTCTAGGTGTCCAACTACTGCTGTTTGCGGAATAAGAAATACAGAAAATAAAGAACACAGAGATTTTTACGTGGAAAACACCTGGCTCAAAAGGTGAAAAACCACGACCTACTACTCAGTAGGATTTTGCCAAAACTTCCACAAAAATTACTGAGCCAAAACAGCATTTACAAAACTCTTTGTAAACCTAAGGATTAACTCTAATCTCGTTGTGGCAGCCAGACTCTAACTGCTGCGTCAACTTCAAGTTAACTCTAACTTAAATACTCAAAATACCTATTACAATTGCTTCTAGATAAAGCTAAAAGGTACAATATGAAAACACCTAATACAATTGAACTAGAAATAAAGAAAGACACATAAAACTCTTTATGGAGCTGGTTCTTCAATCTGGTTCATGTAGCTTCAGGTTTGCACACTTGAATCACACACCAACTGCTTGCAAAAAGCCTTGCTATTTTGCTCCCAATTCACGTTTAACTTCTGCGTTTTTGTGCAACACCATAATGTGAGAACATCCTGCAATTTATAGAGTTAGTAGATGAAGAAATAACTAGAGTTCTGATGCAATTCTTCCTTGGTGGAAGAGTTCTAGTTGATTTCAACTTCTAACTCCTTCCCTATCTTGGATAATGTTCTCTTTGAGTAAGGAGTCCTTCTCCTTATCAATTATGCAACCTTTTCGATCAGGAGATATTAAATACACCAAGTTAAGCTTATCTCCTTCACATGCATCCCACATGCTCGAATCTTCCCGTTTTTGTGCACCTGAGGGATGGACCGGCGGGATGGACCTGGTTCATTTTTGAGTTCCTTTGTCAGTCTTCAAAACTAACCTTTACTTGGGCCAACACATGGTCGGTGAGCGGGTGTTGCTTCGAGTGTCGCCTATGAAGGGCGTGATGATATTTGGGAAGAGGTGCAAGCTTAGCCCTAGATTCATTGGCCCATTTGAGGATCTTGATCGAGTGGGAGAGGTTGCTTGCAGACTTGCGTTGCCGCCGAGTTTATCAGCTGTGCATCCAGTGTTTCATGTGTTCATGCTTCGGAAGTATCACGGCGATCCATCCCACGTGTTAGACTTCAGCACTGTCCAGTTGGACAAGGACTTGTCCTATGAGGAGGAGCCGATAGCTATTCTAGAGCGGCAGGTTCGTTAGTTGAGATCGAAGAAATTCCCTTCAGTTCGTGTTCAGTGGAGAGGTCAGCCTGCCGAGGAAGCGACCTAGGATTCCGAGTCCGACATACGGAGCCGATATCCCCATCTTTTCTCCGACTCAGGTACTTCTTTTCTATATCCGTTTGAGGACAAACAGTTGTTTTATAGGTGGAGGATGTGATGACCCAAAAGGTCATCACTCGTTTTGAAAGTAAATTCTGTGTTTCGAGGCCTTAAAAACCTCTTCGATTTGCGTGTGCAGTCCGGGCGCGTTTCCGGAAAGTTTTTATGTGAAAACTGAGTAAAATAAGGAAATTGTCTTTTAAAATTTAATAGAGTCGACTTTGGTCAACATCCTTGGTAAACGGACCCGGACCCATGATCCGACAGTCTCGTAGGGTCCGTAGTAAAATATGGGTTTTGGGCGTATGCCCGAAATCGAATTCCGAGGTCCCAAGTCTGAGAAATGAATTTTTAAAGAAAATTATTTTCTGGAAAATATAAAAGTTCTTAGAAGTGAATTGATGCATTTTCTTGATGGTATCAGGCCCGTATCTTGGTTCCGGAGCCCGGTACTAGTTTGAAATAATGATTAAGTTGAATTTGTAAAATATGGTAAAGATCGAAATTGGTTTGGTGTAAAACGGACCTATAGTTGAGAAAATAGTAATTTTGATTTTCTTGAGTGATTTCATGAATTTGAGGTCTAATTCATAGATGTTGATGTTATTTTGATGATTTGATCGCAAGAGAAAGTCCGTATGATGTTTTTGGACTTGCGTGCATGTTTGGTTTGGATCCCCGAGGGCTCGCGTGAGTTTTGGATAGGCCACAGAGTGCAATTAGACTTGGAAAATAACTGTTGCAGGTTCAGAGAAGTTGCAGGTCTCTGAACCAGGCTTCGCGGTCCGCAGTAAATCTTCGCGACCGCGGGGGGATTCTATGCGGTCCGCGGTGAGCAAGGCTATGTCTTCGCGGCCGCGCTCGATATTTCGCGATCCGCGGTGGAGCTTCGCGGCTGCGGTCCTTTTCATGCGGTCCGCGATAAGGGTCTGAGAGGAGTATATAAACGGGACTTTTCAGCCATTTTTCATTTTTCAAAAACCTAAAACATAAGAGGCGATTTTTCAAACACTCTTTCTTCCCCAAAACACAAGTAAGTGATTTTAAACTCATTTCTTTCTCTCCTTAACTTCTTTTTACAAGATTTCATCCTAGAATCTAGGGTTTTCATGGTGGAATTCGAAATTTTGGGTAGAACTTAGGAATATTGAAATTTGGGGATTTAGACCTCAAATTGAGTTCGGATTCCATAACCAATTGTATATCCAGGTTCGGGGGTGAATGGGTAATCAGGTTTTGGTTCGAATTTCGGGTTTGGACCAAGCGGGCCCGGGGGTCGATTTTTGACTTTTTGGAAATCATTTGAAAACCAATTTTCATGCATTAGAATTGATTCATTTAGCATCTATTAATAGTATTAATTAAATAGTGGCTAGATACAAGCGAATTGGTGGTGGAAACAAGAGGTAAAGCGCTAGTTGAGGCTTGAATTATGTTCGTGGCATCGAGGTAAGTGTTTGGTCTAACCTTAGCTTGAAGGATTAGGAGTTGTGTCTTAATTGCTATGTGTTAATTGTTGAGTACGACATATAGGCATGGTGACGAGTATCTATACGTCAGTGTCAAGCATGCCCGTGAGTCTTATACTTTGATAAATGTGACTCCGTTTCGTATTTGTTTATGCTTTATGTGATGATATCTATTGTTGAACAAGGCTTGTGGAAGTATTATTGGTAATTGAACATTGAAGAGCGTTGGCTCAAGTTGTGAATTGATTTGTGGAAGTATTGTTGGTAATTGAACATTGTAGAGTGTTGGCTCAAGTTGTGAATTGAGTTGTGAAGTAATTGTGGAGAGGAGAAGAGGTTTATGAAATCGCCTCCCTTGCCGGGATGTTATTGCCTTTGATATTGTTTACCCTTGCCGGGATATTGTTGTTATACTATTGTTCCCTTGCCGGGATTTTGTTGTGATTTTATTGATTCCCTTGCCCTTATTGCTTGTGATTGTTGTTTGGGTAAGGAAGAGTGTAAAAGCACGATTGGTGATGCCATGCATGATATTTGTGAGAAAGTGTTAATGCACGAAGGGTGATGTCGTGCCGATATTGTGAGGTTAAATCACGAAGGGTGATTCCGTGCCGCACGATGTACAATGTCGTGACATGATATGAGTGATAATGTACGAAGGATAATTCCGTGCCATGATTATGTGAGGTAAAGGCACGAAGGGTGATGCCGTGCCGATTATATTGATTCTTATGGTGAGGACGAGAGTAAAAGCACAAAGGGTGATGTCGTGCACCTGCCTTCGGTTTCCTGATTCTTGTTGATAATTGAGTTATGGTGTTCTTTACGGTTATTTATTGGTTTTCCGTTGTTACATGATTTCCCCGCAGCATGTTTTCCCCCTCCTATCTTTACCTGTACATTTCTGCCTTTATTTTTCCGCTGTATATGATTTAACTGCACATGTTTATTTGGTAGTCTGGTCTTAGCCTCATCACTACTTCGCCGAGGTTAGGCTAGGCACTTACCAGCACATGGGGTCGGTTGTGCTGATACTACACTCTGCACTGTGTGCAGATCCCGGTGCTATAGCTTTTGGACCACAGTAAGATTGTTGCTTCCAGACCGTCAGGCAACCCGAAGTAGTCCTGCAGGCGTCCGTAGGCCTTGGCATCTCCTTCTATCATTTTCTTTCTATTTTTACTTATTCAGAGACAGATTCGTGTAATTCTATTCAGACCTTATTTGTAGTATTCTCAGACAGTCTATGAGATTGTGATACCAATTCTGGGTAGCTTATGTTCACGGATTAGTATCGGGATTATTATTGAATTGTTAAATTTCATTCTTCCGCCTTATTATTTCCGTTGTTTATATAATGTTTATTCATAATTGTTAAGGGATTAAATATGAAAAGGGTGAAATAATTGGAATATTTGGCTTGCCCAGCTTTTACTAGTAGGCGTCATCACGACTCCCTAGGGTGGGAAATCCAGGTCGTGACACTAAATAACATCAACTAAATCAATAGTAAGCATTAATATTAAACACCCATAAGTTTTACACACTATGGTTGGATAAAAACCCTAGATAAAATCTAGCTACTCATAGAAATTGACATAAAAAAATGAATAGAAGAAGTAATTGAAGACATAAAATTAAAATTAAAGTGAAAAGTTAATTGATCTTCTCTAATTGTATCTCAAGGTTGCCCAACGTGGCTAAAATTAACTACCAGCTGCTTCTATAGTAAAAAAGATGCCCTAAAAGGGTGTTTCACGTCTATTTATAGTGCTTTGAAATTTCTGAAAAAAATACCCGTTGGAGGGTACTGCGGCCACGCATTATATCCTCTACAGTCCGCACTTTGGTAGTTTACACTTGCAATTTCTTTCAGTTGAAAGATTTCAGCAGTCGCATATAAGCTTCTATGGCCGCACTAAATTGCTGTGGACTGCATTTTGAGGAGGCTTCAGACTTGTTCAGTTGCATTTTCTCTTTTCTTTCAAGATTTTCAGTGCGAACGTCGGGTGTAATCGCACTTTTTGGTTTGCGGACCGCACTTCTGCCAGATATCCCTAAAGCTTCAGTATCTCCTTTGCGGCCGCATGTCATCTTCTGCGGGCCACATTTGCTTTTGCGGTCGCAGATGGAATTCTATGGACCGTACTATTCTTTGCATTTCTCCTCTTGAATGATCATATCTGGAACATCTCCTCTTTGAGTTAGATTTCATCATTGAGCTCACATTCTCAAGCACACCTGCAATTCAGCCATTATTAGAATGGGACTGGTTCTGTGAGTGGTTGGATAGAGATATGACGAGTATTATGTGACTGTGGAATGTGCTTAGATGGTTTGGATGTGATGAGATGAAGTTTGCTTTGGATGCAAAAGGACTATGGATGCTTGACTTCTATCTTGATGTGTTGTACATACTCTAGTTATGAGTGTGTTGAGGGATCATTCAGTTGTACATTTGTTGAATGAAGTATATTCTTGTGTCTTGCTGACAAGTTCAGACTCATGAGGATTCAGTGATTGCATAGTGGTTGTGGCCATGAAAGAGCATAGAGAAATGCCAGTTTGAGGCCAAGCAGGTGGGATATCTCCTGCGGGATGTTCTGAGGTTGTGTTATCTCTATGGTGTTTGTATGAAGAGTTTCCTTTCTACTAGCAGAGGATGGATATACGCTTAGCAGAGGATTTAAGGTATCTTCTTATTACGGATACATTAATTCATGCAGTACTTAGTTGAGTGAAAGTGCGAGATCATGGCAATTATGGAGTGAGGGTATTGTGTATTTTCCAATGTTGTGTTCTATGGCTTCCAGCTAAGTGGGGGAATCTGCTATCGGCGATCAGGTTGCATGGTCATGTGTTATGTTAGTCTTGGTCTAAGGCATAGTTGTGGATCAGTTATGACTTGAAGAGGTTGATTTTGAGGATGACTCGAGTAAGGAAACTTTTTGGATGCCTGATGTATTACACTTTATGGATATATGGAAATCTTGGAGTGTTTCGGGTTTGTTATTCGTGGTGGATGTAGTGTGAAAGGAGAAAGGATTCAATCGGTTGCTTAAAGGTGGGGTCACTTATTTAGGTGCTTGTGTGCGGATGGAGCACAAGTTGTTCAACTCGTATTGACGACGCATTAGAGAATATAGTGGAGTGGATGACTCTCGAGGAGATTCTAATGAGTTCATGATTCATCTTGGTATTTGAGGGTTTCCCCGGATTTTGTATATGGCTAAGATCTGAGATTTTGATTTGGTTGGTGCCGAGACATGTGGTATTTTAGTATCATGATAGATTCTACAATTCAATACTATTAGGCTTAAGTGGGAATACAGGGGTTTCAAGCTAGGATCTCTTGGGGTGAGCTTTGATTAAGGACCGTAGTGTAATGGCTAGGAGAAGAGTGAACTTGACGGCAAGTCGAGAGAAATTCGAAGAAAAGGGTCAGATGGTAATAAAGGGTATTGGTTCCTTTGCTATGGTGAGGATCTACGGGTGTTTTGTGGCTATATGCTTTGGTTGGGTGATATGTGTGACTTGGTTGAAGTTAGAGGGATTCAGTTCTGATGTCTTGGTTATGTGAAAACTAGTTTTGAAGTGTTCTCGATGCTTTCGACCACGGCTTGGAGCAGATGTTTTCTACAGGCATCGAGAGTTTGTGGTGTGTTGTAGTTTTCTACTAGATGGGGAAAGTGTAATGTTCCTGGTTTATAGGGTGTTAATCCTACTTGTGATTTAGAATTAATAATGGGGTTCTCGTATTTTCGTATAATGGCTTGATAGATGCGATGCAATGTTCATAGTATCGGGCTTTATTCACTGGTTTTTGTTATTGTTTATCGTTTATTTTCTGGTTCTTATGCTGTTGTTATTGCTCTTATGGTTCTGTTGATGGTAGTAACATTTTGTCTCTCTCTTGTCTCTCTTGTATCTCCTGTCTCTTTTTGTTTTCTTGAGCCGAGGGTCTTTCGGAAACAGCCTCTCTACCCTCCGGGGTAGGGGTAAGGTCTGCATACACTCTACCCTCCCCAGACCTCACTTGTGGGAACTCACTGGGTTGTTATTGTTATTGTAGATATGGTGCAATGTGTTCGATTGAGGTTTGTATGTACGAGGTTACAGTTCCCGTTCGAAGGGGAGGTCACAAGTTCTGGACAACATGGATGGTTTCAGATGTTTAGAAGAATGCTGGCACTATCTGGTATCACCTGAGAAGTGTGCGCATTTCAGACGATGCACAGTGTTTTGACTTGCAGATGCTTGAATGTTATTACGGTGATTGCCTGATTGATCCTCTGCTAATTTTTAGTTTTTTTCTATGTGACACAGAAGAATTATGGAAGTATCTCATGATGATTATGTATGAGGGATGTGTCAGCCAGTTGGGTGGTCGAGTTGGGATCAGATATGGTGATTCTGGTATTCTAGGGATTTGGGGACTTGGAGTTCACAGAGGCAGATTGTTTCTTTGTTTGTGAAATGTGAAGGTATGGCCAGAGTTAGACAGCTAATGGTATGGGTTATATATAGGTTACTACGGACTTTCAGAAGGATGTTAATATTTGTTGGTATGATCGGAATTGATTTGAGGCCATTAGTAGGCCTAATGAGGATGTGTATTCTACATCGGGTCGAATTTGTTTACTCATCACAGCTATTGTTGAGGTGTGTGTAATTTGGTTAGAGTTGATCTTATTTATGCTCTATATGTTCATGTGTTATTCCCTATGGTACGAGGTATTGCGAGACTGTTGACTATTTAGACACATGATACGGTTCTTTTTCTGTCTTGTGGCAAAACTCAAGCGAGATGGCTCTTGGGTGTTGAATGGTTGGTGGCGCCTTGGTTACGGTTTTTCTATTGGTGGGATATTGTACTATCCCTTCCTTTATGGTTATGGTAATGCGCTTCATGTGATTGTTGTTGTTATATGCGTGTTTGGTGTGTATGAGAAGTTGGGTAATGGGTAATCCATGTGGACCGGTGTTTGGATTGGGTCACGCATCGCACCAGAGTTATGCTGGGATATGACCCTTTGTATTTATTTCATGCGCTTTTGTTCTCCTATGTGAGATAATTTCATAGCATTACGCTTGGTGGTGATATCGATTGAGCTTGCAGGACGGTTGTCTCATTTGGTACTGTTTCCATCATTGGGTACATTTGAGATTACTTGTTTGGTGCACGGATTGCACGATATGTGGCTCGAGGTGTGTTGGTGTGGCTTGTCAGTCGAGCAGATTGTACTAGATTAGATGAGGTTACTGGACCTGGAATGAGTGCTATCAGATTTGATTAAGCTATGTATAGAATAATAGCATCTCCAATCATTTTAGAATTTGTCTATGGTTCTTGTCGGGTGAGAGAGCCAACGACTTATTGGTATGATGAGTGGCTACGAGTTTCTGCGTGTTTCTTTTATTATTGGCAGTGTATGAAGATATAAAACAAGGTCTTATTTGATATGAGTTTTGTTACCGATACCGGGTTTATTCTTGGGTAGCTAATATGAACGGAAGTTATCGCTATGAGTATCTGAGTTATGCGGAATATCATGTGATTATACTTGGAATAAGATTATGACTTGATAGAGTTTTTTCAGACTTATACAATAGATAGATGCAAGAATCTGGTCTTACAATGGGTTCCAGATGTAGGAGATTGAGTTCTAAGGTTTATTGACTAAGGTTGAAGTAAGGATCTTCTTAGGTTGTGCTGTCAGGCTTATATGGATTTGGGTGACGTGTGATAACCCATGAGTATTTTCATTGTGAGTTTATACAGTGATTTGATGGCTTTGGAACGATTATTGGCACGTTCAAGGACGAACGTATGTTTAAGTGGAGGAGAATGTGATGACCCGACGGATCATTTTGACCACTTGCATTCCGTTCGGTGGTTTAAGGTTTTGAGTAGCTTTATATGATGCATTATGACCTGCGTGTGTGGTCGACTTTAGTTTTCATGTGGTTCGAGATATGGTTTGGAAGATTGATTCTCATTTTAAAAGCTTTAAGTTGGAAGAGTTGACCGAGTTTGACTTTTGTGTATTTTACCTTGGATCGGAGTTTTCATGGTTTTGTTCGGTCCGGATAGTGATTTGGGGCTTAGGCGTATGCCCAGATCTGTATTTGGATGTTTCTAGAAGGTATTGGTTCTAATTGACAAAAATTGGCAATTTGAAAGTTTGGAAGGTTCATAAGTTTGACCGGGAGTTGTATTTGATGATATCGGTTTTGGATTGTTGTTACCGAAGTTAGAATATTTTAGTTTTGTCATTTAGGGCTTGTGTGCGATGTTTGGTTGGATTCCGGATTGGTTAGGCTTGAATCTGGCGCTTGATTCAATGTTTGAAGTTTATGGACTTAAGAGATTGATCTTGATTGATGATTCGTGGTTTTGATGCTATTTTGCATGATTTGAGACCTCGAGTAGGTCCCTGTTGTGTTTTGGGACTTGTTGGCATGATTGGATGGGGTCGAGGAGCTCGGGTAAGTTTCGGACATGTTTCGGACCATTTTGAGTCATTTTGGATATTGTTGGTTTTGGCAGGGATCTGGTGTGGTCGTACCTGCGGAACCTTAGGCGCTGGTGCGGAGCCCCAGATGCAATTGATGAGGCGCAGAAGCGAAATTTAAGCTGGGGCAAAAGATCGTAGATGTAGAGTGTTTAGCTCATTTATAGGACCGCATATACGCTCACAGTGGCGCAGAATAGGGAAGGCAGATTGGNGTTATTCGGTCGATGCGCGGTTTTTAAATTATTAAATTTCAGTTTTTCGGTGCAGTTTACGGTTTTGGTGTTCCGAAATTTGTCTCAAATTGTTAAATCCTTATGCTGCCTTGTTTGTTAAAAATTGGTTTTGCTTTTGCAGTTGTTATTTCGCCTATTAATTGGTCTAAGTGACTAAGTGAATTGGCGTTATGCACCATTTTATGCCAAAAGTAAGAACATAAAAAATCAAAGCAGTAGAAGACTAAGCATAATGTTGACTGGACATGTCTATCAAACGCTGCCTTGTTTGTCAAATTCTTAAATGTATGCCTTGTCAAATGGAAATTTTATTCTGAAATCTTTTCAATGGCGCATGTCTATCTATATTAACTAGACTGCTAGCTAGAGGCCGACCTAAAGATCCGTAGTCTACATCGGATATAAAAATCTTGAACCGTTAATAACCGAAAAGCTAAACCAAAAATAACCGAACCGCACCTTTGAAAAAACCGCACCGGACCGTAAATACTTTGCTTTGATTTGGTTATTAATATTACAAAACCGAAAATTGATAAACCGAACCGTAATTTCATAATAACCGAACGAACCGACAAACGCCTACCCCTAATTTTCACAATTTGGATTGGGGTAAGTATTTTTTACTCGGTTTTGATTATTATTCATGATTCTATCGTTCGATTTTGGTCATTTTGTATTGTATGAATCTAAAAGACGTA
>NC_032000.1:14996888-14999895 GCF_001879085.1 Nicotiana attenuata | reverse complement strand
TCCACTCCAGCTATTGCTTGATGGTCTTCACGGGGTGCTGATTTCACAATGGTACAGTTTCGTTAACTGTACTTGAAAAAATTCAAACACTTCACGAGTATAACATGTTTGAAATTTTTCCTCCCATGCAAATTCTGATAAACATTTTGGTTCAAAGCACCTTGACCTATATTCAGCTTCCAATTCTTTCTCGAACTTAGCTCTTATGGCTAACTCATATTGCTGAACAAATAGCTTCAAAGTGCTTTGGCGGGTGATGAATCCGTCAAATAAAGCATGCATTCCTTCACTTCTTTGTGTGGACAACATCCCAGCCCAAAAGTGGTCATTTAGGTATATAGGAACCCATTTCTCCTTCTCGAAATAAAGCTTATAAAACCAATCCCTTCCATCTAAGTTATATTTTTCAATATATTCAGTCCATCGTCTCTCAAACTCAAAAACGTTAATGCTATCAAGGACTAAAGCCTTAAATTCTGCCTTTGCAATCTTAGCATCAACAACTCCGCTTAACTTCGTAGGCAACTTTGCAAATATGTGCCATATACAATATCTATGTATCGTATTTGGCATCAATGCATTGATGGCAGCCTTAATACTATCACATTGGTCAGTCATGATAGCTAATGGATGAACATTGTTTAGAGCCCCAAGCCATGTAGATAGCACCATTTTGTAACTTGTTATATCCTCACTCGACATAAGAGCACATCCCAAAAGTATGGACTGCCTATGCTGATTTACACCAACAAATGAAGCAAATGGCATATTGTATCGATTCACAAGGTATGTGGTATCAAGGCATGTTACATCATGGAACTCCTCATATGCAACCTTAGTGTGTGAATGAACCCATACGACATTACAAAGTCGACCAAAACTATCCACATCTACGGAGTAGTAAAATTCCCTATCTTTTTGCTGCATGTCACTGAAGAACTTGAGTAATGATTGTGCACCCCCTTCTTGCAACTGAAGCTTTCTACTCTTCAAAATATAATTTCTACAGTCCTTTGGTGTACATCCAAGATTTCAGGGCCACCAGCAAGTACTTCAGCGACTCTTATATTTTTTGAGGGTCTTAAGCCAGCAATATCTTGGCTGCAACAGTTCTTTTAAGGGACTTACTAAGCGATCTGTGTCCAGCCATCATTCGCGATAGTTCTGGTTCCAATTGATGATTATGTTTTTTAACCACCTTTGAAACACGCCATGAACCATTCTCCTCCAAAATTCCATTTATTCTAGCACGACAGTTCCTCCTCTCGGTAACATGTTTATTCCTTGGTTTCCTAGATCTATCACAATCATATTGCACATACCTAACAATATCGCCACCTTTTTTGTTTGATGTTCTTTTGACAATGCAAAACCCCGATAATCTTGCATGTTCTTTGTAAAAATCAAACATAACATCCTTACTACTGAACCGCATCCCAGTAATTGGACCAATTACAAGATCTTCTTCATTGAAATCATTAGGCATTTCCCCGTCCTCTCCAACTTCTTCCTCTTCCTCTAAATAATGGTCGCCGTCATCATCATCATCATCATCATCAACAGCAGCAGCAGCAGCAACAGGAGCACCATCGTCAACATGATTTTCTCCATCATTGAAGTTGGAGTCTGAATCAATGTCGATCGACTCATCTTTATTCATCAAACTGTCGTCCGAATTCAACCCCAATGATGTGTGTAATGCATTCCTTAGTTGCTCCGACCTAGTTTCTAGGCTGTTATTCGGGTTTAATGGCTCCAAACTAGTTTCTTGGTTAGAATTCATGTTTAGGTTAAGAGAAGGGTGATAAATTATGTGTTTAGTGAAAGATCTCTTTTGTTCAAAACTAGAATCTAGGAAGTTCTTCGGGTTACAATATAATGGAAAATAAGTATGTTTACATAATAGACTTTTGATCTTCCCATCCGTATAAATTGCATTTTAAAAAAATACGTAATTGTATTTAAGAAAAACGTAATTGTATTTAAAAAAAACGTAATGAGCGCATATACGATTACTTCCATCCGTATATACGAAGGCGTTTTATCTTCCCATGCCGAGAGAATGATGATTTATGGGATCAATGTTTTGGGAAGATCTAAATTTATTAACTAATTTTGGAGGAAAATATTTTGGAGGGAAAATATGGCCATTAAGCCAAACTCCTAAATAAGGGCTTAACTGGTATTTCACGGGTGTGGCCAAAGTTGGGCCACACTGAGTTTGGCCGAATAGCAGTACTCTTATCATAATTCTTACTGTTCCCTCTATTTCGATTTAGATGTGGTAGTTTGATTTGGCACGGAGTTTAAGAAAAAAAAAAGAATTTTGAAACTCGTGGTCTTAACAACTTAAGGGGTAAAAGCTTTGTAGGGACATGATATTTGTGTGGTTATAAAAGCTTCTCATTAATGGTAAAACTAGTGTTAAAACCCGCGCGATGCGCGGATAATTTGAAAATATTATCTATTTTTTAGCGTTATTTACTTATCTTCAATTTTTTTAATTAGTTCATAGAATAAATATCCTAACATTAACTTTATCCCCCTCTTTTTGTATGTCCATCTCAATTGCAATATTTGTTTAGTTTTCTCATTTTATATTTTACTTAAAATTTGAATAATATAATATTTATTTTAATTATAATTTTGAATCATCAAAAGTATAATAAGCCTTTAACTTTTATACAATATATATATATATATAGTTATATAGTTATGAAATTATGAGTTTTATTTATTAATTAAAATTTTCTATATGAGAAATTTAATTAATATATTTAATTTTACTCCATGACTTGGAACTTTTTTAGGAATATTCCTTTATGACTTTTTATTTATTATGATTTCTGTTATGTCTATATCACCATATATGTATAATTTTCTCTATTATAATTTTAGTTATGCCTTATATTTTTTTATACTATCAATGAAATATTTATATATTATTTTTTCTTTTGTTCCTTGATTATCTAATTATATTATCCATTACTTAGTATTATTAAATTGT
>NC_032000.1:14935306-14995206 GCF_001879085.1 Nicotiana attenuata | reverse complement strand
GCCTAATTATTCGAGTTTATGGTAGAAATTACATGTAAATTGTGCAAAATTCATCAAAAACGGGTCAAGCTAGGGCTTGGAAAGCTGTGATGTAAAAATGGATTTTGAAAGGGCATTTGAACTCCGATTTTGGTAAAATTGGTATGTGTAGACTCGTGGCGAGACGAGGAATCCAGTGATGTAAATTTCGTAATTTTTCGAGAAGTAGGCCCGGGGCTCGGGTTTTGCCAACTTAGTGAATTTTGGTATTTTTCGAGTCTTTTCGATTGGGTTATGTTTCTTTAGCCTATTGTAATGTATTCGTTGTGGTTTTAATCAGATTCGGCGTGCGAAGAGGTTGATTCGAAAGGCAAAAGCATAGCGAACTAGACTTGTGGTCGGCTTGAGGTGAGTAATAGATGTAGATGATGACCTGAGGGTTTGAAACCCCGGTATATCACATTGTGACGCTATATTGAGGCGAGACACGTACTCTATGACGAGTGTGGGGTCGATTGTGACTGGGGATTGTGACCTAGTCCGTTCCGAATTATGTTCGTACTGCGTTCTTGACTAGAAATTGTTTGGTAATCATCCTACTTGGATTTTATGAATTGTTTGGGGCTTTGTGCCTATCATGTGCATCCTTCAGGGATCCTTATCACTGTTTCCATGATGCTTAGGATATTTCATGATATCAGTCCTGAGTTAGAAACTGCCTTGAAATGTTAGTAAATAAATAAAGGTTACACACTTAGCTCTATAATTCCTAATAATTGAAACTAAAAATGGACAATTTGACTGTGCCCGAGTGGCTTGCATGCATATATATATCTGGACTGAGTGTGGATCGGGCTGCACGCCGCAGCGAATGCTACGATGATATTGCGCTTGGGCTGTAGGAGCCCCTCCGGAGTCTGAACCCCCACAGTGAGCGCGGGTACCCAAATGGATCGGGCTGCACGCCGCAGCGGTCATGTACATTGCATTGCATTCATGCATTTATACCTATTTGTCTTACTTGTCCTGGTATTGTTGTTGTTCCACCGTTTAATGTGCTGAATCGCTGATTATAGCTTTATATTGTAATATTTCGGTATTTCTTACTTTCAGCCATTATATATGTTTATTACTCACTGAGCTGGAAGTACTCACTTTACTCCCTGCACCATGTGTGCAGATTCAGGTGCTCCGGAGACTTAGTGGAGCTGTTTGCTGTTTTCGTGAAGTTTATTTTCAGGAGTTGTTGAGGTAGCTGCCTGACGTCCGCAGGACTCGACTCCTCCCCTTTATTTCATTTATCTTTCCATATCCTAGACTTCTTTATTTCTATGGATATATTACTCTGTTACATCTAGAGGCTCTAGACTCGTGACTCCAGATCTATTGGGGAATGTTGGGACATTTGTTATTATTTTCCATACTATTTTATTTAGATTTGGATTGGAACCTTGATATTCGCCATTTTAATTGTATTACTTGTTAACGGATTGCGTATTTGGGTTGAGAGTATTTAATAGGTTGGGCTTGCCTAGCGTTAGTGTTAGGCGCCATCACGACCGGGATTGGGATCGTGACAAGTTGGTATCAGAGCATAGGTTACTAGGCCTCGCGAGTCATGAGCCGGTTTAGTAGAGTCTCGCGGAACGGTACGGGAACGCCTGTACTTCTCCTCAAGAGGCTGCAGAACCTTTAGGAAAACTCCATATTCTTGAAATTCTTGTCGTGAGGCTTTATGATTCGAGAACTAAATTTTTGTATTCTATTCTCTCGCAGATGGCGAGAACTCGTGCTACCGGACGCGATGGTTGACCACCAGTACCACCCACTAGAGGCCGTGGATGCGGTCGTGGGCGTGGTCGAGGTAGGGCAGCAAAGACAGCACCTTCTAAACCACCAGCTGCCACAGTTCAGGACCAGAATCCAGTTGTCGATGTCCCAGCAGCACCTGTGCAGACACCAGCAATGCCTATTGCTATTCCTGGTCTCCGGGAGACCTTGGCACAGATACTATCAGTTTGCACTGGCCTGGCTCAGGCAGTCTCAACTTCTACCGCCGCAGCTGCTTCCCAGACCGGGGGAGGACATCAGACCCCTGTTGCTCACACACCTGAGCAGGCTGCCCAGGGACTTCAGACACCGGAAGCAGCCATAGCTCCGCCAGTTGCTCCAGTTGCTCCAGTTGCAGCCTATGAGGTTCCAGCTATGCCAGACGATGAGCAGCGTCGTCTTGAGAGATTCGGCAGGCTTCAGCCACCGATGTTCAACGGTGCTGAGGGCGAGGATGCCCAGGGTTTTCTGGGTAAGTGTCAGCGTATGCTTCGCACTGCAGGGATCTTAGAGTCGAGTAGTGTGGCTTTTACTACTTTCCAGTTCTCAGGGTCTGCATTCACCTGGTGGGAGGACTTCAACAGGCGTAGGTCGGTTGGTACAGCGCCCCTTACATGGCAGCGGTTCTCCACTCTCTTTCTGGAGAAATACGTACCGCAATCTCACAGGGAGGAGCTGCGTCGTCAGTTCGAGTGGTTGGTTCAGGGGGACATGTAGTACGAGTTGAGATTCACGCAGCTAGCTCGGCATGCCACCTAGATGATCCCGACAGATCGGGAAAGGATTAGGAGGTTCTTGGATGGCCTCAACTATTCACTCTGCATTTTGATGACCAGAGAGAGGCTTATGGGTGCCTCGTTTGAGGAGGTAGTTGACATGGCTAGAGAGATTGAGACAGTTCGCCTTCGGGAGCGTGAAGAGAGAGAGGCAAAGAGGCCTCGAAGTTCAGGTAGTTTCAGTGGTGCTCCGTCTAGGGGCCAGTTCCAGCGTGGCAGAGGCCGTTCCTTCAGGCCTCCTCAGTCAGGTCGTCCAGAGTACAGTGGGGCCTCTTCAGGCCGTGGTCATCAGGGATTTCAGCAGGGCCAGACTTCACTTAGTGCCCTTCCAGCTCAGACCTCTATACCTGCCTCTTCAGCCCAGGGTTCTTCAGCAGCGAGGGGTTTCCATCAGTCCCCTTCTCCAGCGCCGGGTAGTTGCTATGAGTGCGGTGAGTTCATTCATATGAGGAGGCAGTGTCCTCGGCGTCGTGGTAGTCAGTCTCAGCAGAGGGATCAGCCCTCATCTTCTGCTCCTGTTTCATCAGCACTCGCCCAGTCAGCTAGGGGTGGAGGTCAGGTAGCCAGGGGCCGCCCCAGGGGTGGAGGCCGGACTGGCGGTGGTCAGGCTCGATTCTATGCACTTCCAGACAAGAAGGACGCCATTACCTCAGATGCTGTTATCACAGGTATTATCTCAGTCTGCCACAGAGATGCCTCTGTCTTATTTGATCCCGGATCTACCTATTCCTATGTATCTTCATATTTTGCTCATCACCTGGGTACTACCCGAGGTTGTCTTGCTTTGCCTGTGCACGTATCTACCCTGGTGGGTGATACTATCATTGTAGATCATGTATACCGATCCTGTTTAGTGACTATTGGGGGTCTGGAGACCCGAGTTGACTTATTGCTGTTGAGCATGGTTGATTTTGATGTTATTCTGGGTATGGATTGGTTATCTCCGTACCATGCTATTCTGGACTGTCATGCTAAGACAGTTACGTTGGCTATTCCGGGTATTCCGAGGATTGAGTGGCGTGGTACGACTGATTATGTTCCCAGCAGGGTGATTTCTTTTCTAAAGGCCCAACGGATGGTTGGGAAAGGTTGTCTATCTTATTTGGCTTTCGTGAGAGATATTGGAGCTGAGACTCCTAGTCTTGACTCCGTCCCCGTCGTGAGGGACTTCCCTGATGTGTTTCCAGCAGACCTGCCGGGCATGCCACCGGACAGGGACATTGATTTTGGTATTGATCTGGTACCGGGCACTAAGCCCATCTCTATTCCTCCGTATCGCATGGCACCAGCAGAGTTGAAAGAACTAAAGGATCAGCTTCAGGAACTCCTAGATAAGGGGTTTATTCGTCCTAGTGTGTCACCGTGGGGTGCACCGGTTCTATTTGTAAAGAAGAAAGATGGCACAATGAGGATGTGCATTGATTACAGACAGTTGAACAAGGTGACAGTGAAGAACAAGTATCCACTACCTCGTATTGATGATTTGTTTGACCAGCTCCAGGGGGCAAGGGTATTCTCGAAGATTGATCTTCGTTTAGGCTATCACCAGCTGAAGATCAGGGATTCGGATATTATGAAGACTGCCTTCAGGACTAGATATGGGCACTATGAATTCCTTGTTATGCCTTTTGGGCTGACTTATGCCCCAACCGCGTTCATGCACTTGATGAACAGCGTATTTCGGCCGTATCTGGATTCATTTGTTATCGTTTTTATTGATGATATCATGGTGTACTCGCGTACCCAGGAGGAGCTTGCTCAGCACTTGAGAGTGGTGTTACAGAGGTTGAGGGAGGAGAAGCTTTATGCAAAGTTCTCCAAATGTGAGTTTTGGCTTGGGTCTGTAGCTTTTCTGGGACACGTGGTGTCCAGTCATGGTATTCAAGTTGATCCAAAGAAGGTAGAGGCGGTGCAGAGTTGGCCCAGACCGTCCTCAGCCACGGAGATTCGAAGTTTCCTCGGTTTGGCAGGTTATTATCGCCGGTTCGTCCAGGGTTTTTCCTCTATTGCTTCGCCCTTGACTAAGTTGACGCAGAAGGGTGCACCATTCGTATGGTCGGATGAGTGCGAGGAGAGCTTTCAGAAGCTCAAGACAGCTTTGACCACAGCTCCAGTGTTACTTTTGCCATCAGCCTCAGGTTCTTACACTGTGTGTTGTGATGCTTCGATAGTTGGGATCGGATGTGTGTTGATGCAGGAGGGTAGAGTTATTGCATATGCTTCTCGTCAGTTGAAGCCTCATGAGCAGAACTACCCCGTACATGATTTGGAGTTGGCTGCTATAGTTCATGCGTTGAAGATTTGGAGGCACTACTTATATGGCGTATTTTGTGAGGTATATACTGATCATCGCAGCCTTCAGCATTTGTTCAAACAGAAGGATCTTAGTTTGAGGCAGCGGAGGTGGCTTGAGTTACTCAAGGACTATGATATTACCATTATGTATCATCCGGGGAAGGCCAACGTAGTGGTCGATGCGTTAAGCCGGAAGGCGGTCAGTATGGGTAGCTTGGCGTACATTCCAGTTGGGGAGAGGCCCTTTGCAGTCGATGTCCAGGCTTTGGCCAATAGGATGGTGAGGTTAGATATTTCGGAGCCTAGTTGAGTGTTGGCTTGTGTAGTTTCTCGGTCTTCCTTGTATGACCGCATCAGAGAGCACCAGTATGATGATCCACATTTGCTTGTCCTTAAGGACAGGGTTCAGCACGATGACGCCAGAGATGTGACTATTGATGATAATGGCGTGATGAGGATGTAGGGCCGGATTTGCGTGCCCAATGTGGATGGGCTTCGGGAGTTGATATTAGAGGAGGCCCACAGCTCGCGGTATTCCATTCATCCGGGTGTCGCGAAGATGTATCAGGATTTGAGGCAGCACTACTGGTGGAGGAGAATGAAAAAAGATATAATGAGTTATGTAGCTCGGTGTCTCAACTGTCAGCAGGTCAAATATGAGCATCAGAGACCCGGTGGTGTACTTCAGCGGATAGATATTCCCGAGCGGAAGTGGGAGAGGATTACTATGGATTTTGTGAGTGGTCTCCCTCGTACCTCGAAGAAGTTTGATTCGATTTGGGTGATTGTGGATCGGCTGACCAAGTCCGTGCACTTCATTCCGGTGTGTACTACCTATTCTTCGGAGCGGTTGGCAGAGATTTTCATCCGGGAGATTGTTAGGTTGCATGGGGTCCCAGTTTCTATCATCTCGGATAGGGGCACTCAGTTTACTTCCCATTTCCGGAAGACTTTTCAGCAAGAATTGGGTACACAGGTAGAGCTGAGCACAACATTCCATCCCTAGACGGACGGGCAGTCCGAGCATACCGTTCAGATATTGGAGGACATGTTGCGTGCCTGTGTTATTGATTTTGTAGGTTCTTGGGCTGAGTTCTTGCCACTTGCAGAGTTCGCGTACAACAACAGCTATCAGTCCAGCATTCAGATGGCACCGTATGAGGCCTTATATGGGAGACGGTGTAGATCTCCTGTTGGTTGGTTTGAGCCCGGCGAGGCTAGACTATTGGGGACAGAGTTGGTTCAGGATGCCTTAGAGAAGGTGAAAGTGATCCAGGAGAGACTTCGTACAGCTCAGTCGCGTCAGAAGAGTTATGCGGACCGGAAGGTTCGAGACGTATCCTACATGGTGGGCGAGAAGGTCTTGTTGAAGGTTTCGCCTATGAAGGGCGTTATGAGATTTGGAAAGAAAGGAAAGTTGAGTCCACGGTTCATCGGTCCTTTTGAGATACTTAGGAGAGTTGGGGAGGTGGCCTACATGCTTGCTTTGCCACCTATCTTGTCGGGAGTTCACCCGGTATTTCACGTTTCTATGCTCCGGAAGTATGTTGGGGACCCGTCCCATGTGTTAGACTTCAGCACGGTTCAGTTGGATGATGACTTGACTTACGATGTGGAGCCAGTAGCTATTTTGGGTCGTCAGGTTCGGAGATTGAGATCAAAGGATATAGCTTCGGTAAAGGTGCAGTGGAGAGGTCGGCCCGTAGAAGAAGCTACTTGGGAGACTGAGCAGGAGATGCGGAGCAGATATCCTCACCTATTTGAGACCTCAGGTATGCTTCTCGACCCGCTCGAGGACGAGCGTTTGTTTAAGTTGGGGAGGATGTAACGACCCAACCCGTCGTCTCATGTATTACAGCCTCGTTCCCCCCATTTATTGCTCTTTCATGTTTTATTATCAGCATCGGGTGAGTTAGAGTTGAATTGAATCGGTTTGGATAGGAAATGAGACACTTGGTCTCTTTAAGGAAGGTTTGGTTTGGAAAAGTCAACTGAACATTGACTTATTAGTTAGAAGGCTCGGATGTGAATTCCGGTGATTCGGTTATCTTCGGGAGGTGATTTGTGACTTAGGAGTGCGATCGGAAGTGATTGTAGAGGTCCGGAGTAGAATTAGGCTTGAATTGGCAAGTTGGCATTTTGGCGAATTCCGGTGGATAGGTGAGATTTTGATCCGAGGGTCGGAATGGAATTCCGAGAGTTGCAGTAGCTCCGTTAGGTGATTTTGGATATGCGTGCAAAATTTCAGGTCATTCGGACGTCGTTTGGTTGGGTTTGTGATCGAATGCGTAATTCGGAAGTTTTTAAGAAACTTAGGCTTGAATCCGATGTGAAATGACGATTTTAGTGTTGTGTGATGTGCTTTGATGATTGGAACAAGTTCGTATGATGTTTTGGGGTAGGTTGGTGTTTTTGGTTGAGGTCCTGGGGGGGCCTCGGGGTGATTCCGGGTGATCAACGGAAGGATTTTTGGACTTTGAGTGTTGCAGAAAATGCACAGCTGTTGCAAGCCACTTTTGGCCTTCGCGTTCACGGAGGTGCCCATCGCGTTCACGTAGTTGTGATTTCTGGGTCATCGCGTTCGCGATCGTGGCCTCGCGTTCGCGTAGAAGGGCCTGGGGACCCTGCGTAGTTTGTTCATCGCGTTCGCGATGAGGGAGTCGCGTTCGCATAAGAGGACGTTCCTGTGCATCGCGTTGGCGTTTGGAGTATCGCGTTCGCATAGGAGGTTAAGCTGGACCATCGCGTTCGCGTGAGGGTCGACGCGTTCGCGTAGGGTATCGTTTGGTCAAAGGAAAAATTTGCCTTCGTGAACGCGGGGGGTTGACCGCGTTCGCGTAGAGGAAAAGCTGAGCAACAGAAGGGTTTAATTATGATATTTCATCCGCGACTCATTCATTGTTTCCTCCATTTTTGAACCACCTCAAGAGCTTTTTGGTGGAAATTGAAGAGAGTTTTGACGGGAATTGATTGGAGGTAAGTCTCGTTACCTAGAAACGCTATTTTATTGAAGAATCAACCTTTAATTTTTCGAAAATTGGGTATAAATTTGAAGAACTAGGGCTTGGGTTTTGAAATGAAAATTTGGGATTTGAAGGGGCATTTGAACTCCGATTTTGGTAAATTTTATATGTACCGACTCGTGGTGAGACGAGGAATCCGGTAATGTGAATTTCGTAATTTTTTCGAGAAGTGGGCCCGGGGCTCGGGTTTTGCCAACTTCATGAATTTTGGTGTTTTTCGAGTCTTTTCGATTGGGTTATGTTTCTTTAGCCTATTGCAATGTATTCGTTGTGGATTTAATCAGATTCGGCGTGCGAAGAGGTTGATTCGAAAGGCAAAGGCACAGCGAGCTAGACTTGTGGCCGGCTTGAGGTGAGTAATAGATGTAGATGATGACCTGAGGGTTTGAAACCCCGGTATATCGCATTGTGACGCTATATTGAGGCGAGACACGTACTCTATGACGAGTGCGGGGTCGATTGTGACTGGGATTTTGATCTAGTCCGTTCCGATTGATATTCGTACTGTGTTTTTGACTAGAAATTGTTTGGTAATCATCCTACTTGGATTTTTATGAATATGTTTGGGGCTTTGTGCCTATCATTTGCATCCTTCAGGGATCCTTATCACTGCTTCCATGATACTTAGCATATTTCATGATATCAGTCCTGAGTTAGACACTGCCTTGAAATGTTAGTAAATAAATAAAGGTTACACACTTAGCTCTATAATTCCTAATAATTGAAACTAAAAATGGACAATTTGACTGTGCCCGAGTGGCTTGCATGCATATATATATCTGGACTGAGTGTGGATCGGGCTGCACGCCGCAGCGAATGCTACGATGATATTGCGCTTGGGCTGTAGGAGCCCCTCCGGAGTCTCAACCCCCAAAGTGAGCGCGGGTACCCAAATGGATTGGGCTGCACGCCGCAACGGTCATGTGCATTGCATTGCATTCATGCATTTATACCTATTTATCTTACTTGTCCTGGTATTGTTGTTGTTCCACCGTTTAATGTGCTGAATCGCTGATTATAGCTTTATATTGTAATATTTCGGTATTTCTTACTTTCAGACATTATATATGTTTATTACTCACTGAGTTGGAAGTACTCACTTTACTCCCTGCACCATGTGTGCAAATTCAGGTGCTCCGGAGACTTAGTGGAGTTGTTTGCTGTTTTCGTGAAGTTTATTTTCAGGAGTTGTTGAGTAGCTGCCTGACGTCCGCAGGACCCGACTCCTCCCCTTTATTTCATTTATCTTTCCATATCCTAGACTTCTTTATTTCTATGGATATATTACTCTGTTACATCTAGAGGCTCTAGACTCGTGACTCCAGATCTATTGGGGAATGTTGGGACATTCGTTATTATTTTCCGTACTATTTTATTTAGATTCGGATCGGAACCTTGATATTCGCCATTTTAATCGTATTACTTGTTAACGGATTGCGTATTTGAGTTGAGAGTATTTAATAGGTTGGGTTTGCCTAGCATTAGTGTTGGGCGCCATCACGACCGGGATTGGGGTCGTGACATAAATATAGATTGACTACCTCATTAAATTAAACAGCAAAGGCCGTGAATCAGTCTCCTCCAGTTTTGTCTGGGTATAACATTGTTAGTATCTTGAGTTGCTTTGCCACTTGATTTTCACAACTTGATTATCCGAAAATTATCATGAAGCAGAATATGCATTTATGTTGTAAGTACATAACATGCTTCTCACTGCATAAACTCCAGAAAATGAATCGAGCAGTATGATATAAATACCTTCTCATCTGCAGTAATATCTCCAATTAAAATGGATTATCTGTCTTTTCGCGATCTGGAACCATCCATATTCCATAATCACACGATACGAACCTTTAAATTCCATAGCATCTATCGGATATATCATTGATGATGTCAGTTTTCGTATACATTTCTTTGAAGGAAATAATGGCTTCAACCTAGTTTTTTTTTCTATATGATGTATACTTTAAAGGTTGAATTTATAATGTATTATAGGGTTATATTCCAAAAATATTGTAGTATTCTTGGTAGTATTTATGTAGTAGCGGACTTTTTATTAGGGTCTAGAGTCTATCATTAAGGGTGTCTTCAATCATTAATGACATTTCCTTTGGCAGAGAACTTTTGAATAAATTCAAATATTGATTGTTTATTATTTTGGAATGACTCTTGGTCACATTATTCTTTTCCAAATATGCCTCGTGATTATTGCATGATTATTCACTTTTCAACTATATTTCTTGATCACCCCTGTCGTGCATCCTCGATTTCCTCACTTTGAAGGAAATTATGCATATTCTTTATCATATAATTTTATTCCTTATATGGTAATATTTGAACTGCAAATATTTTAAACACGTTGTAATATACAGTTTTAATCTCAATATTAAATTTAAAAAGTTAAAAAAATGATTGTGTCTACGGTACTAAGACTATAAATCAAGATATTGCTTATATTCACAAAGCTCCAAGACTCATGATTATTCTAATACTAAATTTAAGTTCTCCCTTTACCCTTCCTTTTTTAGCGCGTCTCATCCCTAAATTTATCTTTGATATCTTACCATGATTAATTATCTGGAAAATCGTATTGGACATTATTAAAAGAATGTCAATTAATAATTTTTTTCTAAAAATTAGTAGAAATAAAATCTAACAAATAGATTCGCTAATAGTGCCAAGTGGCTTGTTCTCAATATGCCACTTGGCTTAATATGCCAAATTATTCTCCTTTTAATATAATATAGATAAGTAAAATAAAGAGTTTAAAGTTGAATTATTTTCAAATTTAAAAATATGTTATTTATTATGGAACATACTAAAAAAAAATACCTCATCTAATTTGAAGCGATGGAGTAACAAAAAGTTCTTTTCTAAGAAATCTCACAAACTCGTATACAGTATTTCGTTACATTTTTGTGGCCTAGTGTGAAATACGAAGTTCAAGCAAACTGATTTTTGGTGTGAATTTAAATATTAATTTTTAAAATTTTTAAAACATAATATTTATATATTTAGAAATCACATAAAAGTACTATAAGTCATAATAGTTGATGTAAACTAAGAGTCCACCAAACTATTTAGAGAACCCGGCTCTCTATCAATTCCCACAGAATATACATACAACAGTAAGTAAATAACACAACAATATTTTACGTTAAAAACTCCCAGCTCACGGGATTAAAAATCACGACCTACGCTCATAGGATTTCAACTTCACTAACCGAGTAACTTTAGATTACAACCTATTGTAACCTAGGAATTAAACTCTTAATCCCTCACTTACTTGCAATAACTATATTGTAAGCCTTAATCTAGGAATTAAACTCTTAATCACTCAGCTACTCACAATAACTATATTGTAAGTCTCTTTGTAATGACTCTATTACAAAGCTACTAACTCTAGTCAAAAGAATATGGTTTAAGAGTTGTCCTACGAAATGCTTCTAAACAAGCTGAGTAGGAATTACAATTTACAACACAATACAAAGACACAACAATACTAAAGGACATACGACATAATTAATGTTGGAATCTGATCCTTTGTTATGTTGCTGTTTTGTTCTTCATTGCCTTGGAGAGAATGAAGGCCGCTGCACACTTGAGAGAGAAAATCAATTTTAGGTTTTGCAAGTGTTGGGGAATGAAATCTCTTGCTCATGTTGATAATATGTGTGTGTGATCATCAAGGATGATGCAATAAAGTGTCCTTTAGTTTGACCGTAGCAAGCTACAACTGTGTTGCTGCCAGACGGTACAGTGCAACAATTTTTACAGCTGTAGAGTTGACTGCACAACGACCAAGGGAACTAATCCCTATCTGTTCCCTCTGTTGTTCCCTCATCTGATTTCATTGAGAATTGAACCAGACATCTAACTAGTTACTCTTAACGCAAGAAAATTAGTTGTATCAGATTTCTTATTTGATTCTCTCATGAAGTTTGTCAAATCATCCAAACAAAAGATGTAGACAAAATATTTAAAAAAACATTTGTAAAAACGTAATAAAAGAAAATCTTCTTTAACTCTCCAAATAGCAAATGCTAACATAAAATGGAACGGAAGGGAATTTTTTTATTTTTTTATTTTTTTATTTTGAGACTTCCTAGAAGGCTTATATAAATTTCATTATCAGCATTATCTAATAACGTTCACTTTCATGAATTTGAATTTATTTACTCAATCAATATTTAAATTTTCTTTCTTTCTAACTACATTCTACTATTATTACTCATAATTAATGTAAGATATTTTTAACTTATAAATTTGTTTTACTCAATGGTAAGATCGAACAAAATTGAACAGAAGGGAGTTCAATACAACTCTTAAAATACTTGTTATGAAACAATAAAAAAAAAAAGAAGAGTATTGCAGAGAAAAGTAGAGGGAGAGAATTCTTATTGATTTGTGATGAATTACAATGGAATAGAACCCTCTATTTATAGGGAGAGAGTGACTTAGCCACCAAGTAATAAACCCTAGAATCTCTCTAAATATAGACATTCACCATAAATAAAATTCTATTTATAACACTCACCCTTGAATGTCTATTCAACAGATAATGTGCCTCGTTAAAACCTTAATTAAAATAAAACCCAATGGGAAAAAATTCTAGAAAAGGAAAAAGAGTACACATGTTTAGAAATGCGCCTATTGGTTGCCTCGTTAAAAACCTTGCAAGGAAAACCAGTGGGACAAAACCTTGTAAGGGAAAAAGAGTGCAACGCGCATTAACTCCCCTGATGAGAGCATCAATTCACATCCTTGAGCCATCGCATCCCGATCTTGTACACTAGCTTCTTGAAGGTTGACGTCGGTGGAGACTTGGTGAACAAATCAGCCATATTATCACTTGAACGAATTTGTTGCACATTAATATCACCATTCTTTTGAAGATCATGTGTGAAAAATAACTTTGGTGAAATGTGCTTTGTTCTATCTCCTTTTATGAATCCTCCCTTCAATTGAGTTATGCATGCTGCATTATCTTCATACAAAATCGTGGGTAGTTTGTCACATTTTAGACCACATTTGTCTCGAATAAGATGTATTATAGACCTCAACCACACACATTCTCGACTTGCTTCATGAATAGCAATTATCTCAGCATGATTAGATGAAGTAGCCGCGATTTATTGCTTAGTCGATCGCCAAGATATGGCAGTGCCTCCACAGGTAAACACATAACCTGTTTAAGATCGAGCCTTGTGTGGGTCAGATAAATACACAGCATCAATATAACCAACAAGATCAGGACTGCAATTATTGCCATAAAATAAGCCCATATCGGTAGTCCCTTTTAGATACCGCAATATGTGTTTGATTCCATTCCAATATCTCCTTGTAGGAGCAGAGCTATACCTTGCTAAGACATTAACTGAAAAAGTTATGTCAGGCCTTGTAGTGTTAGCAAGATACATTAGTGCACCAATTGCACTAAGATATGGTACTTCAAGATCAAGTAGCTCCTCATTCTCTTCTTGATGTCAGAATGGATCCTTATTCACATCAAGTGATCGAACAACCATCGGAGTACTTAATGGATGTGCTCCATCCATGTAAAATCGTTTCAATACCTTTTCTATGTAGGTAGATTGATGAATAAATATTCCGTTTGCCAAATGTTCAATTTGCAAACCAAGACATAATTTTATCTTTCCGAGATCTTTCATCTCGAATTCCTTCTTTAAATAATCAATTGCCTTTTGGAGTTCTATAGGAGTTCCAATAAGGTTTTTGTCATCAACATATACGGTAAGTACAACAAATTTCGATGTTGTTTTCTTTATAAAAATACATAGAAAAATGGCATCATTTGTATAACCTTCCTTTAATAAATACTCACTAAGACGATTATACCACATTCGTCCTGATTGCTTTAGACCATACAAAGATCTTTGCAATTTGATTGAAAATATTTCCCGGGATTTTGAATTATGTGCGTTAGGGATTTTAAATCCCTCGGAAATTTTCATGTATATCTCATTATCAAGTGAGCCATAAAGGTAGGCGGTAACCACATCCATTAAATGCATGTCAAGCTTTCATGGACAGCAAAACTAATGAGATAACGGAACGTTATAACGTCCATCACGGGTGAATATATCTCTTCATAATCGACACCAGGCCTTTGTGAAAATCCTTGTGCAACAAGGCGTGCCTTATATCTTTGTACCTCGTTTTTCTCATTTTTCTTGCGTACAAAGACCCATTTATAGCCAACAGGCTTAACACCATTAGGTGTTTGGACTATAGGCCCAAAAACTTCATGTTTTGCAAGTGAATTCAACTCTGATTGGATTGCTTCTTGCCATTTTGGCCAATTAAGTCTTTGTCGACATTCTCCAACAGATTGAGGTTCAAGATATTCTTGCATAATGTTAGATGCAAAATTATATGTAAAGACATAATCCACCACTATATCCACTCGATTCAAATTTGTCTCAATATCGATTGGATTTATTGATAGTTCCTTATTTTCTTGAGTCTCAGGCTCAGTGATTTCCTCATGAATCTCAGGATTGGTTAAATCGTGGATTTCTTCATGAGAATCTTTCGTAGTGTCATTTTGATCATTTGTTTTCCTTTTTCCAGGATTTCGATCCTTAGAACCTAATGGTCTGTCACGTTTTAGGCGTGCTTTTGACTCATTAGCTATGACACTAGAAGATTGTCCAATAAGGACATCAATACGGATTGGAACATTCTCCGCAGGGATATGTGATTTTGTTATCCTTTTCATATCCGTAAATGCATCTGGCATTTGATTTGCTATTCTCTGCAAATGAATAATCTTTTGCACCTCTTTTTCACAAATAGAGGCACGTGGATCAAGATGAGATAATCATGGATTTTTTCACAAAATTTCCCGTTTGGTTTCACCAACTTCTCCCCCTAATTTTGGGAAAAGTGTCTCATCGAATCGACTGTCTGCAAATCGTGCAGTAAACAAATCCCCCGTTAATGTTTCAAGGTAGCGAATAATCGAGGGCGACTCAAACCCAACATATATTCCTAACCTTCTTTGGGGACCCATTTTGGTGCGATATGGCGGTGCTACATGCACATATACTGTGCATCCAAAAATTCTTAAATGGGATATATTAGGTTCATGACCCAAAACTAATTGCAACGGGGAATATTTATGATAATTTGTCGGTCTGAGACGAACTAGCATTGCTGCATACAAAATGGCGTGACCCCAAACTGAAGTGGGCAACCTCGTTTTCATGAGTAACGGTCTTGCTATCAATTGCAGACGTTTAATTAAAGACTCTGCAAGGCCATTTTGAGTGTGAACATGAGCTACAGGATGTTCCACTTTTATCCCAATTGATAAGCAATAATTATAAAATGCTTGGGATAAAAACTCAGCAGCATTATCTAGTCTAATAGACTTAATTGGATTGTCGGGGAATTGCGCCCGTAATCGAATTATTTGTGCCATTAATTTTGCAAACGCGAGGTTACGTGATGACAATAGGCACACATGAGACCATCTAGAAGATGCATCTATTAAGACCATGAAATATCTAAACGACCCACTAGGTGGGTGAATAGGTCCACAAATGTCCCCTTGTATACGTTCCAAAAACGCAGGGGACTCAATTCCAACCTTTGTTGGTGATGGTCTAATAATTAACTTGCCTTGATAACAAGAAGTGCAAGAAAATTTATTATTTAAAAGAATCTTTAAATTCTTTAATGAATGCCCATTTGAGTTTTCTATAATTCGTCTCATCATAATTGATCCAGGGTGTCTCAATCGATCATGCCAAAGTACAAAAGTATTGGAATCAGTAACCTTTTGGTTTACGGTAGAATGTGCCTCAATCGCACTAATTCTTGTCCAATACAGGCCACAAGATAAAGATGAGAACTTCTCAATAACCCTCTTTTGGCCAGAGACGTTCTTGGTAATGATGAGATATTCAAGATTATTCTCATCTATTGTCTCAATGTGATATCCATTTCGACGGATATCTTTAAAACTCAACAAGTTCCTCTTGGACTTGGAGGAGAACATTGCATTCTCTATGATAAGTATTGTTCCCTTAGGCAGAGTTATAGTAGCTCTTCCAGAGCCTTCAATTAATTTACTACTACCAGAAATTGTAGTAACATGTGCCTTACACATACTTAAATGAGAGAAATTCTTCTTCTCTTTGAATATTGTATGTGTTGTACATGAATCAACTAAACAAATATTTTTACAATTGAACTTTGATCCAAGTTTGTTTTCGTGAGATATCCATATTTGCTTAATCTTCTCAAAGATCTTCTTGAGACGGTAGAGTCTCGTGCTGATAACGTGTTATGAAACAATAAAAGAAGAAGAAGAGTATTGCAGAGAAAAGTAGAGAGAGAGAATTCTTATTAATTTGGGATGAATTACAATGGAATAGAACCCTCTATTTTAGGGAGAGAGTGACTTAACCACCAAGTAATAAACCCTAGAATCTCTCTAAATATAGACATTTACCATAAATAAAATTCTATTTGTTACAAATTCACACATTTCCGTTACACACTGTTTTCTCCTAAGCAAATTTTAAACATAGTTACAAATTGATCAGCATCTCAAGCTCTATCCCGTTATCTCTTCTCCTTTTCCGGCCAATATTCGCCGGAGCACCAGATTTTCCGGCATCCATCGGAAAATTCAAAATAGCTTTTCTACCTCTCATCTTAAACGCAGCACAATCATAAGCTCTAGCTGCATCCACGTCAGCATCAAAAGTACCTAACCAAATCCTCGACCCTTTTTTATTAGGATCTCTTATTTCTGCTGCAAATTTACCCCATGGCCTTCTTCTTACTCCTCTGTAATTCTTCACCTTATTTTCATTATTATTACTATTCGTTGTATCCGATGAAATAGTCGAGTTGGAACTAACACAGCTGTCGGATGTTGGGCTAAGATTAGTGTCTGAATTTGTTTTGAATTCTGGGAAATCGCTGAAATAATGGGAAATTGGTGAATCTGGGTACGATGTAAGAGAAACTGAGAGTGAATTATTGGAAGTAGAAGGCTCTGTTTTTACTGAGGTGAAAACAGGGGAGATATGATCGGTAAAACAAGAATTAAGGCTGTTGATGAATAATTCTGTACTTGTGAAATCTTCAAGGAGATGTTGTCGTATGAGTTCCAACGTTAATCCTTCGTCTGGTGTTGTCATTGCAATATTGTCTGATATTTTTTGTTGAAAGAAGTTTGAAAAGTTGAAGTGAAGAGTGTGTTTTTGTGTCTATATATGTATATTGCACACACGTACCCACACGTACCTCTCCACCACGAGGGGTGGGTGGGGTATGAGATTTTGGGAAACGGTTTGAACACTGTTTGTGATTATTAGCTGGAAATAGGGAAACCAACCTTATAGTATCTGTTGAAGGGGACGCGCTGAAGCCGGAACTTAGGCAGAACTTTTCATGAACGGTATCGTATTTATATAAATAAAATAAATAATATTTAATATTATTTTCCCTTAAGCTAAAGAGTTTTGGCCAATGATATAGTTGAATATTATTGGAAAGAGAAGTGAACAATTCTCCTTAAGCCTCAATTTTTTAACGAAAATGCTCACTCAATTTTTTCCGAAAAATAGAATGTCCAAGTCCAACCTTGAACCTATGACCTTTACAAGCTAAAACATAAGCTTGACTAGTGGACCAAGAAGCACTCTTTGCAAGGATGCAATGTCATTAATTATATATTGATTTCATTTTTTGCTGAATATTAGTATAAAACGGTAAAGTTGGCCGTATGACCTATAGGTCACGGTTTCACGGACGTGAAAGCAACCACTAATATTGGTATTAGGGTAGGCTGTCTACACTACACTCCTTGGAATTAGATCATTTCCAAACAGAGGCGGATTCAAGATTTAGAGCCCGTTTCGACTAGCTAATTTGAAGTAGCTGATAAGCATTAGATGCTGAAAAGCACTTTTAAGTGTTGAAGCTGATTTAATAAATAAGCATTTACGTGTTTGGATACAAGTGCTGAAATTGATAATAAGTTGCTGCATTATTTAATAAAAAGTGCCGATAAGCTCTTTTTCTGTTAAAATGACTTAAATAACCTTAGAACTGTTTACACATATAAGGGTGTAATTTTTTCAAAATTTCAGATTCGAGATCGATTCAAATACAAATTATTCTATTTGTCATTTTATTTTAAATATAACTATGATTGGATAAGATAATTTTTACGATAAATATAATTTATTTTATGAAAAGCATATAATCATAAGTTATATAACTTTGTAACATAGTTGAAGACCTAATGCATAACTTTATAGGATTCATCATGGAGGAATAGAGAATACGGCAAAGAAATAGAGAATTTGCTTACCTCAAATATTAGTGAGAATTGCAGACTTGAAGAGGCAAAGGGTGTAGGTTTAAAGAAATACGTGAGGCAGTGAAGAAATAGGTTTGACGTAGGGATACATGAGTTTTGTTTTGAAAAGGAATACTTTAGGGATAAAATAGTAAAAGTCTTGGTCAAACTTAAAGTGCTTATAAGCTAAAAAAGTATAAGTTGGTGGTGACCAGCTTATGGCTTTTGGCTTATAAGCATTTGGCTTATAAGCACTTTTAATTTTGCCAAACGCGTAGATAAGCTAAAAAGTGCTTATAAGCTAGTTTGACCAACTTATAAGCTTAGCCAAACACCCTCTTAGATTCTATGAATTCAACTTTTAAGGTTTATAGCATTGAACTCATAGTATTTTTAAAATTATGGATTCAAACCTACCATTTGTAGCAATTTTAATGAATTTTTACATATAAATTTTATGCTCCGTGTTAAAAGTACTTGGTTCAGTTGAACCCGACGGCCAAACTCTACATCCAGCCCTGTTTCCCGAACCCTAGATGAACGTGGAGTACTTTGTCCCGGAGCTGCCCTTTTAACCTTATACTATCTGTTAATTTTAGAAAGAGTTATCCATAACTTAAAAAGGGTGTGCTGTTTAATTTTAGTAAGAGTTCATGATTAAGCGAAAGCAACATTATATTAGTTAAGAGTTTAATTTTTATATAAGTTGGTAAAAACGGATTTTTACATTATTAGAGTAGTTAAAAGTGTAAAGATAACCACATAGTAGTATAGTTGTTCATCATGAGTGAAATTAGTTAAACAAAAATAAGACGAACAATTGGTTTAATGAATTAATATACCAGTAGTGTAGAAGAAATATACACGAGTAGGGTATTTAAATTTTATCCGTGTAGTAATAAGAGTTCACTACTAAAAAACAAGAATTAGCGACAGAAAAGTTCTGTTGCTAAACAGAAAATTCGCTTATCTTGTTTAGCAACGGACAAGGATTAACGACGGATTAAGGATAGATTACTAAAAAAATTTATTTACTATGAACGATTTAAAAAGGCAGTATAGTGCATTAAGCTCCCGCAATGCGCTGGGTCCGGAGAAGGACCGGACCACAAGGTTCTATTGCACGTAGCCTTACCCTGCCTTTTGCAAGAGGTTGTTTTCACGGCTCGAACCCGTAACCTCTTAGCTTGGTCACATGGCAACAATTTTATCACTTGCGTCAAAATTCCCCTTCTTACTACGAATGATTTAATGATAGAATAATGATTCGTTTGTAGCTAATTTCAGTTTTTTTTTTTTAGTGATTATCCATATAAGAAGGGTGTGCGTGTGGCTCGGGTGGTGCATGGAGATGCAAATTGTGTCCCGTGATATTGGAGAGGAGGAATTGATATGTTGGTGTTTACAGGTTTTGGACAACAATGACTACCCAAGTGGGAAGAAAAAGACTTTCTAGATCTTTCTTTTATCAAGTGGGATGCAGTAGGGTCAATGTTTCATTAAAATCCACCATCATAAAACGTTGTTTTCAAGTGGAGCAGGGCGATTTATTTAGGTACTTGAAGTTGAGAAAACATAGTTTAAACTATTTGACCAAAAAGTATCAAGCTTTTTGTTAAATTAATTAATGAAGAAAATAGAGGATAAATCTTAGCCAAGGATAATTAACTCTAAATCCGCATATCAGGTAAGAGAATCAGATATAATCAAACTTATAAATTTCCAGTATCATATAAGATATCAAATATAGATGATAGGCTTACATTCTTGACATATCATCCCATAATGTGGTGATAAAAATGGAATAGATGGAATGCCATTGGCAGTAACGAGATCTAGCTTCCTTGATTCAATAATCACGATTACAGAGATTTGTATTTGCTATCTAAGCCTTTTCTTGGTCTTCTGTTCTTCTCCTTTCTCTCGGAGAGGAAGCCCCCTTTTCTTGTCTTCTTACCTCCTATATATATTATCAGTATTCCCTTTTGTCCATCGGTCCTTAACCAGAATGTCTTCATCCCTTGATTGTCCTTTACGTCGCCTCCCTCAAATACCACGATATTTACTTCACCATACAGGCTTTTTGATGGCTCGATCTCGGCAGTGGCCGAGGTATTCGTTGTTATTACACCCTGTGGGTACGACCACGGCTTAGTTGACCTCTTACCATTCCTGTTAGCGCTAATCCACATGTGGTCAGATTTTGACCCATACACTTAGTCCCTCCGCCCGTCGGGGTCACCTATAGGCGAGCTCGATGGGCGGACCCTATTGATTCAAAAATTGGGAGAAATCTGAATGCTTTATGCGAGGGGAGAGAACCTCATGGCGAGGTAGCAACGTGACACTTCGAGGATCGCGTCAGACCGTTACGTCAGTTCAAGATTGGACCATCACGTCAGTTCAGGGTGTCATCAATATTCCCCATGCGTCATTATGGCGCACGTTTTCTAGGTATTGTGTCGTTTCTCGTGCCCTTTCCATTTTCTAACTGGCGGCTCTTGGTTTTCCCGCTCAAGACATTTATATCCCTATAAATAAGGGGAGGAGGCTCCTCATTTGAACGTTACATTTTTCGATTGCTTAAGAGAGAATTTCACAAGTCTTCTCCTCTTTCCTTAATCTCACATATCTCTGCTTCTGCTAGGATTTGCAGTGACCATTGTCTTTTTCATTTATCATCTTCGCTTCTTTCGATCAAAGAAAACAAATGGCTAGTACTTATTCCCACTCCGATAAAGCTGTAGGTGCTCCGGTGCCAGAGAATGATGTATCCCTACTCGAGGAGGGAGTGGAAGTGGTGGAAGATGAGGGGTTTCCTGTGAGCACGTGATTTTTGCCCTAAGTGAATTATTCCCAAAAATCCAAACAAAATGATTTTTCTATCATTATTTTACAAGTTGTGAATTTGTCTAGTTGTTTACATTTTATTTGTGCATTTTAACTCATATGAAAATATAAAATATGCTTGACATTTGCATTCAGGATCTAATTTCATATTTTAGGATTATTCAGGGGTTAAGAACAAAATATAAAGAAAATTACAAAAATAGTCACTTGCTTGCATTTTTGCATTTTGGTTTAGTTTTCTTTTGTTGACTAGGATCTATTCTATTTTTAGATAGTTAATTGGTCCAATTTTGGAGTTAAATTAGGTTTTGTTAATTTTGCAAAAACAATAAATACAATAAATAAAATAGAATACAAAAGAAAAGAAAAGAAGAAAATAAACAACAATCAAGGGCCAGGTTATTTGGGCCATTTTCGTGCTAGCCCCAGCCCAAGACCCTTTCCAAATACCCATTTCCCAAGCCCAAAGGTCTTGGTCCGGTCCGGCCAGGCAGAGCTAAAACGACGCCGTTTGGCGTCAGTCCATCCTGGCCATCCATTCCCCATGATCCTACGGCCCTCATCAACCCAAACCATTCAATAAAACTGTCCGAAAGCTAACTCAAAACCCTAAACATTTCTCTCCCTCCTCGTACAACCACTCCCTGTAACGCTGCCTTTCCCCACCACGCCACCACCGTTTCCCCGCCGTGCTCCGCCGCCGGAAATCGCCCACGGCGGCGGAGAATCTCCAAACTTCACCAAAATAACACCCCAGCTTCCCCTTTTCACCCTCTTTCCAAATATGCAAATGGTCTCCTTCAAATCCCGGCCAAAAGCGTCAAATATTAAACCAAAGATTCTCCGGCCAAGACCCAAAGTATGCCAAATAGTCCCAAATTAACACCCTAGGTTCGTCTGAGTCTCCCCTACCTAATTCCGTTAACCTCATCCCTCGAATCTGGCCGGAAGTGCTCAAATATCAATTTCAATCTTCTCCGGCCAAACCCTAAATAACCCAATCAAACCCAGGTTGACACTAGGGGACCTCCTGGTCTTCCCCTATCGAACCCCCATGAGCGTTTGGCTCAAATATGACCGGAGCAAGTCGAATAGCTAATTCAAGATTTTCTGGTGAACCCTAGATAAGTTTTCTTCATCTTTTTTTTCTTTTTGTTTAATTTTGTCTGTTTATGCATGTGTTTGTTCGCGTTTTAGTCCAATTTCAACAATTAGGTTTATTCGTCGATTATTTTCTTGTGTCGATTGGTTTTCTTCTTCTGTGATCACTTTCTTGTCCCGTTCTTTGTTTCTGATTAGCCCCAATACTTTTCAATTATAGTATGACCATAGCTTGATAACTCTGAGTTAGCAATTAGGATAATTTCAGTAAAATCTAGGAGCTTTTAAATTTTCCTTTGCTTCAACATCTTTAATCAATTTAGTCTGGATTTTGTTAGTCACTATCTTAATTTTAATTTGATTTTGTTAAATGGTAGTTTAAGTGATAAATTTTCTGGTATTTGATTAAGTTTTAGTAATAATAACAATTTGTTAGATTTCAATTTGATAGTTTAAATTCTGTTTGTCTTGATAAAATAATTTTGTTTTCCCGATTAGAATTATAGGAGTCCAGTAATTGTTTTGGTCTTTAGCTAAGTTTGGGGAACTGTTGGGTATGGGTAGTAATTCCTAGATATTTTAAGGGTAGTTTGGGTAATGGAAAAGGGTATATTAATCTGATTTGGTAATTGTGGAATTGAGGAAGGGGTAGAATGGGGATTATAAGGGGTATAGAATCTTCTAGAATAGACTCTAGTGTAGATTTTAGATAAATAGGTGCACTTACTTGTAGCACAAGTCATAAAATAAGGGGTCAAGAAGGAATAAGTTAGGGACTAATGTGTAAACATTAAAATCTGAATTTCCCTCCCAATTATATCTATAAATAGGCAGTCTCTTTACTTGTAAGAAAAAAGTTTTGGGAATCCCACAAAATTCCCCCTAGAACAGTCTCTACAATTTCAGCATATCTATAATTTGAATTCAACAATCCAAAGCTCTTTTAGATCTCATTTCATCCCAGTAAAAAATACAAAAACCAAAACTACAAAAATCCAAAAAATACTGCTCCATTCGAACTCGTTTAGGAGTTTAAGTTAGAGTTTCAGCTGTAGAGTAATGGTTCAGTCAACAGAGGGTTAAAAATGGCCTGAGCATCTCTTAGATCTGATTTAGGTTCAAGTCCAGGAATTCTGGTTGATTTCGAGTAGAGTTTGATCCAATCGTATCTGGTTTTGCTTGCTTTTGGTGTGTAATCTGCTGTTGTTCCTTCCTGGTTTGGCTGTGGTGTTTTGGAGTCAAAAATTGATCAAACTGCCTTGAGTTTGAGCTGCTGCTAACTACTGCTTAGCTGACTTACCTCTTCTTCATTTCTGTTCTAATTCCAGGTACACACTCGAGCATTGTATTGGTACAGCTTGGAAATTGAGATGTTGAAACAAAATTGGCCCTATATTTGATATCTGAAGTTTATATGTTCAATTGTTTAGTAAAGAATAGTCAGTAGATGATTATTATCGTTTAGTTTTGCTTTGGTTTGTATTCATTATGCCTAGTTGGACTGATGGATGAAATGTATTAACATGAACTGTCTCAAACTGCAATTAATGTTGTACTGATAATCAAAACGCATGAGCTAGTTAACATCATTAGTTTGTTAGTCTAGATATTCAAATTGAATGTAATTTGGGTTTGGAATGGCTTCTGGGATTTAGAGTAAAGTTGCGTTGACGAATGAATATTTAATCGATTAGGTAAGTAACTTTGCATGAATCACTTGAATGTTGTAGCGTTAGTTAAAACCAAATCAAAATAATCAGTGCTTGATATTAGTGATATTCTGGTCTGTGTTCATTTTAATATTATTTGTGCATTCCATGAAAATCCAGTAGGTAAAAATAGCTGAAGCAGGTAAATTAGAAAGTCAAACAGTCCATGTCCTGCTAATTGGAATAATTGTATACTGTTCCTTATAACAATTGATAGAATAGAGTGCCCGTTTGTTTTTTCCAGTTCTAGGCTTTGCTTCTTGGATTGAAGGCCCAGGTCTTGCCATAAATATTGGTTGGTTTGGACCTGGGCCAAAGTTCTCATTCGTGTATTATGGATGTTGGCAATAATTGGAGAAACCCCAGGTCAGGTCAGGGAATCGATCCCATGACCCCTTCTACGAATGCCGACCAGTTGATGCAGACTGTGTCACGTGACTTGGGCTTTTGGGCCTGAAGTTTATATGAAACTCGGACTGGTACTAGCCAAAGGATAGGTGGGGGTTTTTCCTATATAACATCAATAAATTAGGATTTTCCCTTCATTTTAGAGACGAAATTAAATAGATAATGGTAGTTGCTTTTAGTTTGGCCTTAAAATAAAATGAGACGAGCCTCACTGAATGAAATACAAAATTGCGGGGCCCTCAGTAGAAGTTAAAAATATACTTAAACTTCGGGATGGGCTGTTTAGCGAATTTCACGGCTTTCCCCAAAGATAATAATGCGATAGTCTCTTTAGGCACGCACTTTAAATAACTTTACCTTCCTAACTACGGGTGCACATTTATGTGACCCAAATCCAAATCTCAACGGAGTCGAAATGTGTTGACAACCACGGGTGCACTGGTGCGACGTGGTTCGAGACGCATTTTCACGACGTTGCAATTCTTATAAAAATAAAAATAAAAGCGGGTTACTAATAAAAGGCACATAAGTTAGCACATGTTTTGAAATCAGATAAATAAGCCAGATATGACAGTTAAGCGACCGTGCTAAAATCACGGAACCCGGAAATGCCTAACACCTTCTCCCGGGTTAACAGAATTCCTTACTCGGATTTCTGGTTCGTGGACTGTTAACAGAGTCATAATTTCCTCGGTTCGGGATTTAACCGGTGACTTGAGACACCATTAATCTCCCAAGTGGCGACTCTGAATACTAATAATAAATTCCGTTCCGATTGTCCTTTAATTGGAAAAACTCCTTTACGCCCTTGCAGGTGCAGTAGCATAAAAAGGAGGTGTGACAGCTCTGGCGACTCTGCTGGGGAAGACAAACCCAGAACTTCGGTTCAGGGTTTAAGAATGCGAGCTTAGAATAATTGTTATGTTTGGCTTTATCTGATTTTCCTACATGTTTTCCTGCTAAATGTGCAAAATGTTGCTTTTTACCGCTTTTGATATTATCTGAACTGTATATATAAAACTGTTATAGAACCCTTCTCTTCTCATCTCCGGGGATGTGCTCGCTGGTCGAGAGTCCCTATTCTGTTAGTGTCATACCTTAAAATAAGAAAGAGGCCGGACAAGTTACTAAGCCGGATGGCCTTTTGGTTCCCGGTACGTAGCCCCCTCCTCGACTCAAGTTGTCCGCTTGGGTACACAGTCTAGAACATATACCCAGGTTTTGAACCTAGAATAACTCAGCCTCATGCCGGATCCCTAGTAGGAACACTTATCTGCATCATGTGCATTTTGACTTAGGGGACTCAACACAGGGGTTGGGTCCGTCTAGGACAGGTGTACCCGGAATAATAGACCATCCTGATGCATCTTCCTTGTGCACTTATTTGTTGTGGATTCGCATGCTGACCGGCTTTTAAAGGAAATAGCGATATGAGGGTTAAAGAGAGATAATTACCTGATTGGGAAAAAATCAATGTCCAAATAGCGTCGAAACTCTGCCGAATTTTTGAGAAAAATAGAAAAAGAAAGAAAAAAAGGAAAAAAAGAGTCTTGTTTTCAAAAATAGTTTGTTTTATTTGCCAGTGGAAAATGAAAGAGAAAAAAAGGGAGTCTGTTTTCAAAAATAGTTTGTTTTACGGAAAAAGAAGAAAAGGAAAAAAAAAGAAGAAGAGTCTTAGTTTTTAAAAAAAAATAGTTTGTTTTATTTGCCAATGGAAAAATGAAAAAAGAGAAAAAAAGAAATCTATTTTCAAGAATAGTTAGTTTTTATTTACCAATGAAAAATGAAAAGAAGAGTCTGTTTTCAAAAATAGTTTGTTTTGTTTGCCCGAACTACGTCAGTTTGATTCCCATAGGGTGTGGGATACGTAGGCAACCCCATTCGGATCCAAATTCTTTTTGCGAAAATAGCCCAAAATGAACAAAATTTTATTTTTATTGTAAATAGGTAAGGTGATGCCCTTTTTTGTCGAAAATAAAGCGAATATTCCCGAAGGGACGCCGGAAGGCTGATTTTGCATAAACAGCCACCTTTGGTCTTTTTCCAATTTTTGGCCAGTTAGCGGGCACAGCCTTAAAATCTTCCTTCGGAGGTGCTGAAAGGCCGGATCTGCAAAACTGGGCTTTTGGTTTAGAATTAAAAAAAAAAAGAAAAAAAGAGAGTTAGTTTTAATTTTGGAGTCAAATAGAATAAAACCATGATTGTTTCGCTTAATCACCTTAACAAATGTGCAGGATGAGCACAATCCAAAATGAACCTTCCTCATTCATAAGTAAAATCCCTTTGGAGTTGCGGCTGTGGTGGAATGATTTAGGTGGAGAAGGGAAAGACGAGGTCAAGAAATACTTGGGGGGCCTTCCCGGACTGTTGGAGATTATACCCAGGTGAGACATCATAAGGGCCTTGGTCACATGCTGGGACCCAGCTTACAATGTATTTCACTTCTCAGATTTTGAGATTACCCCAACACTGGAGGAGATATCCGGATACATCGGAGGTCCCAAGGTTCCTCTGAGACACCAATACCTGATTGTTCCAAGGACCGTAGCCGTACACAGGTTCCTAGATTTATTAAAAATAAGCAGGACGGTACACAACCCGGACTTGGCAGCTGGTTTTTGTACTTTGGTGTTCATATACAACAGATATGGTCATGTAGGAGGGTTCAACAAGCCAGAGAACAAAATCTGTAGTAAAGGAAACCGCATTAAGTGGGAAGAACATAGGCGTTTCGCATTTATGGTGGCCTTTCTGGGACTTCTGGTGTTCCCTAGAAAAGACGGGAATATTGACATACGAGTGGCTGAGGTTGTTAGTACTTTGCTCACTCAGGCCAAGAGCACCCTCGCACCCATGATAGTGGCCGAAATCTTCCGTGCTCTTACTGTTTGCAAAGCCGGAGGGGACTTTTTTGAGGGTTGTAATGTGCTGTTGCAGATGTGGATGATCGAACACTTGTGCCACCGTCCTCGATTTATGAGTTACGGGCCGTCAAAGAAGACATGCATAGAGGAATTTTCTACGAGGGTTGGTGGAATCAGCTTACCAGAGGAGGTCGCAGAGTGGGTGACACGCCTTCGTTCCGTCACCGCATGCCAGATAGAGTGGACATTTGGGTGGTTATGTGGACGAAATCATATATATGCCAGCCACCGGACCTCATTTCCTATTGATGGGACTTAGGAGTATTCAGCCCTATGCCCCGTGTCGAGTTCTGAGGCAGCTCGGGAGGTGTCAGATAGTGCCAAAAGACGAAGATCTCAGTGTCCAGGTAGTTGAGATTGGACCGGATGGCCAGTTCCCTGAAGCAACAGTCCGCCAGATCTGAAGTGAGTGTCAATACTTGGCGGCAAATACCTGCGTACGGGATCGATCTAAAGGAGAGGTTTCACCTGAGTATCATGCTTGGTATAAAAAAGAAATTGCATTTGGGAGGCCTTCCAAAAGACCCCACCTCCAGGATTTTGTCGAATCATCACAGGAACAGTGGGACTGGTTGGCTAAAGAACACAAGTACAGGGCTACAATAGGCAAACTGGAGAAGCAGGTCATGGATTTGCAATTTGAGAAAGATTTGCAGGCCGCTGCGGATGAGGGCGAAAAGAAGAAACTAGCCGAAGAAAATGAGGCCCTCCGAGCCCAAATTCAGAAAATGAAAATAGCGGCGGAAAATCCTGTCCGAAGTGCCAAAGATGCAAAACTCATAGATAATTTGAGACAGAAGGTGAATGACTATAGTTTTGATTTAAACAAAGCAGAAAGGGAACTAGCCAGGGCTCGAAAACAATTGGCTGAAAATGCGGCAGAACGAGCACGTCTGGTTAAGCAGTTGAAAGAAGAGTTTGACAATGAGGTGGCAGGATTAAAGGAAAAGATCATCACCGGGGGGAATAAGAAAATCAAACAGGCAAAAGATTTCAAGGTTGAAAGAGAACAGTGTTATATGGCAATGGCACAATTACAAATGAATTTGCAACAACTTCAAGAGCAGAATCAAGTAGCCGAGCAAACTTTGGGAGCCAGAACTGAGCAGATTGGGCAGTTATTACAAGAGAAAGGTGCCATAAGAGAGAGAATCATAAGAATCGCCCAATACATCGCAATGAAGTGCAACAGTTGTGAAGATATGACTAAATCTATGTTCTTCGCCACCGTGATGGTTTTTGTTCGCCAGGTCATGGAGGATCTCCACCACCTCCAAGGGGATTTAGCTAGTCGACCCGCGGCAAGGCCGAATGATGCCTCGCGAGTCCCAGGGACAATTGAAGCACTAATGTATTCGTGATGTCTTGAGTCTATATTTCTTTTCCATTAGAGTCTGTTATGGGAGTCTGTATGTCTTTTCCATTAGAGTCTGTCAGTTTGTGTTGGAGTCTGTATTTTCTTTTTATGTGGGTTAGTTGTTCCTCAAGTCTGTAGTTCGTCTTTCATCGGAGTCTGTAGTTCTTGTTTAAGGCTGTTAGTTGTCGAGTCTTTGTAATCGAAGTTTGTTTTGTTATGAAAAATTGAAAATTCCAAAAAATATTTTGTTGTTTTATTAACTTTTATCTGCAAGAACTACGCTTGGTCTGATTCATGCAGGGTCATGATACGTAGGCAATCTCCATAGGATTCGACCGTAACCAAAAAAAAAGGCAAACAAGAGAAAATAAAAAAGGAGCAAGAAAGAAAAGAGCGAAAAAACAATTTTGAGGAAAGGAGAGCATAGGAACAAGAAAAAACCGAGGCAAGAGGAAAAGAAAGGAAAAGGAAAAAAAGGGGAAAAATAAGAGAGAAAAGCAAAAGAAAAGAGGGAAAGACAAGAAACAAACAATGAAAAAACAAGAGGGAAGAGTGAGAGGATAAAACAAAGAAAAGGCATGGCAAATAAAGAAAAAGGAAAGCCGGGATGACGCATGTAACCGAGCAAAGGCATAATAGAAATGGTTAACTGCTTAGGTGCATTCATTCCCAAATGTGCGGTTACCTATCTATTAATGCTCTAACCGCTAACAAAGTTGTTGTTGATGATGAGTCAATAAAGGTGGTTAGTTGATTGGCATTCTGGCAACTCACTCCTACAACACCCGGTCAAAAAACAAGTTGATCATGGCCAACTAGGAACTTGACGCGAGTGTTATCGATCCTTCGAGAGAGGTGGAAGAGTTGGATGTTAATGTGATGAAAGAAGAGATGTATAAACTGAAACAACAGATGGCCGAGATGTATCCAGCATGGGCAAAAAAGGCGCCCGATATCAACCAGAATCCGTTGCTGGCCCATCGTGAGACCAATATGATTGAGATAGTGCATAAGGGAGGGGAACCTAAGAAGCCTTCACAGACCATCATGATGATTCGGTCCAGTGAGGTCAGGCCGGTTGAAAAGTCAACAAGTGAGAAATCAGTGATCAGGTTGAGCGGGACAAACAGTGAACCATCTACAGTAGACAAGAAAGGGTCCTCAAGTGAGGTTGCAACGAAACAAGAAAGGGCAAAAGTGGTTGTGCCAGGAGCGGCGAACAAGCCTATCGTGATTGTGGAGGGTGCCCACACAAATCCCGTCATTGTCAAGCTAGGCACTGGGAAGCGCCCAGTAACAATAATTCCTAGTTCTGTGGTTGATCTTGATAAATAGTCGATTAAAAGGTTCGAGAAGATGTTCGACGATGTGAACATGGTTGGAGAAGGTTCTAGCAAGGTGGATGTGCAATTTGTCGGGCCAAGTGCAAAGATTAACAATCGGGAAGTTACTTCTCTCCCTACTTGGAGGGAGTTTTGGTAGTCGGCTTTGGTTTTCTTTCTGTTTTTCTAGATTATTCCTGGGTTGCAATTCTGATTCTATGTTCCGTCCGTTTGGATGTGTTAAACCTTGTTATCTTTAATTTCAATGAAATGCAATTTCCCTTCTTTTTCACTCATGATAGTTTTATTTTTGTTTTTCTTTTCTTTCTTGTACTGTTCTTTCTATGCTGGTTTCAATGACATGACATGCATGAGGAATCTTCGGCCCAGTTTTAAAAGCCAAGCTAATTCTGAAAAGTTGAAATCCCATCCCTTCGGAATGTCGTTGAAGCCGAGATTGATGATGATGAGTGGGTCAGAACCCGCCTGAGAAATTGAGTTTGATCGATGAGAAAAATTGGCAGCAGTGTGTCATTGCCAATTGTATCAACAGAGAATGGCAAGAGCATATAATGAGAAGGTGCGTCCACGGAAGTTCAAAGTGGGTCAGCAAGTGTTGAGACGTATCTTTCCACATCAGGCCGAGGCCAAAGGCAAGTTCGCCCCAAATTGGCAGCGGCCATTCATCGTGACTAGAGTGTTGTCCAATGGTGCTTTATACTTGACAGACATAGAAGGCAAGTGTGTTGAAATGGCCATCAATTCCGATGCGGTCAAGAGATATTATGTATGATCTTCTTTGTTTTAATTGTATTTGTTTGTACTTGGCATGTTTTGAAGATTGGAATAACGAAGGCATTTTGTTCTGCTATCCAAACACTTTATCCTTTGTTACCCCTTTGAGCCTTGTTTATTTTTCTTTTATACCCCTCTTTCGGAATCAGTAGCAAAGATCAGAAACACAAGCGTGAAAGATAAGTAAGGGAAAAAGAGAAAAGAAAAAAATGAAAAGAGAGAGAAGAAAAAGGAAGAAGAAAGGGAAAAAAAAAAGAAGAAAAGAAAAAGAAAAAGAAAAAAACAAGAAGAAGAAAAGGCAAAAGAAAGAAAGAAAAGAAAAGAAGAGAAAATGGAAGAAACAGAAAGGAAAAATCACAACAACAAAGTAATTTCTATGACCTGAACTACGTTTGACTTGATCCTGAAAGGGTACGTAGGCAGCCTCACTGAGGTTCAGTCACAACAGAAGAAAAATCCAAGAATCCCCAAGAAGGAAACTGGGGCGGAAGTTATGGTTGTTGCAAGAGATATGATTCCGAAAGTTGTAATGTTGAACCCACGTTTGAATTATTTTGAGCTTTTATACCTTTCTTTCTAAAACCCATCCAAAAGCCACATTATGGTCCAAAGAAAGACCTTCTGATCAATTTCAAGAAATGTCAATACGAGCAGGTAAAGCAGTCATGTTGGGGACAAAACTCTGGTGACAGAAGGAAAATGATGAAATAAGAGAGTTTTATCAGTGAAAACCCTCACGGGAACCATAAGGCGATGTGAGTTGAGAGAAATGAAAATGAGAGAGTCTTATTGGTGAAAACCCTCACGGGCATCGTAAGGCGAAGTGAGTTTGAGAGATGTTAAAAATGAGAGAGTCTTATTGGTGAAAACCCTCATGGGCACCGTAAGGCGAAAGTAAGTTTTCAGATGTGCAAATGAAGGAAGTCTGTGGTTGAAAGATGGCAAAAGAAGCAAGGCTTGGGTTTTGGTGAAAGTCGGTTTGGCAAAAGTATGAAACAACAAATGTGGCAATTGACAATTAATTGGTTGGACAGACTAGGCTGGAATCCGAAATGCATGGCACGATCAATGGAATCAGCCTTTCCGCTCAGATAAGTCCTATCCTTTTTCTCTTCATTACAATTCATTCGTTTTCAGAGTTTTTCTATCCTCAAAACCTTCGAGGTCATTGCATTTCATTCTCTTGAAGTCTGTCTATAAGATGTTTCAGTGTCAGTTCTATTCAAAAAACAAAAGAAGGACGTCAAAGCTAACTACCAGCTTCCCAGTTATATGGCACAACAAGGTTGGGACATATCAAAAGAAAGTAAAACATGAAGGACCAATGAAAATCAGTGGAATAATCAGATAATTGGGGGAAGAAACAAAGTTTCACGAAAAGGGAACAGAAACACCAAAACAGTAATACAAGGTAAAGCACTTGGGTCATCAAGATCAGAGGGTTGAAAAGTCAACCGGGAAGTCATGGAAAGTCAAAGCAAGTCTAAAGAAGCAAGTCAGAGCAAAGTCGCAAGCGGGAGCATGGCCAACAAGTATGCCAGCAGTTAACCACTATTTTCTATTGACGAATCTTTCTTTGATTAAAATAGGGGCAGAAAGAATTTTTCTTTGAAAGCAGGAACCCACTTGGATAACAGGGGGATACTTTCCATAGTTAGTAAGCAGGAGCCCACCTGAAGAATAAGGGAATACATTTTCAAGCATCGCAATCAGAAGCCCACCTGGAAAACCATGGAAGTATAATTCAAATTTAGCTTCCAATTTTTAATATTTGACATGCTGTACCCAGCCACCAAACTGGGGCAAAAAAATTTCTTTATTTGTCTATTTTGTTACAGTCAGGAGCCCACCCGGAGAACAAGGGAATACTTTTCAAGTTCAGTAGTCAAGAGCCCACCTGGAGAACAAGGGAATACTTTTCAAGTTCAGTAGTCAGGAGCGCACCTGGAGAACAAGGGAATACTCTTCAATTTCAGCAGTCAGGAGCCCACCTGGAGAACAAGGGAATACTTTTTGAGTTCGGTAGTCAGGAGCCCACCTGGAGAACAAGGGAATACTCTTCAATTTCAGCAGTCAGGAGCCCACCTAGAGAACAAGGGAATACTTTCAAGTTCGGTGATCAGGCGCCCACATGGAGAACAAGGGAAGTACAATTCAATTTTAGCTCTTAATATTTGATAACATGCGTACCCAGTTATCAAACTGGGGCAGAAAAATTTTTCTTTGTTGTTTATTTTGTTGAAGTCAGGAGTCCCGCCTGGAGAACAGAGGCATACGTTTCAAGTTTTAGCAAATCAGGAGCCCGCCTGGAGAACAGAGGCATATGTTCAAGTTTCAGCAGTCAGGAGCTCGACTGGAGAACAGAGGCATACCTTCAATTTCAGCAGTCAGGAGCCCACCTGGAGAACAAGGGAATACTTTCAAGTTCAGTGATCAGGCGCCCACATGGAGAACAAGGGAAGTACAATTCAATTTTAGCTCTTAATATTTGATAACATGCTGTACCCAGTTATCAAACTGGGGCAGAAAAGAGAATTTTCTTTGTTGTTTATTTTGTTGAAGTCAGGAGTCCCGCCTGGAGAACAGAGGCATATGTTTCAAGTTTTAGCAATCAGGAGCCCGCCTGGAGAACAGAGGCATTTATTTCAAGTTTTCAGCAATCAGGAGCCCGCCTGGAGAACAGAGGCATACAAATTTCAGCAGTCAGGAGCCCGCCTGGAGAACGGAGGCATACTTTTCAAAGCGTCAGCAATCAGGAGCCCGCCTGGAGAACAGAGGCACGTATTTCAAGTTTCAGCAATTAGGAGCCCGCCTGAAGAACAGAGGAATATCGTTCAACACAGCAATCAGGGACCCGCTTGAAGAGCAAGGAATACATTCTAGTTCAGCGGTCAGGCAGCCACCTGGAGAAAGGGCAAAACATCTCAGACCACAATTCAAGGCAGCAACAAAAGGATGTCGCCAGGGAGAATGCAATACAACAATGCAACAAGGACCATAAGAGCAAGTTTGAAGACATAGATAGGATCTTTTGTAATTCATAGATCATAGCTTAGTTTAGTTTCTTTTGGTTTACCACGGTGTAATAAGGAGGTCAGCGAGCAGTAACAGCAGCAACAGCAGTGAAATCATAGCTCTCGGTAGCCCCAGCTACCAGACATTCCTGAACTACACTGACCTGATTCCTGTTTAGCCCAGGATATGTAGGCAACCTCTGAAGCAGGGTGCGGTCAACTCTTTCAAAATGCTTCACACGGAATATGCGAACGGGCAAAAATCGCTCTTTTCCGCTCACTTGTCTTTGCACGAAAACTCTTCGTGTTTCCGGGCAAAGAGGGGCAGATGTGAGCACGTGATTTTTGCCCTAAGCAATTTATTCCAAAAGTTTCAAATAATTGATTTCTTTATTATTTTACGATTTTTGTTGAATTTGGTGTTAATTGGTTGCATGATAATTCATACTAAAAATTCAAAAATATGCATTTTGCATTAGGAATTTAATTTCACATTTTTAGTACTAATTNGTTTTCGGGAAATCCCACAAAATTCCCCTAGAACAGTCTCTACAATTTCAGCATATCTAGAATTTGAATTCAACAATCCAAATCTCTTTTAGATCTCATTTCATCCCAGTAAAAAATACAAAAAGCAAAACTACAAAAATCCAAAAAATACTGCTCCATTCGAACTCGTTTAGGAGTTTAAGTTAGAGTTTCAGCTATAGAGTAATGGTTCAGTCAACAGAGGGTTAAAAATGGCCTGAGCATCTCTTAGATCTGATTTAGGTTCAAGTCCAGGAATTCTGGTTGATTTCGAGTAGAGTTTGATCCAATCGTATCTGGTTTTGCTTGTTTTTGCTGTTGTTCCTTCCTGGTTTGGCTGTGGTGTTTTGGAGTCAAAAATTGATCTAACTGCCTTGAGTTTGAGCTGCTGCTAACTACTGCTTAGCTGACTTACCTCTTCTTCATTTCTGTTCTAATTCCAGGTACACACTCGAGCATTGTATTGGTACAGCTTGAAAATTGAGATGTTGAAACAAAATTGGCCCTATATTTGATATCTGAAGTTTATATGTTCAATTGTTTAGTAAAAAATAGTCAGTAGATGATTATTATCGTTTAGTTTTGCTTTGGTTTATATTCATTATGCCTAGTTAGATTGATGGATGAAATGTATTAACATGAACTGTCTCAAACTGCAATGAATGTTGTACTGATAATCAAAACGCATGAGCTAGTTAACATCATTAGTTTGTTAGTCTAGATATTCAAATTGAATGTAATTTGGGTTTGGAATGGCTTCTGGGATTTAGAGTAAAGTTGCGTTGACGAATGAATATTTAATCGATTAGGTAAGTAACTTTGCATGAATCACTTGAATGTTGTAGCGTTAGATAAAACCAAATCAAAATAATCAGTGCTTGATATTAGCGATATTCTGGTCTGTGTTCATTTTAATATTATTTGTGCATTCCATGAAAATCCAGTAGGTAAAAATAGCTGAAGCAGGTAAACTAGAAAGTCAAACAGTCCATGTCCTGCTAATTGGAATAATTGTATACTGTTCCTTATAACAATTGATAGAATAGAGTGCCCGTTTGTTTTTTCCAGTTCTAGGCTTTGCTTCTTGGATTGAAGGCCCAGGTCTTGCCATAAATATTGGTTGGTTTGGACCTGGGCCAAAGTTCTCATTCGTGTATTATGGATGTTGGCAATAATTGGAGAAACCCCAGGTCAGGTCAGGGAATCGATCCCATGACCCCTTCTACGAATGCCGACCAGTTGATGCAGACTGTGTCACGTGACTTGGGCTTTTGGGCCTGAAGTTTATATGAAACTCGGACTGGTACTAGCCAAAGGATAGGTGGGGGTTTTTCCTATATAACATCAATAAATTAGGATTTTTCCCTTCATTTTAGAGGACGAAATTAAATAGAAATGGTAGTTGCTTTTAGTTTGGCCTTAAAATAAAATGAGACGAGCCTCACTGAATGAAATACAAAATTGCGGGGCCCTCAGTAGAAGTTAAAAATATACTTAAACTTCGGGATGGGCTGTTTAGCGAATTTCACGGCCTTCCCCAAAGATAATAATGCGATAGTCTCTTTAGGCACGCACTTTAAATAACTTTACCTTCATAACTATGGGTGCACATTTATGTGACCCAAATTCAAATCTCAACGGAGTCGAAATGTGTTGACAACCACGGGTGCACTGGTGCGACGTGGTTCGAGACGCATTTTCACGACGTTGCAATTCTTATAAAAATAAAAATAAAAGCGGGTTACAAATAAAAGGCACATAAGTTAGCACATGTTTTGAAATCAGATAAATAAGCCAGATATGACAGTTAAGCGACCGTGCCAAAATCACGGAACCCGGGAATGCCTAACACCTTCTCCCGGGTTAACAGAATTCCTTACTCGGATTTCTGGTTCGTGGACTGTTAACAGAGTCATAATTTCCTCGGTTCGGGATTCAACCGGTGACTTGGGACACCATTAATCTCCCAAGTGGCGACTCTGAATACTAATAATAAATCACGTTCCGATTGTCCTTTAATTGGAAAAACTCTTTTACGCCCTTGCGGGTGCAGTAGCATAAAAAGGAGGTGTGACATTTCCGACAGTGGATGAGGTGGTTCCCCGCCCGGGGAAGGCGAGGACCGATTTTAACAGCCCTACCGAAGATGAACTGAAACCCGTTCCTTCCATGATGGATGTTGCGGCGATCACGGCGTTCCAAGACAACTGGGGGATCCCCGATCATATTGAAATGGTGCCGGCAGAGAAGGATATAGTGCATTTACATCGTCGGGGCTACTGCGCGTTTTACGCGTATCCCTTTGTCATCGGGTACACGCTTCCCCTTCCTTCCTTGGTGGTTGATTTCTGCCATTTTTATGAGGTGTGCCCGACTCAACTCTCTCCGTATGCGCATAAGCTATTCCTCATGCTCATCAAGTACGCAGAGCTGGCCGGCCGAGGAATTTCTCTAGTGCACATGCTCCACCTCTTCGCCCCCCATTTTCTTCGGGGTACGATGATTCATATGCGTCATCGAGGAACCAAGAGTTTGGTGGTGAAGATGGATGACAAGACCAACCGCCGCTTCTGGAAAAACTACTTCTATGTCCGAAGAGAGCATGTCGTATCGAACCTAGCGGGGTTTCCAGAGACGTGGAATTTCGCTCGTAAGTTCTCCTTTCCGTTTACTTTGTGCGATTTTTCTTAAGATGGTCGTTGGTCGTCTCCCTTTAACGAATTCGCTAAGGATTTGATTTTATTTTTTTAGCCAGGAGACTACCTCCCCACTAGTTGCCGATATCCGCAAGTGGGTGAGCGCAATTTTTCCCCACATAATGGGGATTCGTGAGTGGGCGTCCTTCCATGAGAAGTTTGGGTGCAAGCCGCTTACTGGTGAGTTGGTTCGTTGTGGTTTCGCTTTGTTCTCTACTTCACAATTTTTTTTACCTTATCGTTATGTAATCAAATCCCTCCTTACTGACAGGTCGGAGAGGAGTGAGAAGGACGAGGGCTCCTCCGCTCGCGTTCCGTCAATCGGTGCTCTCTACCCAGCCCGCACCAAGAGCTACTGCAGGCGAGGGAGTAGAAAGTCTGGCCGCCCGTCGGACCACGCCCGCGGGGGCCAAAGTCGTACGCTTGGAGGTTACTCCTCAAACGGAGACTCCGGTTCCCACAGTCCGTTCAACGGGCGAATCTTCTCGCGTCGGTAGTGGAGAGGCCCCATCGAAGAGGCGAAGGGTAGTGTTGGAAGGGGATTCTTTAGCCGAAACACCCTCGAGGGGCGACCTTGCTTCGACGGCACCCGAGGCCGGCGGTCGTGCCAGCCTAGATACGGAGGCGACGCCCGTTGCGAGCGTTCAAGAGGCTATTGTGACGGAGGGGCAGAGTTTCGAGGCTGCTGTTGTTCCGAGCGGGCCATCGTCATCTCGGCCGAACCGCACCCCTTCTTCGGCCAGTGAGAGGGGGAAGGGCGTCATGGTTGAGGATTATGAATCTGAATCCGACATTGACCCTGACGACATGAGGATGTTCGAGGAGGGCTTTACCCGAACTGTGGTAAGGGCGGAAGGGCCTTCCCGAATACTCGAAATTCCGTCGGATCTCAACCTGTTGCAAGACAAGGTCGATTTGGTGCCACAGTTTGACCTTCTATGCTCTGCCGCTGAGAGCGAATCTCTTCAAGAGGTCAGCGATTCTGTCAAGAACCGGATTTCCCACCGTCGGGATCGTGATGGCGCCTAACTCTCGAATGCTAGGCAAGCCAATAATTACGGTTCTAACACATTAATAATTAACCCAAACAGAAATAAATAATAACTAAAGCTAAGCAGATATAAAGTGCGGAAGTGTTATAACAGCTCAAAAAATCCAATACACGTCTACCCCAATGATCTGGTGTCACAATTCACAAACGTCTAAGAAGTTCTACAAATACTGGTTTAAAAGAATTACAACTGTTCTCGAAATGGAAAGAGACAGGAAATCTAAAACATGGGGAAAGGGGACTCCAGGGTCTGCGAACGTCGGCAGATCTACCTTAGGTCTCTCGTGGACTGAAGGCAGCAACCCAAACTCTACTCATGAGGTCCGGCATCGAAATCTGCACAGAAAATGCAGAGTGCAGTATCAGTACAACCGACCCCATGTACTAGTAAGTGTCGAGCCTAACCTCGGTGAAGTAGTGACGAGGCTAGGACACAACATCGATATAAAACTGTGCAGTTAAATCATATACGAGAAAACAGTAATAACAGAAATTTAACAGGTAAAGACGGGAAGGGGAAACATGTTGCGGGGAATATCAGATTCTGACAGTAATTCAATAGAGAAGCAAAGTAAACACCATATTCGAACCAACATAAATAGTGATATAGTAACACGTGCACGGCATCACCCTTCGTGCTTCTACTCTCGTCCTCACCATAAGAAACAACAGAAACGGTACGGCATCACCCTTCGTGCATTAACTCTCATAATCATGGCACGGCATCACCCTTCGTGCATTAACACTCACAAAATATGGCACGTCATCACCCTTCGTGCATTAACACTCACTCACAATATCGTGTACGGCATCACCCTTCGTGCTTTACATTCTTCCTCACCCAAACAATAGAAATAATAACACCCCGGCAAGGAAATCAACAATAACCAGTCTCTTTTCAACAGTTAACTTCACAATATAAGTCTCAACTTGAGTCAATACTCAACAATTATCCAATACCAAGAAGAATATCATAAGACTTGTTCAACATGGAGAATCATTAGTTTAAGCATGAACAGTACGTAATAAGAGACACAACAGTCACAGTATAAGACTCGCTTGCATGCTCAACATCAACGTATAGATACTCGTCACCACACCTATACGTCGTACTCAACACTAACACGTAGCAAATAAGACAACAACACCTATTCCCTCAAGCTAAGGTTAGACCTAACACTTACCTCGATTCCACGGCCAAACTCAAGCCTCAAATACCGCTTTTCCTTTGGTTTCCACTTCCAAACCGCCCGAATCTATGCATAATTACTAATTAACATCAATTAACGCTAAATAAACCAATCCTAATGCATGAGTATAGTTTTGCCAATGTTTTCCCCAAAAAGTAAAAAACCGACCCCGGGCCCGCTTGGTCAAAACTCGAAGTTTGAACCAAAACCTGACTACCCTTCAGCCACGAGCACAAATATACAATTGGTTTTGAAATCCGACCTCAATTTGAGGTCTAAATTCCCAAATTTTGAAATTCCTAAAGTCTACCCAAGAACACCTAATTTCCCATGAAAAACCCTAGATTTTGTGATGAAATCATGTAAAAAGATGAAATAGATTGAAGGAAATGAGTTAGAAATCGTTTACCTATGATTTGGGGAAGAACTCTTCTTTGAAAAATCGCCTATGGGAGCTTAGGGTTTGAAAATTTGAGAGAATGAGTTGAAATCCCACCTAAATTGTGTTTTGATCAGTTGCAGATGTCGCATTTGCGACCAGAGCTTCGCAATTGCGAAACTCGCAAATGCGAGACAGGCATCGCAAATGCGAACCTGCTGCATGTCTGCTACTGTCGCAATTGCGAACCTTTGGTCGCAATTACGATGGTTGCCCCTCCCTGATGTCTTTGCAAATGCGAAGATATGTTCGCAAATGCGAACTATGCTGGCCCAGGTCATCTTCGTAATTGCGATAAAACCCTCGCAATTGCCAAGCCTGTGAAGCTCGCAAATGCGAAGCCTGATCTCGCAATTGCGAGATCAGAGGCCTGCAACAAAATACCAGATGCAAACAGCAGATTTTTCTAAGTCCAAACTCACTCCGTAGCCTATCCAAAACTCACCCGAGCCCTCGGGGCTCTAAACCAAACATGCATACAAGTCTAAAAATATCATACGGACTTGCTCATGCGATCAAATTGCCAAAATAACATCTTAAACAACGAATTTAATACCAAAACTCATGATTTTCTTAAGAACACTTGAAATTTCTATTTTCACAACCGGACGTCCGAATCACATCAAATCACTTCCGATTCTCACCAAATTCTACAGACACGACTTAAATACCATATCAAACCTGTACCGGGCTCCGGAACCAAAATATGGGACCGATACCAGCGAGATCACACACTATTCCATTTCTAAAAATCCTTATATTTTCCAGCAAATAATTTTCTTCAAAAATTTATTTCTCGGGCTAGGGACCTCGAAATTCGATTCGGGGCATACGCCCAAGTCCCATATTTTACTACGGACCCTACGGAGCCGTCAAATCACGGGTCCGGGTCCGTTTACCAAAAATATTGACCAAAGTCAACTTTACTCAATTTAAAAGGAAAAATTCAATATTTTTCTTAGATTTCACATAAGGGCTTTCCGGAAACGCGCCCGAAATGCGCATGCAAATCGAGGAGAAAGAAAATAAGGTTTTCAAGGCCTCGGAACCCGAATTCGGATTCTGAAACAAAAGATGACCCCTTGGGTCATCACAGATTCTGGGTTGTCACGCGGAGTGGCCGCGATGGTCTTGAGGGTGTGTTCCCCTTTGCTTTCTTCGTTTTGTGACCTTTGTTTTTACACTGACTCTTTCTTCCCTCTCTTTTTCAGACTTACGTGCTGGAGATCGAGAGTGCTCGTAGGGCTGAGACGCGAGCCGAGATTTTTTTGAAAATGGATGAGAAGTATCGGCGGTATCGCAACAGATGTCGTGAGATGCATGAGCAGCTCAAGGCGTGCGCTAGTACCCAGTCCATTAGGGAGGAGTTGGAGAAAAGAGAAGAAGAACTGATGCGGTCTATCCACAGATGCAGTGAGCTTGAGGAGTTGCTTCATGCCAAGGACGAAGAGCTTGAGGTGGGCAAAGGGATTGCTGCGGAGTGCGAGGACCTTCAGGTGAAGGTGCTATCTTTACGAATCGAGCTTGAGCAAAATGCTACTAGGGTCGACGCTTTGAGTGCAGAATGGACGGAGAAGGTGGCCGAGCTAGAAAGGAAAGTGGTCGAGATGGAGAGAGCCGAGGATGCTCGAGTGTCGCTTTGGCGAGGGCGGCGGCACTAGCGGACACTATCCGTGTCCTCGAGTTTGAGCAGGAATCTGAGAGGGCGACGGACACACTGAGGGAGGCGCGGCTCGAAGAGCGTATTGGTGAAATTGACCGGGAAGCTTCGAGCCTGGGAGACCAGGTCGCAACTCTTGAGGTCGAGAAGGCGCAACTGTTGGCTCAGGCCGAATCTGCCTCTGCCGCTGTTCCCCGCCACTTGTATGAGTTATGGGTCCATGCCGAGGCCCAAGGAGACATATACAAGGGTTTGTGGGAGGCGGGGAGTGTTCCTGAGGCTGTCTTTGAAGATGCTCGGGCAAAGACACGCGAGGCTCGTATTTCCTGCGGTTACGACCCTGCGACACCGGAGGCTGGTGAGGGCATTGGGGTTGAGGATGGACTTTCTGATGATGAGGCTGCTAGGGAGAACGGAGGTGGAGATGAAGCCGAGTGAAACTTTGTTATAGCTTCGTACTTAGTTTTTTTTTTTGTTCTTTTGTTGTATATTTTCACCTTTTTCTTGAGGGCCTGTTTTGGCCTTTTGTAAGGCGCGGCTGTTGTGCACGTACATTTGAATAAAATAGTTGCTTCGCCTTTGTTTGTGTATCTTTTGACCTTCTTTCTCCTTCTCTCCCCCACCCCCTTCTTTTTTTTGGGAAGAAGATCTTCGGAGTTTTCCGTGTTGAGTCCTTGATCTTTTAATTGGGAATTCGAATGAGGGCGGATCTAGTTCGCTTGATCCGAGCGGAGTCGGATCTCGTTGCGTGAGTTCGGATGAAGTCACTTTGGATCTGTAAGTTCGGGCGAGGTTGACTTCTGATTTGCCAGCTTGGGCGATCAACCTTGATTTGCATATTCGAGCGAGGTCGATATAGACTTGCCAACTGGGGCGAAGTCAGTTTTGACTTGTATATTCGAGCGAGGTCGAATTTAGACTTGCCAACTGGGCGAAGTCAGTTTTGACTTGTATATTCGAGCGAGGTCGAATTTAGACTTGCCAACTGGGGCGAAGTCCTTTTCGCATGGTGAGTTTAGCGATGGCGGGGGGAGAGCTCGTGCGGAGTCGAACTATGGCCCGTTATGAGTTCGACGGGGTCGAACTTTGATCTAATTCGGGTGAGTAAATTTTTGCTCCTACCTGGCGATGGCCGACGGCCGTAAAGGTGTGAATTCGAGAAAGGTCAAAATCGTACCCATCGTGAGTTCGAGCGAGGTCGAATTGTAACCCGTTGGCAACGTCCGATGCCGTAAGGGTGTCAATTCGAGCGAGGTTGATTGTAACCCGATGGCGATGTCCGATGGCCGCAAGGGTGTTAATTCGAGCGAGGTCGAATTGTAACCCGTTGGCGATGTCCGATGGCCGAAAGGGTGTTAATTCGAGCGAGGTCGAATTGTAACCCGTTGGCGATGTCCGATGGCCGCAAGGGTGTTAATTCGAGCGAGGTCAAATTGTAGACCGTTGTCGATGTCCAATGGCCGCAAGGGTGTTAATTCGACCAAGGTCGAATTGTAACCCGTTGGCGATGTCCGATGGATGCAAGGGTGTTAATTCGAGCGAGTTCGAACTGTAACCCGTTGGCGAGTTCGGGCGAGGTCGAATTTCCCTTTTACTTGGCGATGGAGCAGGTTTGCCTGTTGCGTTAGTTTTATTGGAGAACATCACTCATTGTTGTATTGTTTGTGCATGAGTCGGGTTGATTCCCGGTTCGTTTAACTTTGCTTTCATTAGAGAGTACCGTGCGTCGGGATGAGCCCCGGTTCGTTTAACTTTGCTTTCATTGAAGAGTACTGCGCGTTTTATGGGCCCATCGCTCAGTCCCTGGTTCCGAAGATTGTTTCATAATAACGTCGACTCGTTCTGAGCCGTTTCTGTTATTTGTAGTACGGCACGACTTTGAGGGCTTTTCTCGGTCATTGCTTGCGAGATGGTATGGTACGGAACATTTTCCTGGTGTGTTTGGTGGCGTTCGTTCCTTGTTCGCGTACCTGTGAGAATGCTCGTGTTCTTGTTCTGAACCAAAAAGAGAGCGTGATAAGTTAAACCCAAGCGGAATTGCCTGTTACCTTGGCCTGGTAAGTCGGTGAAAGGAGAAAAGCGTTGTAGGGTCGCTCGCTTCGCCCCATGCTCGAATGACGGTTTCAGATTTGGCAGCCATGTTTGGCTTCGTCGTTAGTCGCGTCTAAGCTTCTCGTGGGTTGGGCTTGCCTTGCCCGTTGGGATATCGAGACCGAGTCCCAATCCGATCCCGCCCGATATGCGCAAACAATAAGGGAAACATGTCATACTTTGTTCATAAATCACATAGTGCGTGTGGGTGCAAAAATAAGGCAGGATACGCCCGTTATTTCAAATAATCACACAGTAGGCTATCGTCCCTTCCTAAGAGGTGGGAGTACAGCCCGGTATATAAGGTGAATACGTCAAATAGGATTGCGGTCATGATAAGTGCATAGTGACTGTGACCCTACTTTAAACATGCATATCACGTGCCAAAACCATCGCTACAAATGAGGCGCGAGTTTTGCATAGACATTGGACATAATTTCTATTTCATGTAGAGATCTGACCTAGATTGGTTCGGTTATCTCAAAAGCTTATTCATCACTTTTTCGAGTTGGTGTTTACACCGAGATGGTGAGGTTATGACAACCTGGAAGTGATACTTGGCTGGTTTTAGATCTAAAGGAAACTAAAAATTTGGCAAAGAAATCCACACAGACGGCGTCAAATTGTTTGACCAAAAAGTATCAAGCTTTTTCTTAAACTAATTAATGAAGAAAATAGAGGATAAATCTTAGCCAAGGATAATTAACTCTCGATCTAAGCATATCAGGTAAGAGAATCAGATATAATCAAACTTATAAATTTTCCAGTATCATATAAGATATCAAATATAGATGATAGGCTTACGTTCTTGACATATCATCCCATAATGTGGTGATAAAAACGAAATAGATGGAATGCCATCGGCAGTAACGAGATCTAGCTTCCTTGATTTAATAATCACTATTACAGAGATTTGTATTTGCTATCTAAGTTTTTTCTTGGTCTTCTTCTCTTCTCCTTTCTCTCGGAGAGGAAGCCCCTTTTCTTGTCTTCTTACCTCCTATATATATTATCAGTATTCCCTTTTGTCCATCGGTCCTTAACCAGAATGCCTTCATCCCTTGATTGTCCTTCACGCCGCCTCCCTCAAATACCACGATATTTACTTCACCATACAGGCTTCTTGATGGCTCGATCTCGGCAGTGGCCGAGGTATTCGTTGTTATTACACCCTGTGGGTACGACCACAGCTTAGTTGACCTCTTACCATTTCTGTTAGCGCTAATCCACGTGTGGTCAGATTTTGACCCATACATAAACCAGATATAATTAAAGCTTTAATTTTACTTGTGTAAATACTACTCTCGCCGTTCCAATTTATATATCATAGTTTGGTTCTGAAGAAGTTTAAGAAAGAAAGATAGACGTCTGGTAGAACTGTATTAAAGTCATTATTTAAGGTTCAAAATCTGCATTCATTTCTTACAAGCATAAGTAGTGCAAAAAGCTGATGGATAACCTTGTAAACAGTTAAATTACACAATAACTTGACATACACAAAATTTTGCAGTGAGGTACTAAGCTAGCGTTTGGACATAAATTTGGTTGAAATTTGAAAAAATGAGTTTTTAAAGATGAGATAAAAAATAATTTTTGAAAGTTGAAATTGTGTTTGGACATGCATATAACTTGAAAAGAATTTGAAATTTTGTGAGTAGAAAACTTTAAAAACTACTCTAGAGCTATTTTGGGATTTGAAGATTTTGTTCAAAATCTGCCAAAAAATGGTTAAAATTTACAAACAAATAGATATTTGAAAACAAAATTTGAAAAAAAGCTCCCAATTTTGTGGCCAAACGGGAGCTAAGACTTTGTTTTTAGTCTCCGGGGTCCATTACTATGATGGTCACTCAACTTTCCGAAATTATCTACCAAAGTTATCTCTATTTCGTTTGTAACAGCAAAGTCACTTAACTATGCCTATAGCACTCAGAAAGTCACTCAACTAGATTAATCAAACTTTTGATCGCCAAATACCTATTTTACCTTCTAAATTATCAACTTTAATCTTCTGTTTTTCTTTTTTGCTTTTTTAATATTATGATTTTTTCTCGTTTTAGTCAACATTATGGACTTACCTACAGAACAAAAATATTTTATTTAAAAATAAAAAATAAAAAAATATTTTTCTAGCATATATAATGTCAAAATAATAATAATAATAATAATAATAATAATAATAATATAATTGAGCATAATAATCAAAAATATGTAATGTATATTACAAAAATACCTTTATTTTTAATAATTATTTTCTATAGTACGTGCATGAAATATATATTTTAAACTTTTATTTTCTTTCATTCTCAATTGTGTAAATAAATTTTTGAGTTTTTTTTAATATCAAAATTATTATTACGAACAAATTGTTCTAATTAACTTTCTACTATGCTCAATATTTTATTATTCCAACATCATATATGCTTAAATACTATTTTAATTTTTTTTAATTTATAAATAAAATTTATTTATTCTAAGGTAAGTCCATAGTGTAAATTAAAAAGAGAAAAAAAATATTATATTAAAAAGATAGAAAAATAAAAAGAAGATAAAAGTTGATAATTTAGAGGGCAACATAGGTATGTGGCGATCAAAAATTTGAGAAATCTAGTTGAGTGACCTTCTGAGTGCTATTGACATAATTAAGTGATTTTGTTGTTACAAACGAAAGAAATATGACTTTGGTAGATAATTTCGGATAGTTGAGTGACCATCTGAGTAATGGACTCCCGGTGATGTTTATTTTGCATTTACTTTTTAAGCATTATGACCTATTTTATATATACATATTAGCTTTTAGAAAAATATATAAAATTTCAGACCCTTTTCTGTGTATGACTCGTGTCTAAGCAAGTACTCCCTCCGGTTCACAATAAGTGTCCAATTTACTTTTAGCACGCCCATTAAGGAAATACTAAATTCTATACAAAAATACCTACTATGACAAACTACCCCTAATTAAATATTTAATGTGAGGAGTAAGAAAACTTTTTAAGGATATGTACATAGGGGTTATTTTATAAAAACAAATTGAATTCTTTCTTGATTACATAACTGGACACTTATTTTGAATCAAAATGAAAAAGCAAATTAGACACTTATTGTGAACCGGAAGGAGTATATAAGATGGCCCAAGCATTAACATAAAAACAAAGAATTAACTTCACACAGTAGGAACCAAAGCAGAGGACCATTTCCAGATGCTTGAAGTTGATTAGGGCAATTGGACCCTACCCTTTTTAATTTGGTTCATGCATTACTATGTCGACACCAGTCTGAGCCCAAGGCACAGACAGACAATGACCTAAATTTGGGAAGTTTATAGATTACAACATAATACTTGATCACGCCCAACTATGCCTTATAAAAAGGACAATGCGGTCGTTGCAAATATAATCCGGTTTACAAGTCCGGAGTCGAATCCCACAGAGAACTAAGGTTTAGCTACAACTGTTCACTATCACCAAGAAGACAAGCTTGAACAATTCCTAACTTATAGATATTAAGATTCTTGTGTTTAACTACTTAACTAACAAATTAAAATAGTAAATTAACAACTAAAGATATTGAGGGCTAGAGAAAAGATTATATGATTTCCCCAATTGTCGGAATCCTTCCCGCTATATCTTCTATAATTTCGCCTAAGTATTCTCTACCGATCATGAGCACTCTTATTACCGTAAATCTCTCCCGAGTAATTACGACAATTTACTAGACGCGCTCTCCCGAGCTACGCTAGCTGGCTTTTAATACAGCTCACTTCAGATCGCACCCAAGGCTTCGTTATCCCTAATCCCGCCTTTAAACCCTCGGTTATTGATCCCTCATATACTTTGGGAGTAGTGTTGTTCAACAATTACCTAAATATGCACTCTCTCCCGAGTTATGCATACTAAATAGGCACAGCTAATTGAGAGCTCTTCAACCAACCACAATATAAACGTAGTTGAACAAATAGAGAAAAGCTATGGCTCAATTATATAAAAACATAACAAGAATTTATCCTACAAAAGGTTCTATCAAAACTCTAGATAACAAATTAGCTATTCATAATAGTATGTAAAACTACAATACTAAAAGTCATAACCAACAATGAAAAATAGGAAGAGGAAGGAAAAACTCGTAGAAGAATTCTCCGCCTTGCTCCCAATGTGTTCTTGCCTCCAAGGGTGTTGTCTAACCCTAAAGTAGTGTCTCTCCGCCTCCTTAGATCTAATTTGTGTCCAAAATATGTCCCCTTCTTGTTCTAGGCCGGCCTCCTTTGTTTTATATAGGGTTTAGGACTTAAAATCCCATGTTTTACACTTTAGCCCCTGAAATTTACGCTTTCCACCGCGGTTTTACCGCGATCGCGGTGGAACCGCGGCCAAACGCCCTCGCGGATTCTTCATTCTTCAGAAACTGCCTTCCACCGCGGTTCTGCCGCGGTCGCGGCAAAACCGCGGTTTTTCACCCTGTTCCGTTTCGAATTTGAAAAAACGTAAAACATGAAAGTTGTAGCCCTTTGAGTTAGCTTTCCAACCATATATTGTGGAGCCCAAATGGAGTTCTGAGCAAAAAGTTATGTCTATTTTACTAGACAGTGCGCAATATGTCTCCTCAAGCCTTCGTTCGTACTTAATTATCAAATTTGACCCCCGAACACGATCCCGGCTTAATTCCTTGAGCTTTTACTCAGACTTCAAAGCTTCAAATCACTTAAATTCATTCCATAACATCTATATAGCTCGGAATCACACCTACAAGGCATAAAACACACAATTAGTGCAAAACACTAGCGATTAAAGCGCAAACTCAATTAAAGTGCAGTAAATTCGAGTGTAATAAGCGACTAAAATATGCAATTATAGCCTATCATCAGTACTATATATAGCAATGTATATAGACAAGTTTTACAAGTCTAGAAACTAGCAAGCAGAGGCGGATGCAGCATTACGGTACCGATTTCATCTGATCCCAGTACTTTCGGCACAAGGGATAAATTTGTGTATAAAAATTTACTAACGTTGCAACGGATAGTAGATATGAACCTATAATTTTAAAAATACAATAGGTTCAATGCTAATTATAAACCTTAAAGGGGTTGTTTGGCTGGTGGGATGGACACGGATATCCCATGAGTTGGGATAGCCCATGTGATTAGTTATCCCACCTTTTATATGGGATAACTAATCTCACCATTTTAGTACAAAATGGTTATCAAGACTAATTAATATCCATAACCAAAACACGGGATAAATTAGTCCTGCATTTTATCTCCAAATTGTTATCCCTTATCCCACCAACCAAACGACCCCTAAAGGTTGAACCCATAAAGTTTAAATCTTGAATCCGCCTGTACTAGTAGGTCGGTAATCACAAAAATCTACAAGGGAAACAACTTGATGTACCACTTGCTGTGTCCTTTAAACTAGTTGCAAAGCTTTTGTCTCAACATCCCTAACATGGGCCAAATATCATTATTTGTTGATAAAATCATTAATGTCACCATCATAGCAGTGCCAAATGTGCCTTTCCAGCATTGAGCACAAACACATACATCCATCGTACTCCATTTCAACTATATGCTGTATATGTATGTAGGGGAAAAAGGATAAAAATACCTCTCTACTATATCAAATGGTTTAATTTTACCTTCTGTTATACTCTAGATCCATCCATATTCTTGTTATTAATTATGTTGCACAGACTTTCCAAAATAACTACCGCACTCATATCAGATTCTCCAAAAATGCACTCATCGATATTTTTAGAGAGTCCGATCAACATAGATTATTAGCATGTCTTTTCGTTTTGGTCCTTCATCCTTAATGGAGTTTCAACCTGAGATATTTTAGAGAGTAATTTTAAACAATTGTAAAAAAATAAATGGATAATTTTGGATCTTTTTCTCGAAGTATTTAGACACATAAAATCCAATTATTCCAAGCTGGAGCTCTATTAATGGCAATGCAAATACGAGAGCCATTGGATATTTTGGAGCATTTATTAGATACCAAGGGGAAGGCGCAGCCGCAAAAATCCAAAAAGGTCCATCACTTTCTCACTAGGCCAAGGGGGACCTAATTGTATCTTGCTTAGCCAGAAACTTTTGATAAGTCGCTTTAGTCTATTTATAATTTTTATTTTATATGTATATAGCGTTATTGCATACAGTGGCGAAGCCATGGTCACAAGGGTGGTCAACTAACTACTCTTCGTCGAAAAATTGCGTTGTGTATATATACGCAAAATATTACGTTTTAGAGGTATATAACACATATTGAATACCCTTTGGCGGGAATTTTTTTTCACTTCTTTCAAATTTGAATACCCTTGAAAAAATTCCTAGCTTCGCCACTGATTGCATAGGTGCGACTTCAATATTGTTACTACTAAAGTAGATGCATAATAAAGCAAGCATAAATATGAAGGCATAGACTGCATTTAAAAAGGGTAAACATACTGGTCCAGGTAATGCAGTCTAGATAGGTCAAGCTTCATTTTGTTCAGAAAACTTAATATTGCAAATATGGAAACATGGCATATTATTGTAGTCCAGGATCTAGAAACATGGATTCAGTATGACTGTATGAGTCTAATGTTATTACGTATACTGCTCTCAACTCTGTCTATATATTATGGAAAGTACAACAACGAATCAAGTGTATTGTCATAAATAGGGTTGGGGTAGTGTGTAGACAGACCTTATCCCTACCTCATAAAGATAGGGAGGCTATTTTCGATAGACTCTCGGCTCCAGGCATAATATATTATGAAAGTAGTATACCGTAATAACATTAGACTCATTAAACTCGAAAGATGCTAAATCTAATCCTTAAAAACATTATATAGGTTGTTACATGTAAAAATTCGTCATGTAAGTATAGTCACGTAAGCAAATCTTGCTGTCACGGCCCAAATGTCACGGCCCAAATCCCAAACCCAGCCGTGATGGCGCCTCTCGTGAAGACAAGGCCAGCCAGAACAATGCCAACACCTCTTTTAAGCAGTTAATTACCATTAAACAATTCTAAAGCATGATTTAACAACAATAATTCGCGGGAATATGGAATATAACAGTAGAAACCATCCTGACACAGCCCAAACCGGGGTATCACAAGTCATGAGCTACTACAGAATTTCTATAAGTCTACAAACAGAATATCTGATACAGAAGTCTGGAATAACTGAAATAACATGAAATACACTACACCATTTTAAGCCTTTCGCCACTTTCAAAAAGTGTGGCCTGAACTATCAAAAGTGTGGCATTTGATCAAAGGCCACACTTTTCAACATTAGGCAACGCTTTTCTAGGGGTGGCCTAAATGAGCGTAACCTTTTCCCTAAGGCCACACTTTTCAAGTGTTGTTTTAGATGCTATGCTTCAAAAGTGTGGCCTATCAGGTACAAAGGCCACGTTTTGTATTACCTCATATGGCAACGTTTTTCAAGCCTAAAACTACACTTTTAAAGTGTGGCCTCTGTTACCTTATAAGCCACACTTTTGAAGCGTGGCTGTTAGAGCAACACTTGTGAAGCGTAGCTTATCTGCCATTTTACAATCAATAGGCCACAGACTCGACAGTCCATATGGCACACATTTGAAGCGTGCTCTAAGTTATAAACATTTTTTAAAATAATTTGTACAAGCCATTATTTTGTGGTTGATGCTATAATCAAATTTATTTCAAGAATATACATTATTATCCTATGTTAATGATCTAAAGCATTACAGTAGCTCATAAATAACATATTAGCTAAACTTACAACAGACTTCGAAAAAGACATATCATATATAGTATGCGTTCTAATAACACAATGCTTCAAGATGTGCATTAGTAATGAACTCTACAAAAAAAGAACGTGTTCATATAGTATCATGAAGGCATGAATAATAAACATCACAACTGTTCAAAAAGCCTTGATCATTCACTTCATAATTGTGGTCACCATTTCAGTTTGCATCACTCGCATTTTCCTACACAATCAAAATAAAATTAACAATTAAAGAGAATATAAGTATGTAATATCATATTGCAATCTGTAATATGGTTAATATTTAGTATACTACGCTGAATCTACAATATGGCTCCCATCTGGAAATTCAGATGATTAATCCTGTTAGAAAAGAGCTTTAATGCAATATGGTATAAAGTTGATTGTTAACACCTCGGGTGCTTGAAACACTAACCTATCTTCCTTGTTCAGATAGTGTTAAAATTCTTTGGCGCCTAATCACAAGAAAAAGACTTCTTCAAGAAAAGAAAAAAGTTAAAACAAAAACGAAAGGTAGCACATTGGATGATCAAGCATCCGATCAAATGAAATGAGGGATGGAAAGAAAAAATAGGAACGATTATATTCCCAAATGTTCTATTAGTCACATTCCCTTGAGATCTTACTACGGATTTTGCTTGTGTTTAATCTTTTTCACTTAAAAATCATATAGGAGTTTCTGAAAATTATGCATACTAAGCTTTTTGTATAGGTGCCCCCTGGATAATAATGTATGAACAAGGGAGGGGAAAAGGCAAAACAACTTAAGATCCTAGTCCTCTTAGAAAGGGGAATGGATCGTTTTCCCGATTATTCAGATTTTCACGGAGTTGATACAACCCTTTATTCAAGTACTCTTTCTGCTACTCGAGCCTCGCTAAAGCCTAAACATACCGGTCAAATGAAGAATATATGCTTGTAAAGTTAACACTAATCCACCATTGTGCAAATATTCATAGTTTCAAACCCAAATATATAGTAATACAACTATATGCTACCTTAACATGTTTGCTCCCTAGATACTCAGAGAATAACTTCAAAACAATCAAAATTTACCTTTTCACAAATCAGAACAGAAGTTGACCAGAGAAATGTTGAAGATTGTGGCTTCTCATAGCACGTGCACTACTTGAATCAACCGGAGAAGGTAGGATAGATTCGACACACCTTGCTATATCCTAAATGTTCAGTCCAAGGTTGGTTGCACTAATACATTAACAAGATGCCACAATTGTTCCAGTTCCTGCACTTCTTCCTTCATGTCTTGCATTTCTTCCTTCACAGAAAATAACTGAATCTAAGCAAGAGTTCGTTTCATAACAACAAGTGTAGCAAATATGAATTTTCAGAAAAAAAATTATGATCATTTGGGCAATAATAACATTAATTAAGCAAAGAGTTAATGAAAAACAAAAGTTTATGATCATTTGGGCAGTAATAACATTAATTAAGCAATTAAGAGATAATGAATGAAAATAATACTAACGAAGAAATCAAATAATAAACTGAACAAGACTAAAGAAAGGAAAAACATTAGCTTCTAGAAACTTAAAACGGCAGATATATCGTATTCATATGCAATCTCAAGATATAACAGGTACAAGGTAATTTAAGAAGCAACACTTAGAGAACAATCAGTACCTATATGTTTGTGGAAAGAGGCGCCTCCACATATGTGAATAATAAGAACAATCAATATATATATATATATATATATGCCTGGTGAAAAAAGGGGCATCCACATATATGAATAATAAGAACAATCAACATTCATGATATCTATCATCACTCACTACAGTTGATAGTATATTCATATAAGAACAAAAAAGACAATCCTTAACTAATATATATAGTTTATACATTGGAAGGGAACACGAAAGTATATTCGTAAATGTTGTCAATTATATTTTCACTAAATGAATAATATTTCACTTGAATGAAAGATAATCCTTCAGCAATAATCCTTTTGTTCATCTATTCACCATTCAGAGAAATTCTTATTTAGCAACAACATCGCAAAACTCTACTGAAAAAGAGACTAAATTAAACTTCTAACTGTTTTGACTACACTAATATTAAAGGTGCAAGAGTTATATTTGGATTCAGCCTTAGGCTATAAAAGGATATTCTAATAACATAATTGTAAAAAGGAGATATTTCAACTAAAATAATTAACTTAAAGAATATTGAAATTAGTCAAATCCACGGCTAGCAAGAATTGGATTCACTTATTGTGCAACTGAGCTTCATATTAATTTCTCTAAATAGTTAGAGTAATGTTATAGCTTTGGAAATATACTTAAAAATATTTTTTGGCTAAATATTAGATTAAAATTGTATGCGAGAATCGATATTAAAAGAACAAAACATGAATAAGGTCTAAACTTGGTGAATTGAAAAACCACGTTATGTAGCATACCAGATGATGGCCTAGCAAGAGCTCATTGTGACAAGAAAAGGAAAACTACCAAGAACTAAGCTAATAGACCTTTATACAAATCACTTAGTTTAATCACGAAGGTTGTGAAAGTAGCTAGCTGGGTCACGCTCAAGTCATCCCTGTAAATGTAATCACCTGTTGGAGCTTTCATCATTTTGACTTTCTCCTTTAATTTTTGTCACAATAAATGAAGTAAAAATTATTTAAGCAGAATAATTGTCAGAGTTAGGGTTATTCGACAGTGATGGTTATCAATTGTGCCCTTGGAGATATGATAATCTGATGTACTACCCAAATGCTTATTAACTAATTAAAGGAAAGCACCAAAAAGGGATGAAATTTAGTATAGTGGTAAAGAGATACAAGCACATACAAAGATCTATTTCAGTATAGTAGAGGGACTTGCTTTGACATATTTCTCTGCGATACCCATTCTTTCCATCAGCTCCTTCGGCGGCTCAATCTTTCCATACCGTAGAAGTCTGCCGCTGTGTGTAAGAGTTTTGGGATCTATAAATTTCCAAAGGTTTCCACGAAACTAAAGCAAGGAATTGAAGAAATTGAAACACTAATGAAAAATGAAAGGGAGATGAAAATATGAAAAAACTTTTCAATAGGGCTAGCCTATTGCCTAATTGATGGAGATTCTTTTTTCTTTTTGTAACCTAATTGATGGACATTTAGCGGAGGATGAATGGAGAAAGGCAATTTGAAATTGATTTCCCCGGGTACACTTTTCATAATAGGGGAAAAGTTTTGGTGAAAATTTTAAAATTTTATTGAAAAATTTAAGAGCACACTTGCAAAGTATAGTCTCAGCATTAAAAAAATAGAAACGCTTCAAAAGCGTTGTAGTATGAGTGAATAAGTGTTGCCAAAAGTTTTATGATTTGACAACGCTTAAATTGTGTAGTCTTTATATTTAAGAGGCACACTTTTTAAGTGTTTCCTAAATTCCGTGGCCAAAAGCTTTTCACAAAGACCACCCCATGAAAAACGTGCCCATACATGGCTTTGGCAACACTCTTTAAGCGTTGTCTATATTAGTGTGGCCTTAGGCCTAAAATGTTGTAGTGATAGGGGACTCAAGGGGGCTGCGGACGCCAACAACTACCTCGAAGCTCCGAACTCGCTGCCTGATCTGGACAAGGATATCAGTGCTCAGGAACGGACTCTGCTATGCCTGAATCTGCACACATGGTGTAGGGAGTAATGTGACTACTCCGACCCAGTGAGTAATAATAATAAATAATAGCTGAAGATAAGAAAACACATAACAGCACAAGGCAGTTCTATATCAGGCAGTAAATCACTTAAAGCAGTAAAATTCGTGAAAAACATGTGAAATCCCCGTTTTAAAGGCAGGTAAATCAGGTAAAACAACTAATAAGTGGTATACAGTAAAACTGCCCCTCGGCCCAGTATCAACCGCACAGCACAGTAACTCCGATTACTCTCAGAATAGTATCATATAATAACCACTGCGGCGTGCAGTCCGATCCATATCTCGCTGCAGCGTGCAGCCCGATCCATCGCTGCGGCGTGCAGCCCGATTCATATGGGTACCCACGCTTACTGTGGGGGTGCAGACTCCGGAGGGGCTCCTACAGCCCAAGCGCAATATTGCTGCGGCGCGCAGCCCGATCCACATAAACAGTTACTGCGGCGTGCAGCCCGATCCATATAAGTATTTACTGCGGCGTGCATCCCGATNTTAGGACACAATAGCATAAGATAGGGATCTCAGCCCACATATTCCCCTCATTTAGGATTAACAACTATAAAACCGGTTCACATTGTTTAAACGAATAGGAACATGACTGAGGATATGATTTTCAATAAGTAAAGTGAGGAAAAATCAGTCATAATGCCCCTAAGGGTTCTACAAGTCGGCACGAGGCCCCAAACATGGCAACTAGCCCAAATCATGATGATAAACAAAACAGCTTAGTCAAATACGCGGTAAAATATCAACGGGATGGACCAAGTCACAATCCCCAGTAGTAAACAACCCCGCACTCCCCATTAAGCGCGTGTTTCACCTCAATATAGCACTACGTTGTGCAAATCCGGGGTTTCAAACCCTCAGGATATCATTTACTATCATTACTCACCTCAAGCCAGCCAAAATCCTAGCTCGCTATGCCCTTGCCTCGCAAATCGACCTCCTCGCGTGTCGAATCTGGTCAAAACCACAACGAATACGTTACAATAGGCTAAGGGAACATAACCCAATCGAAAAGACTCGAAAAATATCGAAATTTACGAAATTGGCAAAACCCGAGCCCCGGGCCTACTTCTCGAAAAATCAGAAAATTAATATCATCCGATTCCTTATCTCGCCACGAGTCTATACATATCAAAATTACCAAAATCGGAGTCCATTTGACCCCTCAAATTCCACTTTGAAATACCAAATTCCCAAGCCCTAGCTTTACCTTCTTTTGATGAATTTCCACAAATTTCCACGTTAATTCTACCATTAAATCACATATTTAGGTCAAGGAACTCACCTCCAATCACACCTAGTCGAAATCCCCTTCAATTTCCGTCCAAGAGCTCTCAAGGTCGATCAAAAATGGTGGAAATGAACTTAAGCTCGCGGAACAAAATGAGCTTTAAAACCCTTCTCTGAACAGTGATTTTCGCATCTGGGGTTCCTTTACCGCATTTGCGGCTACCGCTTCTGCGGTTATACCTCCGCTTCTGCGGATCCTCATTAAGTCCACGACCGCTTCTGCGGTCCTCTACCCGCATTTGCGGACCTCGCTTCTGCGGATAATTGTCCGCTTCTGCGGAAACACCATGGCTTCACCCTTTCGCACATGCGACACTTACACCGCATCTGCGGTCTCGCAGATACGGCTCCTCTTCCGCATCTGCGCAATCTTCCATCCAGGCCAAATGACCGCACCTGCGAGCCTTCTTCCGCACCTGCGCAACCGCATCTGCGATCCCTTTTCCGCAGATGCGGAAATACCAGAAACCAGATACACGGCAATCTCATAAGTCCAAATTTCATCCCGATGGCCATCTGAAATCACCCCGAGGCCCCCGGGACCTCAACTAAAAGTGCCAACCCATCATAAAACATCATTCAAACTTGTTCCAATCATCAAAACACCACAATTAACACCAAAACTATCAAATTACATCGGATTCAAGCCTAAGTTCTTCTAAAACTTCCGAATTATGCATTTGATCAAAAACCCGACCAAAACACCTCCGAATGATCTGAAATTTTGCACACACATCCGAAATTACCTAACGAAGTTACAGCAACTCTCGAAATCCCATTCCGACCCTCGGATCAAAATCTCACCTATCAACCGGGATTCGCCAAAATACTAACTTCGCCAATTCAAGCCTAATTCTACACCGGACCTCCAAAATCAATTCCGATCACACTCCTAAGTCACAAATCATCCCCCGAAGCTAACCAAATCACCGGAAATCACATCCGAGCCCTCTAACTCACAAGTCAACATCCGGTTGACTTTTCCAATACAAACCTTCCTTAAAGAGACTATATGTCTCATTTCCATCCGAAACCAATCCAAATCGACTCAATCAATCAAGACTCTTATAATAAAACATAAGGAAGCAGAAAATAGGGGAAACGGGGCGGTAACTCTCGTGACGACGGGCCGGGTCGTCACACTTGCATTATATACAAGTGACACCACTTAGAAATAACAAAAAACTCATTTTCCAACTCAACTTAATATCTAATGTCTTTCACCATGTGGAAACCATGGGTTTTTTATTTTTATTTTTTAACGGGGTCCAAAAATGAGTTGTTATTTTTTAAAATAGTATCACCTGGATATTATGTTAAGTCTGTCTATATATATAGCAGAGTGGCAGCCTATATAGATGTGTTTCCAAGTAGCATTTTCTGGCGTTTTTGATATTTTCTATGGTATATAGGTATAGTTTAGTTATTTTAGTTTAATGATTTCAGTTCAATAAATTAAAAATGGAATGACCATTTGTATTTTTTTTGGTTGCAAATCAAAAAAAATTATACTAAAAGCACCTCAATCCTAAATTAATAGAGAACGATTATATGAATCCTTTGGATGCTTGTTGAAATTAATTATAGAAATTCTTAGATGAGGTTGAATTATATGATCCAATGTGTACAAAAATGTTCAAGATTACATTCTGCTTATTATATCGGTAGGTAAGCCACATAGAAAACTATTTTCTTTATCTTAAAATAAATGATGACTCTTTAGTACAACAATAATAACATACCCAGAGTAATCCCACAAAGTGTAGTCTAGGATAAATAAACCTTACCCCTATTTTTGTGGAAGTAGAGAGGTTATTTTCAATATTAATAGCTCAAGTAAAGTACAAGCGCCAAAAATTTTAGGCTGACTTTGTTAGAAAAAATAATTTTAATATCTCAAAAAGAAATATTCAAATTGATGTCTTGGTCCTTTTTTAATATTATCTTAACGGGTCTTTATTATACCAATTATGGCTATCAAAATAAGTTTGCTTTATTATGATAATGGATTTGCTATTTGAAACGTTTTCGGCTTTATTGCTCTAAAGTTATGTAACGTCTCTTATTGGAAATGCTTCTTAACTTTGATAACATTGCTTTAATATGCAACTTTACATTCAATTAGGTGTCCAATTTGGACTATATATAAGTATATGTTTGTATTCATTTTGAAAGCGGAAAAAAGTAAAATTTTTCTTCTATTGTGATGGGATGTCTTTGTCAATCTTTGTTGTTTCTGCTCTTAGTTTACTCTAGAAGAGCTTGTTGAATCTTGGGGAATATGACTAATTTTATTCATCACGGTGTGAGCGAAATATCCTTAAGACAGTGTCCTTGACACGCCTCAAGCTAATCTTATTCTCCCTAACCAATTAATTTTTCCAACAGACTTTAGTCATCAATTGCTCAAAGGTTGTAAGGTATAATTTAGATATTTAAATCCTAATTCGTTGATAAATTATGAAGTATTAGCAGTTTTAGAATGTAGAAAATTTAATGAAGAATGCTTGGAAAAAAAGTTATGACCGTATAACTTGTTGGTTAACTTTTCAAATATTTATGAAGTAACATAAAATGGGATTGAGGAAATAATGAGCTTAGAAATAGTAAATTGACAGTCAAAACATTGTACTACTTCCTTACCCTTAGATGCTACTCCTTTTTCTATAACATTACTTCAAAACAATCAAAATAATTGTGGGAGAGGGTAGTAGATGCGAGGGTGAGGAGGCTGGTGTCGATATTCGATAACCAGTTTGGGTTCACGCCTGGTCATTCCACTACGAAGCGATCCATCTTATTCGGAGGTTGGTGGGACTGTACAAGGATAGGAGGAAGGATTTGCACATGGTGTTTATTGACCTAGAAAAAGCTTATGACATGTGACGACCCAAAGGGTCATCACCTGTTTCCTCATTCATTCTGTGCTTCCGAGGCCTTGAAAACCTCATTTTTTACTTGCCTCGATTTGCGTGCGCAGTCCGGGCGCGTAGCCGGAAAGCTTTTTATGTTGAAATATGTGAATTCTGTGAAAAATTTGAAGAATTTTGATATTAATATGTTTAAGGTTGACTTCGGTCAACATTTTTGGTAAACGGACCCGGACTCGAGATTGGACGGTCCCGGAAGGTCCGTAGAAAAATATGGGACTCGGGCATGTGCCCGAAGTCGAATTCCGAGGTCTAGAGCCCGAGAAGTGAATTTTTCTGTGAAATTGTTTTTCTGAAATTATTAAGGAAAATGGAAATGAAAATTGATTAAAAGACTGTGGTATCGGGCTCGTATTTTGGTTCCGACGCCCGGTACAAGTCTTAAATATGTGTTAAGCGCTTTCTGTAAAGTTTGGTCGAAATCGGACGTCGTTTGACGTGTTTCGGACCTAAATATCTAAAGTTTGAAGTTTATGAAGTTTGAAAGGAAAATGATGATTTTGAGGCTTGATCCAATGATTTTGAGGTTATTTTGGCGATTTGATCGCTCGAGTAAGTTCGTAAGATGTTATTAAGTTAGGGTGTGTGATTGGTTAGGAGCCCCGAGGGCTCGGGAGTGTTTTCGGAGGTGGTTCGGGGTGTTTTTGCACTTAGAATGGTAGCAGATTTTTCTGCAATTTTTGCTCAGTGATTTCCTCTACGCGATCGCAATCTTCAGCCCGCGATCGCGTTCCTTTGGCTCTTTGCTCTTTCGCGTTCGCGTACTTGCTCATGCGATCGCACTGCCTCAGCACTTCCTTCAATGCGTTCGCACCAGTAGGGTTGCGATCGCATAGACCAAGTTTTGGACCCCCAGTATTCCCCTACG
>NC_032000.1:14926649-14930819 GCF_001879085.1 Nicotiana attenuata | reverse complement strand
TCCCTCAGACCTGTCGGGCATGCCCGACCCGACAGGGATATTGATTTCTGTATTGATCTGGCTCCGGGCACGCAGCCCATTTCAATTCCGCTGTATCGCATGGCCCCGCCAGAGTTGAAGGAGTTAAAGGACCAGTTGCAGGAATTACTAGAGAAGGGTTTTATCAGGCCTAGTGTTTCTCCTTGGGGTGCGCCGGTGTTATTTGTGAAGAAGAAGGATGGTTCGATGCGGACGTGTATTGATTACCGATAGTTGAACAAGGTGACGATAAAGAACAAGTATCCATTGCCGAGAATTGATGATTTGTTTGACCAGCTTCAGGGAGCAAAGGTGTTTTCAAAGATAGACTTGAGATCTGGCTATCATAAGCTGAAGATTAGGGCGTCTGATGTCCCTAAGACGGCGTTCCGCACTCGGTATGGGCACTATGAGTTTTTAGTCATGTCATTTGGTTTGACCAATGCCCCAGCAGCGTTTATGCAGTTGATGAACCGAGTGTTCAGGCCATATCTAGACTTATTCGTGATAGTCTTCATTGATGACATCTTGGTGTACTCTCGCAGCCAAGAAGAGCACGAGCAGCACCTCAGAGTGGTTCTTCAGACTCTGAAAGATAGTCAATTATATGCTAAGTTTTTGAAGTGCGAGTTCTAGTCGAGTTCGGTTGCACTTCTGGGTCATATTGTATCAGCAGAGGGTATTCAGGTGGACCCGAAGAAGATTGAGGCAGTCAAGAATTGGCCTCGACCAGCTTCAGCGACCGAGATTCGGAGTTTCTTGGGGTTAGCAGGTTATTACCGTCGGTTCGTGGAGGGATTTTCTTCTATTGCAGCCCTGATGACCAGATTGACCCAGAAGGGTGCCCAGTTCAGGTGGTCAGATGAGTGTGAGGCGAGCTTTCAGAAGCTCAAGACAGCTCTGACCACGGCACCGGTGTTGGTTTTGCCCACGGGTTCAGGGCCTTACACAGTCTATTGTGATGCTTCCCGTATTGGGCTTGGAGCAGTATTGATGCAGGGTGGAAAGGTTATTGCTTATGCTTCGAGATAGTTGAAGATCCATGAGAAAAATTATCCGGTTCGTGATCTGGAGTTGGCAACGGTTGTTCATGCTTTAAAGATTTGGAGGCATTATCTATATGGTGTGACGTGTGAGGTGTACACGGATCAAAAGAGCCTGCAGTATCTGTTCAAGCAGAAGGAGTTGAATGTGAGGCAGAGGAGATGGCTAGAGTTGTTGAAAGATTATCATGTTACTATCTTATATCACCCGGGTAAGGCCAATGTGGTGGCCGATGCATTAAGTAGGAAGTCTACCAGCATGGGTAGTCTTGCGTATATTTCGATCAGCTAGAGACCGCTTGCTTTAGATATTCAGGCGCTGGCCAATCGATTGGTGAGATTGGATATTTCCGAGCCCAGCAGAGTGTTAGCTTGCACGGTCGCTCGTTCTTCTCTATTGGAGCGTATCCGTGATCGGCAATTTGATGATCCCCATTTGTGTGTCCTGAGAGACACGGTGCAGCGTGGAGGTGCCACGAAGGTGACCTTAGATGATGATGGTGTTTTGAGATTACAGGGTCGACTTTGTGTGCCCAATGTTGATGGGATTCGAGAGTTGATCTTAGCGGAGGCCCATAGTTCCCGGTACTCTATTCACCCAGGCGCCGCGAAGATGTATCAGGACTTGCGGCAGCATTATTGGTGGCATAGGATGAAGAAGGATATTGTTGCGCATGTGGCTCGGTGCTTGAATTGTCAGCAGGTCAAGTATGAGCATCAGAGGCCCAGCTGTTTGTCTCAGAGGATTGAGCTTCCCGAGTGGAAGTGGGAGAGGATTACCATGGATTTCATTACTGGACTTCCGTTGACTCGGAAGAAGTTTGATGCTATTTGGGTCATTGTTGATAGGCTGACCAAGTCAGCGCATTTCATTCCAGTAGCAGTCTCCTATTCATCCGAGAGGTTAGCTGAGACTTATATCCGGGAGATTGTTCACCTTCATGGTGTGCCAGTATCTATCATTTCGGATCGGGATACGCAGTTTACCTCGCGCTTCTGGAGAGCGGTTCAGCAAGAGTTAGGTACCCAGGTTTAGTTGAGTACAGCGTTCCATCCTCAGACGGACGGTCAATCCGAGCGGACTATTTAGATTTTGGAGGATATGCTCAGGGCCTCTGTCATTGATTTTGGAGGCTCGTGGGACCAGTTTTTGCCTTTAGCAGAGTTCGCCTACAACAACAGCTACCAGTCCAGCATTCAGATGGCTCCATATGAGGCGTTGTATGGTAGGCGATGTCGGTCTCCAGTCGGATGGTTCGAGCCGGGAGAGGCTCGGTTATTGGGTACAGACTTAGTTCAGGAAGCCTTAGATAAGGCCAAGATTATTCAGGAAAGGCTTCGTTCAGCTCAGTCTAGGCAGAAGACTTATGCAGACCGTAAAGTCCGAGATGTAGCTTTCATGATCGGAGAGCGAGTATTGCTCCGGGTGTCGCCTATAAAGGGCGTGATGAGATTCGGAAAGAAGGGCGAGCTTAGCCCTAGGTATATTGGTCCGTTTGAGATTCTTGATCGAGTAGGAGAGGTGGCTTATAGGCTTGCATTGCCACCTAGCTTATCAGCCGTGCATCCAGTTTTTCATGTGTCTATGCTACGGAGGTATCACGGCGATCCTACCAATGTATTAGACTTCAGCACGGTCCAGTTGGACAAGGATCTGTCATATGAGGAGGAGCCGGTAGCTATTCTAGGCCGGCAGGTTCGACAACTAAGGTCGAAGAGTTTTCCTTCTGTTCGTGTTCACTGGAGAGGTCAGCCCCCTGAGGCCTCGACCTGGGAGTCCGAGTCTGACATGCGGAGCCGTTATCCACATCTATTTCCTGACTCAGGTACTTCTTTCTTTTGTCCGTTCGAGGACGAACGGTTGTTTTAGAGGTGGAGGATGTGACGACCCAAAGGGTCATCACCTGTTTCCTCATCCGTTCCGTGCTTCCGAGGCCTTTGAAAACCTTATTTTTTACTTGCCTCGATTTGCGTGCGCAGTCCGGGCGCATAGCCGGAAAGCTTTTATGTTGAAATATGTGAATTCTGTGAAAAATTTGAAGAATTTTGACATTAATATGATTACAGTTGACTTTGGTCAACATTTTTGGTAAACGGACCCGGACCCGAGATTGGACGGTCCCGGAAGGTCCGTAGAAAAATATGGGACTCGGGCATGTGCCCGGAGTCGAATTTCTAGGTCTAGAGCCCGAGAAATAAATTTTTCTGTGAAATTGTTTTTCTAAAATTATTAAGGAAAATGGAAATGAAAATTGATTAAAAGACTGTGGTATCGGGCTCGTATTTTGGTTCCGACGCCCGGTACAAGTCTTAAATATGTGTTAAGCGCTTTCTGTAAAGTTTGGTCGAAATCGGACGTCGTTTGACGTGTTTCGGACCTAAATATCTAAAGTTTGAAGTTTATGAAGTTTGAAAGGAAAATGATGATTTTGAGGCTTGATCCAATGATTTTGAGGTTATTGTGGCGATTTGATCGCTCGAGTAAGTTCGTAAGATGTTATCTAGTTAGGGTGTGTGATTGGTTAGGAGCCCCGAGGGCTCGGGAGTGTTTTCGGAGGTGTTCGGGGTGGTTTTGGACTTAGGATGATATCAGTATTTTTTGCTAATTTTTACACGAGGGATTTCCTCTTCGCGATCGCGCTCTTCCCCACGCGATCGCATAGCACTAAGTCGTCTTCCTTCGCGATCGCGTCTTGAACCGGCGATCGCGTAAGCCAAATCCTTGGACCCCCAGTAGTTCTTCTACGCGATCGCGTAACCCTCCACGCGATCACGATGACCAGTCAGTGGTACCCTTCGCGATCGCATCCCTATTTCCGCGATCGCGTAGGGCAATTTTGCCCAGCGATTTTTTTTAAAAACAGAACAGTAGCACGGGATTTTTCATAAAAACACACGAAACCCTTTCTTCTCCAAGCACTTAGGCGTCCATTGAAGCTCCCTTTCATCAAAACTTCTTGGGTAAGCATTGTTCAACTTGTTTCCTTCAATTTCCTTCATTAATTAGTGAATTCCTAGCCCTAAAAACATGAAATCAAGGTAGAAATTATGGGTTTTGGGTAGAGTTAGGGTTTTGAGAATTTTGGGTGATTCAACCTCAATTTGGGGT